>NC_081554.1:146915320-147257622 GCF_963082655.1 Stomoxys calcitrans | reverse complement strand
AAATAACCGCACATTTCATACATTTACTTTATTGTATATACAAACATCCAATCATACAACAGTGCACTCACACAGGCACAAGTGATTACTCTTTCGCGGAAATATTACTCACAAATATACTCGGGCTACTGTTGTGGCAATATTATTTGGACTCGATATTTGCGCAGGGTTTATTCAGAGGAATCTGATATTTGTGTGAGTGCGTATTGTGTGTGTGTTTGTGTATATGTGCACGTGCCTGTGTTTATAAGTATAGGATTGTGTGGCGGCGTGTAACGCAATAAATATTCCATTAAATTTAATTTGCATGGTTTTAGGCGAAATCGGTTAAAATACCAGCTTTACTAAAGGATTATTTTGTGAACTTTTTCTGGTTTGTGAACGAATAAAAGTCAATGGATATGTATACATCTATGTACGTCTATGTGCCAACAGGCAAACAAATACTACCAGTTATACGTGTATAATATTTTTATAAATTTACTTGAACTACTCACATACATACATAAGAATATAAACACATTTTTTTTTTTGTTTATATGTCATTGTGGCATATATTATTGGACTGGGCAATAACTTTATTTGGCATTATTTGGAACATTTCAGTGATGTTTCAAAGGAGAAAAGAGTTCACAACAAAGAAAACACTTCGTCACACGAACTGAACGCCTTGAAATATAGAATTGTAACTCCCACCGGGATAGTATAGAGGCCGATCGCTCTGCTCTACTTGAGCCTTATTCAATAGTTCATCATTAACTCGGATTCTGCAAGTCTATAATTCCACATCTTTATCACCCTGTGTTTAGCTAGAATCGCAGTCTTTAAAACAGATTCACTTAGAAAATTTTAGTCAATTGTACCACATTCATATACAGGGTGCGCAAGAGAAATTTACTTATTTGAAATGGCAATGAATTCTAATATCTTCTCATGCATTCTTGAAATTACATCGGATAAATGGCGACCCCGTTGCGCATGCGCTAATTAAGTCGATTTTTTAAAATGGTGTCCATTCTTTGCATCATGCCAATCAGGAAGTTGACAATGTCGTCGTGAATGTTGTTCTTAAGGTGCTCTATGTGTCTTGTCTTGCAAGATGCTTTGTCTTGCTTGTTGATGCAGCCAAAAGGGTGAAAGCGAACCTCGTCAATGGAAAAAAACTACCCCGTATTCAGGCAGGTTAAAAACCAGCCTTTCGCATCCATTTTGACGGGAAATCGCGTTCAGCAAATTTTTGCACAGCCGCCAAATATAGGGATGAAATTTAGATCTTGACGGAGAATTCGTCGAACAGTTGTGTCCGAATTCCCATAGCAGCTGACCTCCTCTGATGGTCCACTGAAGTACATTTCTGGGTTTAGCGCCAATTCCACACTGAGTTGACCCACGACAGAATCGAATTAAGGTCAGGAACGAGTCTGTGAGAAGGAATTTCAAAGCGAGCGCGGAAGGCACGTGAGCCACCATAAGAAAAGAGAGGGCGAAGGCCCGATGCTCCCTATACCACAGCATTGTGATAACCGTCTGGAGAGAGAGAAAGCGACAAATTTGGGGACTTCCTGCTCCAGATTCACGCCCTCCCCTCCCAACTCACCCCTAGGAACTTTTTTCAAATACACTGAAAGGCATGTGGAAAAAATTCGTAACCGGAATGAAATCTTACTTAATGCAATGATATTGGTCAATGTTTTGGAACTATTGTAGATCTTCACTGTATTAATGAAACAAGTTTCATTCATATTAATTTCGTTATTCCGTTTGTTACACCTTGATATATTCACCTCAGACCCCATAAAGAATATGCATTCTTGACCGTCATGACATATAAAGTAGATCTAGCAATGTCTGTCCGTCCGTCTGTCTGTCGAAATCACGCAAACTTTTGAAATTTTGCACAAATACTTCTTACTAGTTCAGGACAGTTGGGATTGTAAATGGGCCATATCGGTCATTGTTTTAATATAGCTGACACATAAACTGATCTCGGATCTTGATTGTGAGCCTTTAGATGGCGCAATTCTTATCAAATTTGGCTGAAACTTTGCATGAGTTGTTTTGTAATAATTTCTGACAACTGTGCTAAATATGGCTAATATTGGGTCTACAACCAGATATATCTGTCATATAAACCAATCTTGGATGCTGACTTCTTCAGCCTCTATAGGGTGCAATTTTTATCCGATTTTCTTTTTTTGTCCATAAGCAGGTTAAGTTCGAAGATGGGCTATATCGGACTATCTTCATATAGCCCCCATATAGACCGATCTGCCGATTTAAGGTCTTAGGCCCATAAAAGCCACATTTATTATTCGATTTTGCTGAAATTTAGGACAGTGAATTGTGTTAGAACCTTCGACATCCTTCCTCAATTTGACGATGATCGGTCCAGATTTATATATAGCTGCTGCATAGACCGGTCCGCTGATTTAGGGTCTTTGGCCCATAAAAGCCACATTAATTATTCCATTTTGCCGAAATTTGGGATAGTGAGTTGTGTTAGGCCCTTCGACATCCTTCGTTAATTTGGCCCAGATCGGTCCAGATTTGGATAATGCTGCCATATAGACCAATCTCTCGATTTAAGGTTTTGCGCCCATAAAAGGCGCATTTATTGTCCGATGTCTTTGAAATTTGCAACAGTGAGTTAGTTAAGCCCCTCGGCATACTTCTGCAATATGGCACAGATAGGTCCAGATTTGGATATAGCTGCTATATAGACCGATGTCTCGATTTTCGATTTGGTTTTGAGCCCATAAAAGGCGCATTTATTGTCCGATGTAGCCGAAATTTAGGACAGTGAGTTGTGTTCGGCCCTTCGACATTTTTTTTTTCAGTTTGACTTCGATCGGTCCAGATTTGCTGCCATATAGACCGGTTTCTCGATTCAAGGTTTTGGGCCCATAAAAGGCGCATTTATTGTCCGATTTCGCCGAAATTTGGGACAGTGAGTTGTATTAGGCTCTTCGACATTTCTCTGTAACTTTGCTCAAAACAGTCCAGATTTGGATATTGCTGCCATATAGACCGATATCTCGATTTAAAGTCTAGGCCACATAAAAGGGGCATTTTTAATCCGATTTTACTGAAATTTGACACAGTGGCTTATGTTAGGCTTTTCGACATCCGTGTCGTATGTGGTTCAGATCGGTTTATTTCTGGATATAGCTACTAAAAAGATCAATACTTTGTTATATACAATTGAACAATGACTAGTACTTATTAGCATTTGGTCCACATCGGAACATATATCAATATAGCTGCTATGGGGCATAAGGTATGCATTTTTCACCGGATTTTGATGAAAGGTGGTCTACATATATACCCGTGGCGGTGGGCATCCAAAGTTCGGCCCGGCCGAACTTAACGCCTTTTTACTTGTTCCGCCTCCGTGATTTGAACCCATGATCTCATATTTAATAGTCTTGAAGTCATCCTCTAGTCTACCGACACCATCTTTCTTATGATGAAATAACTCAACAAGTATGACTGCACATAGTTATAAGTGCCTGACTTAATAAATTTAAAAACAATGAAAAAAGTTTTTTTTAAATATAAAATTTTTTTGGCCGCCCGATTCGAACCTGTTTTTGCATGTACTTAATGGTATGCAAATTATGCGAAATTTGTAATGAAGTTCGTCATTGAGGTAATTTAATCGTTTCAATGATTTGTTGTTCAATTAAAAACATTACATTTTTAAGGGTTTTCAACAATTTTTTTTGTTAATTTATTTTATACTGCTTTAAGATACATAGTAGTATATATCATTATTGCAATATTCACATAATTTTATTTTATTTTAGGAAAAAATATTTTCATTCCAATAATGAATCCCGTTCCAATCATTTAATGAAACCATGATATGACAAAATTTACAGTAATGGAACTATTTATGTATTAATGAAAACTTTCTTTGTATAAATGAAATTTTTCAAAAACACACTAATGAAACGCGTTCATTAATGCGATGAAGCATTTTCCTTTCAGTGTAAAGACGCTACTAAACGGCTATTAGTTGTATTATGACATGTCACTTTTTGCGTAAGGCTGCGTATGTTTCGCAAAAAAGAGAATTGCAAATAGAAAAAAAAAACACCAATGTTTTATTTTAGTTATAGATTTGGGTATCCATTGTAGTAAACAATTTACCCATACACAATTGGATGTTGTTTGTGTGCCGTATTTTGAACGAGTGTCAACATAAAAACAAACAAACGATCATGACGAGGAAAAGCGGCAAAGTTACTCTTTAGGCCAATGACATTGACGTAAATGGTACGTTCGCGCAAGGATGTAATAACAAGGAGTTAATAAGATTTGCAGTATGCAAATATACATTAGGGACCGATCAACTATGTGATTTGAACTTAAACAACAAAATTGTCAAAATTGTCAATTTATATACCATTTATCATTTTTGTTATCACTTCTGTATGTTATTTTGGTGTGGCATTACCTAAAAATGTAAACAAAACTGATTTTTAATGCGTAAAAATTGTTGAAGTTGTAAGAAAGTTGGTTCAATCATAAATTTGTGAAAATAATTTAATTTGGGGTTGCTTGCATAAGACTGACAATAAAAACATGTTGTTTTTGTTAGAAGGAACAGTGCATACAATTTCAATTGCAAATTTGCCCATGCTCAATTATTAATAAGAGCATGCTCTAAATCAAATAAGCTCAATTACTAATTGGAGCATGCTCTAAATCAAACAAGTAGTTCGGTCGGGTCGAACTTTGGATACCCACCTCCTCGGGTATATATGTAAATCCCATTTCGTCACAATCCGGTGAAAATTGGATAACTTAAGTACCCAAATTGGGCACGGACATTGAGTGGTCTAATATATATATCACTATTCAATTTTGTAGAACAAAATATTGGTTTCTTTGGCAGATATTTCCAATTATAAACCGATCTGAATATTAAGGTCGAATATCTTGAGGGTCAGGAAAACTCACTGTTTCAAATAACAGCGAAATATGGTAATAAATAAAGCTTTTATGGGCTTCAGTCCCCTCATCGGCAAATCGGTCTATATGATAGCTATATCTAAATATAGTCCGATCTAAACCATATTTATGTTGGATGTTGGGAGGTCTTAACCTACTCACTGTTTCAAATTGCAGCGAAATCGGAAATACATAAAGCTTTTATTGGCTTCAGACCCCTTATCAGCAAATAGGTCTATATGGCAGCTATATCTACATATAGTCCGATCTCAACCATATTTATGTCGAGTATCAGGAGGCTAAAAATAACTCACTGTTTCAAATTTTAGTGAAATCGTTTAAAAAATAAAGCTTTTATGGGCTTCAGACCCTTTATCAGCAGATCGGTCTATATGTCAGCTGTGTCTAAATATGGTCCGATCTGTACTATATTTGGGTAGGATGTTGGGAATCTTAAAACTGCGCACTATTTAAAATTTCAACAAAATCGGATAAAAAATAAAGGTTTTATGGCCTTCAGGCCCTCTATCGGGAGATCGGTCTATATGGCGGCTATATCTAAATATAGTCCCATCTGAATCATATTTACGTCAGATGTCGGGAGGCTTAATATAACCCACATTTTTAAATTTCAGCGAAATCTGGTAATAAATAAAGCTTTTACGGTGTTCAGACCCTTGATCGCGAGATCGGTCTATATGGTAGCTATATCTAAATATAGTCCGATCTGAACCATATTTGGGTCAATTTTTGGCTTTGAACTACTCACTATTTCAAATCCGCAAAATCGGATGAAAAATAAAGTTTTTATGGGCATTAGACCCTCTATCAGAAAATCGGTCTATATAGCAGCTATATCCAAATATGGTCCGATTTGGCCCGTTCAAGAACTTAGCCAGCGTGCGTCAAAACACGTATCTGTGCCAAATTTCAGATCAATATCTCAATTTTTGAAGGCTCTAGAGTGATTACAACAGACGGACGGACAGACACACGGACATTGTTAAATCGTCCTAGAATATACTTTGTAGGGTCGGAAATTGATATTTCGATGTATTGCAAAAGTAATTACTAAATTAATATACTCCATATCCTACGATGGTGGGTATGAAAATAGCGATATTTTAAAAAGTGATTTTTATATGTAAGTTCCATTTGTATCCCACGACATGGACAACTCTACATGTGGTAAAATGGACATGTCATAAGACAAATTCATACCGTGTTATATAGCCTTAAGTGAGTTCCTCTGGCGCACCTTGTATATGAGCAACAAATTTCACTTAAACTTATCCGGTAATGCTTGAGTCTAAAGATGTGTTCAATAGGGTCCGACACAATAAGCTCTTTGTGGACTTCATCAACATTTTAAATTAAGAGCAGTTCAGTAATTCTCTACGCCAAGCTCTTTAAGAACACCACCAACACGAATTCACGGCTCTTTGACTAAAATCATTTCCCGTTTAGGAAAAAAAATTAATTTTAAGTGATAATATGTCAAAGGCAACAATACGATATCCCTGCTATATACCGGGCTATACAGTTTTAAAGCATTCACAACTTGTAACCTTGTTTTATCATTTGCATTCTGAACCATCAACCGAATATAAAAATTGATCAGTACCCTCACGCAGTTATGGATTTTTGTTTGGATTGCTAAGAATATATCTCCGCTCTTCCTATGTTAACCACCAACTTCATAACCACTAAACTCTGGATGTAAACCAATCCGAGAATACACCAATGAGCGCATCCGTGATCTGCCGCCCCCGACAGATATTATCTTTTTGGCAACACTGGTTTAAACTGCTCACACACGTTTCGTGATTTGTTTTACTGCCAAACATCTTCGGTTTGGTCTATTATTTAACCAAGAATTGTCTTAGAAATGAACAACGCTGGCAAATTGCTGAATTTTATTATCAAAATGGCTTTTTGGCTCAATGGGTACATAAAACAGCAGAATGGTCGATTTTGGAGTGAAGATCATCTAGAAGCATTGCAAGAGGTGCGAATGCATACAGAAATGGTGTGAATCGTAACGTAAAGGTGAATGGCGTGATATGAACGTGATATGATATCTAACTTTTTTTGCCCAAAATGCAAGAGCTTGACTTGCATGACTGGTGGTTTCAAAAAGACGGAGCCACAAGCCATACAATGGACTTATTGAGAGGCGAGTTCGGTGTACATTTTATTTTACGTTCGGGACCGGTCAATTGGCCGTCTTGATCGTGCGATTTAACGCCTTAAGACTATTTTTTGTGGGGCTATGTGAAAGCTCATATCTATACAGACAAGCCCACTTTAATTGACACATTGGAAGACAACATTGAAGCATTTATTAGTGCGATACCGGTCGAAATGTTGGAAAGAGTGTGCCAAGATTGGACTAAGCGGATGGACCATTTGAGGCGCAGCCATGGTCAATATTTGCATGAAATAATCTTCAAATTATATGGACCGTACTATCGATTGAAATAAAGATCGAAATTTCGAATTTAATGTGTTTTTTTATACCCTCCACCATAGGATGGGTGTATACTAATCTCATCATTTCGTTTGTAATCGAAATATGCGTCTGAGACCCCACATTTTAAGTCTATCTAGCCATGTCCGTCTGTCTGTCGAAAGCACGCTTACTTTCAAAGGAATAAAGCTAACCGCTTGAAATTTTGAACCAATACATTTTATTAGTGTAGGTCGGATTGTAAATGGGCCAAATCGGTCCATGTTTTTATATAGCTGCCATTTAAACCGATCTTGGGTCTTGACTTCATGAGGATCTAGAGGGCGCTATTCTCGTCCTATTTGAAATTTTGCACGTGATGTTCTGGTATCACATTCAACAACTGCCCTAAGTATGGTTCACGTCGGTCCATGTTTTGATATAGCTGCCATATAATCCGATCTTGGGTCTTGACTTCTTGAGCTTTTCGAAGGCGCAATTCTCGTCCGATTTGACTGAAATTTTGCACTTAGTGTTTTGGTGTCACCTTTAACAATTGTGCTAATTATGATTCAAATCGGTTAAAAATCTGGTATAGATGTCATATAAACCGATCTTGGATCTTGACTACTTGAGCCCATAGAGCGCGCAATTCTCATCCGATTTGGCTGAAATTTCGCACGAGTAGTTTTATTATATTTTCCAATAACTGTGAAGTATGGCGCAAATCGGTACATAACCTGATATATCTGCCATATAAACTGATCTGGGATCTTGACTTCTTGAGCCTCTAGAGGGCGCAATTCTTATCCGATTTGAAGGAAATTTTGTACAACGTCTTCTCTTATGACCTTCAACATACGTGTCTAATATGGTCTGAATTGATCAAAAGCTACAGCTCCCATATAAACCGATCTCCCGACTTTGCTTCTTGAGCCCCTACAAGGTGCAATTCTTATCCGAATGAACTGAAATATTACACAATGACTTCTATTGTACAATGTTCAGCATTAATTTATGGTCCTAGTCGGACTATAACTTGATATAGCTCCAATAGCACAACAGTTCTTATTCAAAATTCTTTGTTTAACTGCGCATAGAACTCGACAAATGCGATCCAGGTGGAGGGTATATAAGATTCGGCCCGGCCGAACTTAGCACCCTCTTACTTGTTTTATCGAAAAACTGTCCTATAGCTACTAAAAAATTCACCCTTCAAAATTTAATATTTTGATAATACTTATCTAATCATTCTTGTTGTAACTCCCCAAAGTATTGATCTGTGACCCCATAAAGTATATATATTCTTGATCGTCTTGACAATCTTTGTCGATATAGCCATGTCTGTGGAAACCACTATAGCTCATACATCTTATTGATATAGGTCATTGGGGATAACAAATGGGCAGACATGATTTCTTGAGCCTCTAGAATTACTATTCGATTGGCCTAAACTTTGCAGGTACTGTTCTGTTATGAGTTCCAAAAATCGAGCCATGTATAATACAAATCCGTCTATAATATGATATAACTTCCATATAAACTGATGAGAAACTAAAGTGGAAGACCTTCTCACTGCCAGTGCGGGACACATACACAGGAGATGCTCTATAGTCCCTTCTTCCTAGACATCCTCAAAGCACATTCGTCACCATCTGACATTCGTTGCACTTTGGGCCTGATCCTAAGGACTTAGCTTGCATGTTGCTAGAGGCATACCCACAGATTCTAGGTTCCCTGGCTCGTCTGCTCTACAATTCCCTGGGATGTCTCTTTGGCCCGGCACCCAGAACAAGTGAGTATTCAGCCATCTCGTTGAGAGATCAGTCGCAGTCGATGGTGGTTTTTGAATTCAGAAATACGTTCTCCAGGGATTTTATGGCTGCCTTAGGAGATATATTTGCCAATCGCCGTCATAACATTATATCTTAGTCATTCCACCACTTCTTTAATTGCAAGGATCTTCGCTTAATACATACTGCGATCCGGTAACTTTATCGATATGACCAGTCCTAGTACTTTAGAGTACACCCAAAGCCCTCCTGCTTATCTAGTTTGGAACCATCCGTATAGAAGTCTATTAAACTTATAGTACAAGGGATATTGTAGTTCCAATCGGTCTTATCAGGAATAATGGTGCATTTTTATTAATCGGGCATTGTAGGAAGCATTACAGAGTGTCCCTAGAGGCCGCATTACCAAAGAGAAAGAACGTTTTTTTAAAGTAATGGCAAATTTTGAATGAATGGTTTATTGAGTTAGTAACCACTTTAATTGGATTTTTGAGATTATCATAAATCCAAATTGCAAAATTGTTAATCAGTAACGCAAATTCATTCATAGGTCCGATGTCAGAAAATTTTTTAATCGAATGTACAAATTTCTTAATTGAACATAGTTTTTCATTTTTTCTGTGTAGTCAGATTGAGGTTCAAGAAGCAGTGATCCGACCGAAGAACAACAAGGCAGCAGGAGCCGATGGGTTGATTGCAGAAGTATTTTAAACCAGAGGCAACACTCTTAGAAAGTGTATGCACCAGCTCGTCTGCGCGATATGGCTAGGAGAACGCATACCCGATGAGATAAGACAAAATGGATGGTACCAACTTCTAAAACGACTTGTACACCCGAGTAGATAAAGAATATTGATCATTTTGGGAACCACAAAATTGATCTGTGACCTTTGAAATATTGATCTGTGACCTTATATTCTTGGTCGTCTTTAGATTCTGAGTCGATCTAGCCATCTCCCTCTGTCAGTCCTACGTGGTAAGTCCTTGAGGACTTCAAATGGGCTATATCGGTTCAGATTTGGATATACCTCATAAAACGGATACATCGATATGTCGTCTTTAGCCCCTAGAGAGCGCCATTCTTACCTGAATTGTCTGAAAATTTGCAGAATGACTGCATCTACTATGACTTCCAATATTCCAGCCATGTATGGTCTGAATAGAATATGTTATAGCTCCCATTTAAACCAATCTCCCGAATGTACTTCTTAAAATCTTAAGGGGCGCAATTCTTACCTGATTTTTCTACTATGAACTCAAACATTCGTGCTAAGTATGGTCTGAATCGGTCTTTAACCTGATATAGCTCCCATATAAACTGATCTTCCGAATGTACTTCCTAAGCCCCTAGAGTGTGAAATTCTTCTTAATTTTGCGCTACGGCTTTTACTATGACCTTCAACATTCGTGGCAAGTATTGTCTGAATAGGTCGATAACCTGACTTCGCTTCACATAACCCAATTCCCAATTTGACTTCCTAAGACACTACTGAAATCAATTTTGATCTATTTATTGCCCATTTGCCTATTAAGTTAAATCTTGCAAAAAACTTGACAAACGAGATACTAGCACCTTTCTGCATGTTCAGTATGATACATTTCGCTTCTGGACCACTTCGCTTCTGGACCACTGGACCATAGAAGCAAACTTGAACCATCTAACACTTGTTGAAATACAATATCAAAAGGGGAAACACCCGGAATATATACATGCAAGGAGTTAAAGGATTAGAATGTATTTTAATCTTGAATAAGTCTTAAAATTTAGTTGTTCGCTGTGGTAAAAATTTTTTTTCTATAATTTTTTAAACCCCAATCTTAGCCGACAAAAATTATGCAGCATTTAAATCTTACAAACCCAAAATTTTGTGAAAAAATGTTTGTCTAGTAAGGAGGATTAGAAAGTTAATACCCTCAAATACGGTAAAGGGATGTGGGAAACACTCCCATCTGCCACAGTTCCTTTTTTACTTTCCATTTTGTTATAGCATTATTCGCCTACAACATTGTTGCGAATTGTTGCCATAAAAAAAAAAATCTGAAAAAAAAACGAACAGAATTGTATGACCATTTTGCTTGCCATCAACGTTGCTGTTATTGTTTTCTGATGGACCAAAATGGGGTTATAGAGCATTATGAAAATTTAATTTTTATTTTATTAAAATAAATTCTGTTGTAGGCTGTGTGTTGTTATTGTTGCTGGCATTGTTCGTTTGTAGCCGCTGGTTGAAAGGCTCTAGGCATATTTTTTTATTAAAAAAAAATGTTTAAAATTCTGAAATCCCAATTGAAATTGAAAGCAACATTATTAAAAAAATATATATTCAACCAAACCGACAAAATGAAATAAAAAGAAAACTCGCATTGCCGCCAGGCAGGCAGCCGGGCGGACAGTCGGGCATCAGCATTAAATATACATTAAACAGCATTTGAAGATTACTGCGGATAATTGCTAACGGAAAAAGGAAATTGGGGGAAAAGCAGGCTAGCTATTTACGGTCCTATGCCAATGCCTTGTCCAATTGGTGGGTGAATATATAGCATTTGACAAATAATTTATTTAATAATGTAATTATAGGTAGGCGTATTTAATTAATAATTTCCGATAGTTTAAGTTCTGTATAACCGCCATGCATTTATTTACATCCGGGGAGGATTTATACATATGATAAGGATTTTTTCATTTAGTTATCTCTATCTTACTATTGATTTGCATTTTGGATAATGAGTTTCTGTGGTTATTTTACTACATTGCTAACAGGTTAATATTTGACGATATAAAATTAGATTTTAGGGCTGATGACCCTTATCGGACTAAATTCAGGCAAATCTCTTTATTTTATTTTATTTAATTTATCGAAAATTTTAAGGGACTTTAATCATTTCAGAAGAATTTGATCATTGATGAAATTTTGTTTGAATATTTGGCCAGTACAAGAAGTTTACACATAATAGGGTGGGTCTATTTGCAAGAGTCTATAAAGCACACACCATGTAGTCAAATCGTAATCTACAACAAATTCTTAGAAGTTTTACCCAAGAAACCTCGTGTCTTAGTCGCAACCAGTAAGGAAAGGCAAAATTCGGGCGGAGATGACTGTAGAATACCCTACACCTACCCCCTAAGTACAAAGAAGGAAACTTTATCTAATTATAAACCAATTTTAATGGACCTCGAAGTATGTTTTCAGATGGGTTATCAAACAATCCGTACCAAATTTCGAGCAAATACTCATCTTAGCCCGATTCTAGTTGCTCAATATTTGAATGATCTTGTATCTTTTATTCTATCTTCGAAAGTATTGATGCATGCAGACGATATAAAATTTTTTTCGTACATTTGTACACCACCTGATTCTATTGGAATACAGAACGATTTTGACAGGCTTATAGAATGGTGTGATATGAACTGTATGATCCTTAATAGGAAGAAATGTAAGAGTATGTCCTATTCCAGAGCATCTGCGTTTCCGACTTCGTATTGTATAGAAGACTAGCCGAACCGGGCCCGCTCCTCTGCGCCTTCTTTAACTCTCTAATATCTTCCTCCGACATTTCGACTCAAATATGGATATCAAATTCGTGCTTCACTTCCAAATCCCTTTAATTTGAGCCTCATATTCCCATGGCCGGTAAATATGAACCGTTTGAAGAGTGTTTGCACTGAAAACATATTTCAAATTCGTTCTTTATTCCCAACAGAAATGAAGTTCAGTTTAGGGGGTGCTTTAGGCTGTACCCCAAAACACTTGGCTCCAAAATTAGGTATAAAATTCGTTTTCTACTCTCAAAAAACTTTCATTTGAGTCCTATATTGTCACAATGGGTCAAATAACCCATTTGACGTACCTTTAGGAGGAAAAGCGCCACCTAGACTTGAACTCCAATTTTAATGTCATATTCGTAATCTACTCCCTAATACCTTTCATCTGAGTCCCATATAGCCACGGTCGTCTAATTTGTCCATTTGGGGGTATTTTGGGGGTGGGCGACCTTCCATTACTTGGACCTAATGTTTTATGCCATATTTATAATCTACTGCCTAATACTTTTCATTTGAGTCCCATAAAGAGTGTTTTCACTGTTTTCTAAAATTGAAAATTCAGAGCCTACATTCTTGCAAAGAGTGGTATAATTGTTTTTCTTCTTTCGTCGCTAAGCACTGAAGATGCAGTAGTAGTCAACCTTCTAAAGAATATGTCTTATTATTGGTTGCCTCAGCCCTGAGTTCTCAATGTGGACCGCTAGGCTCACTCTATCCTCTAGCTTTGATCCATCCGTATAGCATGATCTCCCATATGACAAATGACAATACCATAGTTCCGTCAATCCAAGACTATGCCTCTGGCAACAGCGTCTCGCATTCGACATCAAGTGTCATATCAGGTGTCCAATCGGGAAGTCGCAACGAAGCACTGCATGTAAAATTTCAGGCCAATCGTGTAATAATTACGGCTTCTAGGGGCTCAAGAACTTAATCTGATCTGGACCAACATATCCCATTTCCAATCCCTAACGTCCTATATCAATGCAAATTATCTGTGTGAAATTTCGAGCGTATTTTCTTATAAGTTCGACCGCTATAGTGATTTCCACAGACGGACGGACAGACTGATGGTCCGATGTCAGCAAATTTTTTAATCGAATGTACAAATTTCTTAATTGAACATAGTTTTTCATTTTTTCTGTGTATTGAGGTTCAAGAAGCAGTGACCCCACTCTAGAACAACAAGGCAGCATGAGCCGAAGGGTTACCTACTGAACTATTTAAGACCGGAGGCGACACGCTGATAGGGCGTATGCATCAGCTTATCTAAAGAATGCATACCCGATGATTGTAACCTCAGCATACTACGTCCTGTACACAAGAAAGAAGACAAGATGGAATGTGCTAACTACATTGGAATAAGTCTCCTACCCATCGCATACAAGATACTCTCGAGCGTACTGTGTGAAAGATTAATATCTAAAGTCAATGAGATAATTAGGCCCTATCAATGCGGCTTTAGACCTGGTAAATCCACCCTGGGCAAGATATTTACACTACGCCAAATCCTGGAAAAGACCCGAGAAGGACAAATCAACTCCTACCATTCCTTTGTTGACTACAAAGCCGCTTTTGAGACCCCTTTACCTTCAAAGGTATTTCAAGAAATGTCTGAGTTTGGTATCCCTGCAAAATTAATTACACTCTGCAGGATAACACTTGCTGATACGCATTCCTCAGTAAGAATAGGAAAGAATCTCTTCGAGCCATTCAATACCAAACGAGGTTTCTCCTGCTGGAGAAGATTATACGAGATGCCGATGTGAATAAATATGGCACACTAATCACAAGAGAACATATGCTACTCGCCTATGCCGACGACATCCACATCATAGGTCGGTCACCGGAAGTAGTAACTGCAGCCTTTGAAATAATCGAAGTGGATGGTTTCAACTCCCAAAACGCCTTGTACAACTGGGCAGATAAAGAAAATGGAGAAAGTTGGGAGATAGTCAGTAACTTTATCTACCTCGGCACCGCCGTAACCGAAACGAATGACACCAGTTTTGAGATTAAGCGAAGAATAATATTGGCAAACAAATGCTACTTTGGAGTAAGTAAGCAGTTTAGAAACAAGACCACCTCTCGACAGACAAAGATTACACTATATAAGGCACTGACACTATTCGTGTTGTTATATGGTTCTGAAGCATGGGTACTAGTGAAAGCAGATGAGGCAGTACTCCAAGCAGTGCCTTTCATTTGAGAGAAAGATTATTCGTAAAATATATGGACCATTTTGCGTTAATGGAGAATATAGGCAACGTATGAACCACGAGCTGTATGACGACGATAGCATAGTTACACGCATCAAAATACAATGGCTGTGTTGGCTCGGTCATGTTGTCAAAAATGGATGAAGAATCTACAGCAAAGAAGTCTTTTGAAGGCAAACATGGTGGTACACGCAAACCGGGAAGACCAAATGACCGATGGTAAGATTAAGTGGTGGGAGATACCTCGAAACTTGGTGTCAAAGATTTTAGAATGAGCGTAGAAGATCGAGGCGCTTGGAACGCTATTCTACGTTCGGCTAGTGGAACAAATGTTCTGTCATAGCAAAGTAAAGTAAGTAAATAAATATTTTTCGACATGCTGTTCGTGCATTCATTCGTTTTTGAGCTTCTATAGTATGGCCACAAAAATTATTTTTTGTTGGATTAACTAGGCGAACCACCATAGGATGGGAGTATAAAATTCGATTGTAGCTCATCGAAATATTGATCTGAGACCATTTTTTTATGCTCGTAGAATTTTATAACCTTCCCAACAATTTTTGAATCGGTTCACAAATATTCCCACAATATCAAAAACAGCGACGATACCTTGACTAAAAGGTTAAAAAAAAATTTTGTGTGTCCAATAACTCATAAACCGTTAGAGATTTTAAAGACATTTCAGCATGCTTTAGAAGGTTTTTACAAACTCTATCTTAAAAAGAATCAAGCCGATCAGCCCATAAATGATTGTTTGGCAAGCTATTCAAAATATGGCATATATCGAGGTGACCAACTTTCAATCTCATGGATTAGCCTCTGGATCCACAAGGATCCCCAAATTTTGCATACTTATTGAAGAACACCTTAACATAGAGTACGTTGAGTTTCGTATATATATCTATCTGTTTAAAAGTTCTAGAATTATTTCTAAGATTTCTTCATGTGGAAACACTGTGTGTAATTTATAGATCTGAATAAATCATGCAAAATTTTGGATGGAAAGGCCGACAGATGGAAAGATTTTATTAAAAATTTTCGCAAAGAATATCATTTTTAAACTGAACTTGCTATGTGTAACGTACACAACTCTTCTTTTGAAAACTATAATTTGGAAAACTTGATTATTGTGAGAAATTGACAAAACGTGAGCATCGACATATTGGGTCGCCCAAAAAGTAATTGTCGGTAATATAGTAGTAATATAGTCGGCGTTGACAAATTTTTTCAACGGCTTGTGACTCTGTAATTGCATTCTTTCTTCTGTCAGTTATCAGCTGTTACTTTTAGCTTGCTTTAGAAAAAAAGTACGCAAAATTTTGTTTATATTTGTTTGTTTGGCGTCAATTTTAATATGGGTACCACATGTATTGAAAGAAATTCATTTAGCAAACCGAATCAACGCTTGTGATATGCACCTTAAACGCAATGAATTCGATCCGTTTTTAAAACGAATCTTAACTGGAGATAAAAAATGGATTGTTTACAACAACGTTAGTCGAAAACGATCATGGTCCAAGCATGGTGAACCAGCTCAAACCACTTCAAAGGCTGATATCCACCAAAAGAAGGTTATGCTGTCTGTTTGGTGGGATTGGAAGGGTGTGGTATATTTTGAGCTGCTTCCAAGGAACCAAACGATTAATTCGGATGTTTACTGTCAACAATTGGACAAATTGAATACAGCCATCAAGGAGAAGCGACCAGAATTGGTCAATCGTACAGGTGTCATATTCCACCAGGACAACGCTAGACCGCACACATCTTTGGTCACTCGCCAAAAACTGAGTAAGCTTGGCTGGGAACTTCTGACCTTGCACCATCAGACTACCATTTATTTCGATCTTTGCAGAACTCCTTAAATGGTAAAACGTTCGGCAATGATGAGGCTATAAAATCGCACTTGGTTCAGTTTTTTGCACATAAAGGCCAGAATTTCTATGAGCGTGGAATACTAAATTTGCCAGGAAGATGGCAAAAGAATATCGAACAAAATGGCAATTATATATTTGATTAAAGTTCATTATAAGTTTTATTAAAAATGCATTTATTTTCTTTTAAAAAATCCGCAATTACTTTTTAGGCAACCCAATATAAATGTTGTAAGGTGGAAATAATTATTGGAAATAATTATTGAAAAATATCCCGAAACGGAATGAAAAAATAAATGTTAATACTTTGAGAGATATTAATTTAGTATATCTTGTCGGTGTATTATTTTCAATTAATTCTAATGAGAAAATATTTAACTTAATTTTAACGAATTTCCTTTCGACCATTATACCAATACAAAATCAAGTCTGTAGTTTGCAACAGGAAATGAGGGATGTCAGGCATACAAGCTCAAAGAGAAAACGACGAAAAGTTTTATTAAAAAACAATATAATTAACAAGTGGGATTTTAAATGAATGAAAAGCATTTAAGTTATTGCAACAGAAAAAAAGCAGAAAAATAAGGAACGTTAAGCAAATAAACTTGAGGATACGAATAAAACCAATACCGAAATGTTGTTGTTTTTATTCTGGTTTGGAGAGGATGTGAATGTAAGAACATTAAAATGGAAACAATTCCACACATTCGCCACAGGGATCATTGAAATGCCATGGTGTTGGTGAAAATGTGAGCCCATCTGGGTGGGTGTCTACGCCAAAGGAAATGTCTGTTATCATGTATGAGTGTGGGTGCAGGATGAATTTGAATGAAAACAGAATTTAATATTCCCTACCAGCGCCATCTCATTCGCTGTTTGCTGACTTTATGAATACACATCACTTAATGAAAAATGTGAAAAATATCGTATGTATGTGTGCTTGTAAGTGTGTGTAAGAGAGGGAGAGCGAGTAAAGAAAAACTTACACTTCGACAGAAATACGGGTATACATGAATGAAAATAAAAAATATATTAATTGAATTTCCGCTTGCATCCGGTGTATTATTTTTTGTTTTCATTATTGTTACTTCCACACTCAAACCGTCTTGAATCAAGTGAAGAGCAGTTTTAGTTTGCCAACTCATTTGTTATGCATTTTTGTTAAAAAAGTAAAGAATATTTTGATTGTAAATAATTTCAAATATTTATATATGGTTTTTTATTTTACTTAAGTTGCTATATTATACGACCAAACGGCTGAATGGATTTTAATGAAATTGGCATCAATCGCAAGATATTTTTCCAGAGAAGCATAGAATGTATATACAAATTAATTTTCCTTAAAGAAAAACAATGAAAATGAGGAATTAATTTACAATAAATGAGGAATACGCATAACACAGCAAATTGTAGGTCAGACAATTTAATGTAGGTCAGACAATTTCTTAAGGCTTGTCTTTGACGTGCGAGGAATTAGCATTTTTTGCCAGCTTGCACAACAAGACAAACTTTTTTATAACTACAGGGTATATGCAGAAGGTGGGTTTTATAAAATCAAGTTTGTGGTACATATTACGGCCAAACCTCTGAATAAATTTTAATGAAATTAGCATGAATCGAAATATATTTCTACAGAGATGTGCAAAGTGTATTTGAAAATTAATTTTCCGAAAATAAAATCCATTAAATGAGGAATTAATTTTCAGTAAGAGAGAAGAAGCAGAAACACAGCGAATTGTTGTTGCATTTCATTTAAGCATCTCTTATTTGTGTGATGCTTACTAATACTCCCACCCATAGGTGGGAGTATTAGTGGTGAAAGTGCAAGAGGTGACTGGTATGTGCGAAAGAAAGAGTATTCTTAAAGAGATCACTATTTGGTTGCGGGTGTATGATGGTGTGATGCGTGTGGCACTACATGGTGTTCTTTGGCATGAATGTCAGTCATTAGTTTAAGCTGCTGCAATGGACAATGCATTTTGCGGCTTAATATGTTAAATACAATTATGGCAAATCACTTATTTTAAACATTGAAGTAAACATTAAAAGTAGTCAAGGTAACTTATAACTAATCGTTGGCCACACGATGCATTTAATGAATTAAATAGTTAGCGGTTAACAAGTAAAGGCAGGAGGGTGCAATATATCTGCTTACATTATTTATTGGTCCCACATGTTTTAAGGTAAACAAGTTCGACCACCTTTCGTCATAATAGGGTGAAAAATGTTGTTTCGTCCACTTCTAACCAATTGATGTAGGGTATGGCATCAGGATCTGAATAAATGTGCCTCCCGTAGGATGATAGAGAGGGTTCAGTGTACCGCTGGAACAAGAAGGTGTGCCCTATAGAAACGCCGACTGTAATGTTTGATCTTAGGTGTCAGCATCAGTATGTCGGGTATATGGTACTGAAGAGCGAATGTAGAGTGGGTAACCAAGCGCTCGTCAAACTTTGAACATTCATTGGCTTTGTTAAGGATGGCGATGTGAGGTTGCGGCATTCGAATCATTGTTTGTTTCCTGTTGGGACGACGTTTTATCAGGAAGTTTTTTCTGGGCTGCGGGTACCCAGCCTTTACCTTCAGTATATACAGTCGGGATTAAATTGGAATGAAGGCTACGAGGCAAAAGTTCAATGGCACTATGAAATTAAATATGCTTGTTTTTGTTGTAGCATAGTGTTGTGTTCTATCTTTCGCTTGCTTGGTTCTATTGAATATTCAGATCCAGAACCTCTGCGACTAAAGTGGATTTTGGAGGGATCTGGGTCTGAATTGAGTGGACATGGCTGGACAGTTGGACAGATGACTTGTGATCCCAGTTCACAATCGGGACACACATCCTGCACCTTGGCATCACTCCATGCTCTGAAAGAATTGAAGCGGCTATATTTGCCGAAACTTAGTTGAGCAAGAACCACTTTTGTTTGCCAGGGGAGATCATTCGTCACCAGAACCCAAACAAAAGCTTAACAACAACACACAACAAAGACAACAGCCATGAAGCGGAGTTGATTGGTGCCCATTCCGTGAGCATTTAATTATATGCAATTAATTGAAGCGAACTACTACTACTTCTCCGTAATGTGTTCGCGATTTGACAGTTGTTCAGGCGAAAAGTCAAAGTCAGTACTGGGCTAAAATGGTTATATTCAAACCTTATAGACATCGAAATTCGGAAAAGCGATCTATAAGACCATCGCTGTTCCAACAGGTGTTCCCTAAGGCAGACATCACGACCGGATCTTGTTTTGTCTTTCTGTTATCGATTTACCATAATAAAGTATTCTAAGGTACTGCAGTTTCCCGATGATGTGGTTATATTAGGGTATGCTTAAGTGGCAGTCTATCATCAGACTCGCCTTCACGTGTTCGTCCATTGTGATACCACAGGAACAGGAAAAAAACGACGTCTTCTAGTTCCTACCATTGAACAATCCAGATGGGGTTTCAAAGAAATGAGAATAAAAAGCGGAGGTCCTTTCGACCACCAGTGCGGGACAGCCACACAGCAGATGTTCCATAGGCTCATCTTCCTCGAGGTTCTCACAGTTTCTTGAGAAGCTGGAGTAACGAAATGTTCATGAGCAAATTTTCAATGTTGAACACGTTGTGATAGATGGTCCAAATGCATCCAACGTATGACCAATCCGAGGAGTAATCATCGTTTCGGATAATTACTTATTTGCAGCATAGATTTGGATCCTAAGCGTAGCGAGAAATGTACGATCTGACACAGCACGAAGATGGACGTCAAAAGCTCAAAATGCCATATACGTCAACGGTATATTTCCATGTATTCCCAAAACCCATTCGGGTGGGATTTTGGATTTTCAAGCTTCAACAACTCAGCAAATTTTTATCAAATCAAAAATCGCTTTGAACTTGGTTGTTCAATTTGCTTTCTCTACAAGAAAATAATATCGAAATTCTAAGCTTGATTTCCCCTCAACTAACCTGGGAGGAATCCTGATTTTTTAAAAAGTTTTTTGTGAACCTTTATTAAAAGAAATAGTAAAGGGTGATTTTTTAGCTATTACACAATTCGTGATTTGTTTGACCGTCATTCAGTTTGCCCAATTCATGCAGAAACTGTCTTTGTAAAGAATTTGATTGATTTCGTGCTATTTTTCTTCTTAAAAAACCTACTGGAATGAGGGAGGTGTGTAGAGGGGATGCTGTATTTTGCTGTCTTCCCCAGTTTTTTCCACAAGTTTAAAATTTTGGGATATATATGGCAATTTCCTACAAATTAGGATCCACCATACGGGTGGATTCAGGACCACGACGTACATAAAAATCTTTGTACCTGGAATATTAAGGAAGCTCTCTTTGTACCGATGATGGCAGTGCAATGGCAAACCATTACCCACTGTATGTGAAAATGATCCAATCATTAGAACAGTACTGGGTGGACCCGGTCCTTAGAGACTGGATAAACCATGCTAAGGGACAGGCGGTGGATAAATTGTGTGTCCCATGGCATAAATATAAGGGAGAAAGTGGCAGAGGCACGCTACAGGTGGGCATTTTATCGCCACTCCTATGGGTGAGCACCATAAATGACTTACGGATACTCACTAAGGAGGGATTTGATATTTTTAAGGGATTAGGATCCGAACCAGCTATTCACAAGGGCCAAAAGGTCTTGCATGTGACATATGACTGGGCTAGACCAAGAGGTCTCAATGTTAACCTAGAGAAGACTGAAATATGCCTGTTCACGAGGAAAACGAACGTGGGCCAATTTAACGCACCACGTTTCCTCAATAAGACGATTTCGATATCTGATAAGGTCAAATACTTAAGTGTGATCTTGGACAGAAAACTAAGTTGGAAGTGTGACATTCAGGAGCGTACTGAGAAGGCTCACAGATGTCGGGCGCTCTATATAGGGGCCGTAGGCTCGAAATGGGGCCTAAATCCGAGAATAGTCCACTGGCTCTACAGAAGCGTGATTAGACCAATACTTACTTATGTCTCAGTAGTTTGGTGGACTGCTGTGGAGAGGGAGTGCAACATAACGACCATACAAGAGGTTCAGAGAACAAAGGCGGAGCGATGAGGACCACGTCCACCTGGGCAGTGGGGACTATTCTAGATATCCGACCCATTGACATACATATTAAGTGTGAGGCAGGCACTGCGGCTATGAGACATAAGGCGATGGGAGAATGGAACTGAACCCAAGTATTGCCATCTGGAAGATCATGTTACACAGATGGAAAAAAGCTCGAGGATAGAGTGGGCCTGGGCGTCTACATTGAGAACCCAGAGACTGAGATCTGTTTTAGACTGCCTGACCATAATACGGTCCTGCAGGCGGAGATCCGGGCGAACACGAAATGCGTGAAGTGGTGTGGTACTAACGCGAGGACTTCGAGTGTGAACATCTTTACTGACAGTAAAATTGCCGTAAGGGAATAACAACCGGGACGGTAAGGTCACGAATAGTCTTGCAGTGTAAGAAGAAGATTAACGGGAGATGCAGATCGTGAGAAGACGAGGCTAGTACTGAAAGGCAGTAAGAAGAAGGTCAGTATAGCTATTGGTATCATAACGGGACACATAGGACTACGAGCTCACTTATGTAAAATCGATGCGGCAAGTGATAGCATGTGAAGGGCATGCGGGGAAGATGATGAGACGTTGGAGCATTTCCTTTGTCATGTTGATATAGCTCCCATACAAACTGATCTCCCGATTTGACTTCTTGAGCCCATAAATGGCGCATTTATTGTCCGATTTGGCTGAAGTTTTGCACGTGGTGTTTTGTCATTACTGCCAAAATCCATAATAAGTATGACCCAAACCGGTTTATAACTTTATAAAGCTCCCATAAAAACTGCTCTCCCGATTAGACTTCGTGAACCTCTAGAGGACGCTATTATTATCCGATGCCTTGGCAGCTGGTTGTATGCATCGGATTGACCCGATGGAATCTTTTATCGTAAGGACTTCCAACTCAGCGTATGTGGTAATCCAGGAGTGACTTCTCCGCATGCTTCTGGATCGTGCTGAAGTTGAAAAAAACTCCGGATCCTGGATCTGTTCCGTTTGCCAGAACCGCCTCCATCATCGGTCGGTGTCAGTGAGGTGTGCAAGGTGCTGTGCGAAGGGTCACAATCATCGTCGTCTTCGCCTTCTGCGTCCTCGTCGTCGAACTATGTGACATCCCGACCGCACCCGTGCGGCAATATACGAAACAGCAGCATCCCAACCGAATATTGCCGGGGCAAAGCCGGGAAGTGTATTTCCCTTGTAATTGAATTGATAGTTAATTTTATGGAGACAATGTAGACCAACACCTGCAGCCTGCACAGCTGTCACGGATACAATGTGCTACGTTAAGATCGCTTAAGGAATGGAGGTGGGGGATTGGCCTTCGGGATACACCATTCCGTGCAGTATAGACCCATTTCTCCGGCGCCTGGCGCTATTGACCACAACAGGTAGTGGATGGGAATAGCAGTCAGGTACGGTGCTGCGGAGATAGAGCTATACAATCTGTACATCCGCCAGTTGGTAGTTGTGACCCAGTTACTGGACAAGCTTACAAGCCCGCCATAAGTGGGCTACTGTATGGGTATAATCGTCTGGTTCTAGGAAACTTTAATGCGCATCACATTTCATGGCATTCTCTCCTAGGAAACGAACAGCGGGGCATAACATTTGGAGAACAGAGCTTCACGTTTTGCACAGTGAATGAGGATACACCCACTAGGATTACGAGGAGGTGCAGCAACTTGCAAGACATTTCTATTGAATCCCCTGATCTCATGAACGACCTAACTTGGCAAGCCGTCATTTCTTCAGGAACAGATCACCTCCCCATAATCCTCACCATCGACCGAACACCCGATTTCATAATCTCTGAGCGCCGGACGTTTATCCAATCAAAAGAAGGCCGATTGGGTCGGCTTAGGAGAGTACACCAATCGCCGCTATAGTGAACCGAGAGGAAATTCCGAGACATCATTAACGCAGCAGCCGCACGCTTAATACCAGTTTGTCGAATACACCAAGTGCTGCCCAATTCCCCGTCGCAGGCATAGGAACTCGCAGAAGAGCATGATGGGACCTGTTCTTGAACACTATTATGACACCCGATATTTGGAAGATGGGCAGAGTGATTCCACTACTGAAGCCTGGAAAGAGCCGAGTAAGGGGAAGTCGTACATACCGATCTCGCTTCTCTCTCCAGTAGCCAAGACGCTTGAGGGACTACTCTACCCGAGCATGGTAGGAGAATTTCCATTCGACGAGCTTAAGCATGGATATCGGAGACTTCATAGCACAAAAACAGCTCTGCATGCCATCACCGCTCACGAGAAAGAACAATCCAAGATCCTCGTGGCACTGGACCTATCAAGGGCATTCGTCATGGTCAACCTTGCCAGACTATTTGTGGACAATTCCGACCGTGAAGTGTCCCAAATACTTGGTGTCGCATTTGACAGCTTTTACAAATTCTTCTCACATGCCACAGCAATTTGCGATTAAATCAAAAACCTTGTTGACCACGTACAAAGCAGCGCCAGTGTTAGCTATGTGACACGCAGTTTAATAATATTCGGATCTGTCAGAATGGCGATCTTCGAACTGAAATGGGCTGTCTCCTCAGTTCCACCAGGAGACAAACATCCTACCCGTGCGAAGACATAACTACATGTTGTCTAAGCAATATCTTCTGGGCTCTTATTGCTGAGACCATCCAAATCATCATCTTGAGGATAGGTATCCATCGCCCAGAGCCTTAAGGTAGACCTACATAATCTAGGGCGTGAGGTTCAGTGCTCTAGATCAAGCTGTATATCAAATGGATCTAGACAAGATTCATGCAGACACGGTAACATATGCGGTGAATAGCTACCGGGTGAATGTGGTCCTAGGAGAACGTCGGCATCCCATTGCACTTGAAGAAATTGAATTGAGAATTGAAACTGGACGGCTTTGGATTTAACTAAAGTTTTTCATTTTTTAGAAACTATTATTTAGAATACTGCATTTTATATCAAAATTAAAGATGATCGTCTTATAATAGATGTTTGAAATATGTTGATCTACTGTGGGACACACCCATAATTGACACATAACTTTTGCATAGGTTAATTCAAATAAACAACAAATCCTATATGTCTCCCTAATACAGCACAACAAATTCGTTTTAACTCAACCCACTAGGCTTCTTAATTTCTCTTCCTGTTGTAGTAGAATCTGTAAGGGAACAGAAAAAAAAAATTGGCGTGAAAAAAAAAGTCAAGTGAAAAATTGCAAGAAATCTCCAAACTCCTCGTTCACCGCTGCTGCTCTTTTTTATATATTTTCTTTTTACGCTACATAAAGAAGACATGAGCTAAAATGAATGGCAAACACCAAGAGACAAGAACCAGGATATGGCAGAGGGGGGAGGCCAAGTGAAGACCAGAGCAAACAACGTACAGAAATGGAAGAAAAATCGCATTATCAGCAAATATGTTGCGACGTTGATGAATGTATTAAAACGGAAGTAAAGCTAAAAGTAACAGTTTAGCCAACGTACACTCTGTCATCTATACAAAAATGTGAAGTACATGCTTGAAAGGGGGATAAGTGGGTAGGAAAAATGCACGAACTCCACCTCTGCGCCACGAAGATTTGCAAACATTTTCCGCGTACCATTTCTATTTTAAAACTTTCCCCAAAAGCAAAAAAAAAATGCTCAAAATAAATTCAACATAATATTTATAGCCCTTCAAGCTCTGCTTAAAGCGTCGTGTTCATATTGCGCCCTCTTGCCCTTGTTATCTAATCGTTAACGCAGCCACTCACCAATACACCGTATCCAAAATGTAAAAGGAAAAAGTGGTACATTATATACCACAATATTTTTGGTAAGTTTGTTTTTTATATGACAGCTCTGTCAAATTGGGACTAAGACTGGACCGATCTTGTTACTATACACCATAGTATAGTCTATATTATCAGATAGGACTTAAATATGGGAAGCCTACTGATCGTCATTTACATAAAAATCACTCCTCCATCTTTTCCAAGACTTTAACAGAAATGTTGCATCTTCATATAAGGTGTCAGTTGTCAAAAGAGTAGATTCTAGCGGCTTTTATTGACATTGAGTAATCTTTTACAATGTGAATTCTTCATTCATAGATGCGTCACTAATTGATGCACGACTAAGGGATAGTGTATTTACTTGGATAACGAATATATTGTGGAGTAGAGAGATCATAACCAGTAATGGTGTAGAGAAGGTGAAGGTAAATGTCAATAGCGGAACGTTATGGAGGTGTCTTATCTCTTCACTGCTCCATCACAAAGATGGCTGGATATTTGTTTTGTAGACGATGGTGTTGGGGTTTATGGTGACCCACCCGATCTGGTCATGCTAGCCAAAGGGAAATGTTTGAATATTGTGTCGGAGATTCTGAATGAAACTCTCGAGTGCAACAAATGGTGTTAAATAATGGAAGACGAGACTAGTTTTTTTCTCACGCAGCCGAAAAATTTCAGATTTTAGGCTGCCTATTAGACAGATTTTAGGCTGCCTATTGTAAACAAGTCAGATTGGACTAAAGTCAGGCGAAGCCGACCTTTTGATAGCCTACACCACATTGTACATGCAGGCTAAGTCGTCGAAACTAAAAGTTGCTTAAATTTGACAACGAGAATTTCGATCAAGTTCCGGACATTTTGTGGGAGTCATAAAAGAAATTGTTGTGTACAATTTTTAGAAGATTGGTTGATAAAAGTGTAAGCAAAGGCAAATCGGGAGATATATACAAATGGGAGCTATATTTTAATCTGAACCGATTTCTATGGAATTAACTATTGATTAGAAGAGAAACCTTAGTGATGAATTTTGTAATGATCGTTTAAAAAATGACCAAATTATTGCAATTTTAGTCAAAATCGGACTAAAATATTTTTGGGAGCTACATCTAAATCCTAACAGATTTTGACCAAAATTGACAGACAATTAATATCATAGGAAAAGATATTGTGCAAAACTTAGAAAAAATCTGCTCAGAAATATGAGTCATGAGAATCGGTTACAAAACCGAAACATTATTGCAATATTAGTCCAAATCGGAAGAACATATTTTTTTCCATTTATGTCTATAGATAATAAAAACCATTGCAAACTAATCTTCTTATATATAACAAGTAAAAAGGCGTTAAGTTCGGCCGGGCCGAACTTTGGATACCCACCACCTCGGGTATATATGTAAACCACCTTTCATCAAAATTCGGTGAAAATTTCATACCTTATACTCATATACCTCATACCGATCTGAACTATATACGACACGGATGTCGAAAAGCCGAACATATATCACTGTGTCAAATTTCAGTGAAATCGGATTATAAATGCGCCTTTTATGGGGCCAAGACTTTAAACCGAGATATCGGTCTACATGGCAGCTATATCCAAATCTGGACCGATTTGGGCCAAGTTGCATAAACATGTCGAAGAGCCTAACCAAACTCACTGTCTCAAATTTCAGCGACTTCGGACAATAAATGCGTCTTTTATGGCCCCAAAACCTAAAACCTAGATATCGGTCCATATGGCAGCTATATCCAAATCTGGACCGATATGTGCGATATTGCAGAAGTATGTCAAGGGGCTTAACTTAACTCACTGTTCCAAATTTCGGGGACATCGGGCAATAAATGAGCATTTTATGGGCCCAAAACCATAAATCAAGAAATCGGTCTATATGGCAGCTATATCCAAATTTGAACCGATCTGGACCAAATTGAAGAAATGTGTCAAAGGGCCTAACACATCTCACTGTCCTAAATTTCAGCAAAATCGGATAATGAATGTGGCTATTATGGGCCTTACACCATAAATCGGAGGATCGATCTATATGGCAGCTATATCCAAATCTGGACCGATCTGAGCCAAATTAACGAAGGATGTCGATGGGCCTTACACAATTCACTGTTCCGAATTTCATCAAAATCGGATAATAAATGTGGCTTTTGTGGGCCTAAGACCCTAAACCGGAGGATCGGTCTGTATGGCAGCTATATCCAAATCTGAACCGATCTGGACCAAATTAAAGAAACATTTCAAAGGTCCTAAGACAACTCACTGTCCCAAATTTCAGCGAAATCGGACCATAAATGTGGCTTTTATGGGCCTTAGACCCTAAATCGGCGGATCGGTCTATATGGGGGCTATATCAAGATATAGTCCGATATAGCCCATCTTCGAACTTAACCTGCTTATGGACAAAAAAAGAATCTGTGCAAAATTTCAGCTCAATATCTTTATGTTTAAAGACTGTAGCGTGATTTCAACAGACAGACGGACAGACGGACGGACATGGCTAGATCGTTTTAGATTTTTACACTGATCAAGAATATATATACTTTATAGGGTCGGAAATGGATATTTCGATGTGTTGCAAACGGAATGACAAAATGAATATACCCCCATCCTTCGGTGGTGGGTATAAAAATCAATTTGTGTTTGTTTGTCAGATTGTGTGTTCCCTATAGACTCAGAAACGGCTAAACCGTTTTTCTTGAAATTTTCACTGATGGTGCATAATGGTCGCGTGGTGAAAATAGGGTACTACAGTAGGGGTAGTGGACCTTCCCTTACCTTTATTTTCAGAAACGCCAGATCTCGGAGATGGGTGGTGCGCTTTAAGCCAAATTTTGTGTGCACTCTTATAGTAACCTACAAACAAAAAGTTGGTATCAAAATTTCGGATGGTGTGCCTAGGGGGCGCCCCACCCCAAAATCTACCAAATATATACATACACCAATCACGACAATATGGGACTCAAATGAAATGTATTTAAGATTAGAAGACGTTTCTGATATCCAATTGTCGGACCAAGTGTTTGCGGGACCCCAATCTCCAAAGCATCCCTAAGATGGACACATTTACCGACCATGGCAATATGGGATTCAAATGAAAGGTATTTGCGAGTAAAATAAGAACCTGATATCCAAATTTGGGACAATGTGTCTGGGGGTTTAAGGGGCCCCTCATCCCCGAGAACACCCCCAAAGAGGACAAATTTACGACCAGAGGAATATGGGGCTCAAATGAAAGGTCTTTGGAAGTAAAGCACGAATCTGATATCAATGTTCGGGAAAAGTGTCTATTGGGTCACCCTACCCCCAAAACCCAACCCAAATTGGAAGTATTTGCTGATCATTGCAATATGAGGCTCAAATAAGAGGTATTTTAGAGTACAACGTGAATCTGATATATGTTTTCAAAGCCAAGTCACTGAGAGGCCGCCCCATTCCCCAAAGACCTCCAAACCGGTCATGTTGGCCGATTTTGGACAAATGGAGCTCAAATGAAGGGTATTTGGGAATATACCATGAATCTGACATCAACATTCGGGACCAAGTGTCTAATGGACGTCCCACCACCATAACAACCCCCAAGTAGGACGTATTTGCTCACCAAGACAAATTGGGTCTTCAAGACAGTGGAGCTCGATATTTATAGTTTTTAGGGCCCATACCCCAAATTGGACATATTTGCCGGATTTTTCAATAAATGGTTTAAGTTAATGGTATTTGAGATTAGAAAACCAATTTGATATCCAATTTTGGACCAATGACAATGTGGGGTTCAAATATATGAGAATAAAGCACGTTGCTAATATATCAGGGCTTAGTGATTGAGGAACCACCCAACTCCCGAAAATACCCCTAAATCGGGCATATTTAACGACCATGTCAATGTGGAGTTTAAATGAAAGGAATTGGGGGGTAGAGCAAGAATTGATACCTACTTTCGGGACCAATTTTCTAGGGGTTTACCCCTTTCCCAAAATACCCCACAAACAGCAATTATTTGCTGACCATCCCAATATGGGGCTTAAATAAAGGTATTTGTGAGTAGAATACGAATTTGATATCCATATAGGACCACGTATTTAAGTCATCACCCCTTCCCCAAAACACCCCCCAAAGGGTAAACATTTTTCGACCATGACAATATGTGCCTCAAATAAAGGTATTTGAGATTAGAAAATGAATTTGATAACCAATTTTGGGACCATGTGTTTGGGGGACGCCTCATCCTGTAAACTCCCTTCAAAATCAATGGCAGTATGAGGTTTAAATAAATGGTACTTGAGAGAAGAGCACGATGCTGATATTTTTTCAGAGCCACGTGTCTGGGGGACCACCTCACCCAAAAAAAAAACCCTAAATGAGACATCTTGAGAATATTGGACTGAAATAAAGTATTCTAAGAATGGAATACACCTTATATCCAAACTTAAATTCGTAGACCAATAAATATCACATATATGGCTAAACTTTTTGTCAAGCGAGCGATATACTATTTTCGTAGCTTGGTATTTCACCAAAAGCTCTTTAATTGTCGAAAATAAGTACTCCAAAATTTTGTTCCATATAAAGTAAAAGAAGGCGCAGCGGAGCGGGCCCGGTCCAGCTAGTAACAATATAGTTACAAATGTATTAACCTAAGAATTTAAAAATAATATAATTTTCCTTTTTAAACTTTCTCGATTCTCAGATAGATCTATTATATCTATCTGAAGTAGTCAAATCGGGGGATCGGTTTTAATAGCAGCTATATATCAAAACATGAACCGATTTTGCCAATTTGCGACTTACACTTATAAAAAGTAATTGTAAAAAATTAGCCTAGCTTTACTCCTTCGAAAGTTACCGTGCTTTCGACAGACAGACGAAAGGACTTTACATAAAGTATTTATACAGGCCTGTTCCGACATCCCCAAACGCAGGAATTTTGCTTATTTAAAATCGCAAATCACTCCGGCTTTTAATCGGTCACTGGTATAATTACAATTTGGATTTTTTTAAATTTGTTACATACAATTGCAATGTACACAGAAAAAAAATATCACAAAATTTTTTTCAATTATAAATTCAATTGAAACAAAAACGTTTCATATCTTGTTTCACCATGCCAATTTCATAAATAATTACCTTATTTTACCTCCGATAGTAAATTGTATAATCCTGGCCCGTCCGTACCAAGATTGGCATAACGCAATCTTGGTACACCCGGACGTGTATGATATTCTAACTCTATTATTGTCCAATGTTTTTTGTTTTGGAATTAGGGCCAGGATTATACAGCTTATAGACCTTAGACAATGATAGCTCTTAATATCGCAAAGTCCACAGCCGCTGCCACTGTGATTAATTGGAAGCCGAATATAAGGAAGAATTACATGTAAACCGGTTTGGATTCATCTTTTTCAATCGTTCCAGGCATTAGGAATACCGATCTGTCGATTTGACTTCTTGAGGCAATTACAATTTTACAATTACAATTTACAATTTACAAGCCGCAATTTTTGTCCGATTTAGCTGAAATTTCGCATGTGGGGTTCAGTTATGAATTTTAACGTTGTGTTTCATTATGACTCCCAACAACTGTGCCAAGTACGGTCCGAATCAGTCTATAACCTGAGATAACTCCCATGTAAACCGATCTCCCGATTTGACTTCTTGAGCCTTTACAAGCCGCAATTTTTGTCTGATTTGGCTGAAATTTTGCATGCGGTGTTTTGTTACGACCAACAACTGTGCCGAATACGGTCCAAATCAGTCTATAACCTTATATTGCTTACATATATACCGGTCTCTCGATCATTATTGTTCGGTTCCTAGCGACTTTAGTGCTGGTTTGACAAAAGTTTGGTATGTATAATAAAAATATGCCCTTCAACTAAACTTATTTTGTACAAATTTTTAGTGGTGGGTTCCCATGATTCAGCCCGGTTAAACTTAGCACGCTTTTACTTGTTTAAAATAAACATTCCTTTTGCATTCTGTATAGTGAAATTAAAGGCTGAAAATTTTATTATACCCACCATACTATATACTAACCTCGTCAATCCGTTTGTAACACCTCGAAATATTGATCTTGGACGCCTAAAGTGTATATATATTCTTGATCGTCTCGACATTCTGAGTCCATCTAGCTATGCCCTTCCGTTCGTCTCTCGAAATCACCATAGCTGTCGAACGCGTACAGCTAGCCGCTTGAAATTTTGCACAGATACTTAGTATTGATGTAGGTGGTTGGGGATTGCAAATGGGCCTTATCGGTTCAGGTTTGGATATAGCTCCTATATAAACCGATCTCCCGATTTGATTTCTTGAACCCCTGGAAGCCGCAATTTTTGTCCGACTTGACAGAAATTTTGCACATAGTGCTCTATTATGATTTCCAAAAGTGTGTTAGGTGCGTTTCAAATCGGTCAAGAACCTGATATAGCTCCCATGTAAGCCGGTCTCTCGATCATCTTTATTCGTTTCCTATAGCTTTTATTTTTGCTGGTTTGACAGAAGTTTGGTATGTAAAATAAAATTATGGCCTTCAACTACATTTATTTTGTATACAATTTTAGCAGAATCCATGGTGGGGGGTTCCCAAGATTAGGACGCTTTTAAAGGTATTATGTTATTTTTGGATTTTTAGAAAATACATTTAAAAAATGTGCCATATGGGCCAATTTATATAGGGATAAATATTGTTTATTTATATGGATTGTATGTCATTGGGTCACATGTCATGCCATTGTGCCCAAAAGATGGTCATATTACAACTAACATTGGCATCGTTTAGGCGATATGACATTTGTCGTTTCTGGCGAAATAACGCTACGCCCTCATTGATATGTGAGAAGTTTGCCCCTGTTCCTTAATAGAATGGACAAATTTGCATTTTGCTAGGACCATGGAAATCCTTCTTACATTTGCTTAGACGAACGAAACAGTGTAAAAAATTCTTTATTATAGAAAAACTGCAACATTATCTCCTATGTCCTACCATCAAACTTGAAAGATTTCGCGTGAAATCATCCTCCACCTTCTTTACGAATGTGCAGCCAAGTGGTTCTGGCTATGGTTCTATACCAAATTGTGTGAGTTGATTTCGCTGTCTACGCGAAGCATTCGTAGGAGGTGTCTGCAGTTGCCGCTGTGGCGTTGGCGGTATGAACATCCATGCTAGGGAAAACAACATTTTAATTATATTAAAAGCATTTTAATGCATATCTCTTGCGTACCACATCTACTGGAGAAAAAGTGAAAATTATATGCTTGCCAGCCAAAAACTGCGGCAACAGCCGCATCAGCCATTGCTTGCGAACATTGGGACGCCGAGGTCTACAAAAGAAAGCAAGCAACTACAACGATGACAACGCGTTAAAATCATGAAATTGTTCATGTTGAACATCAGCTCTTCTATCTATCCAAGTAGGGATCAAAGTATTGCAATATGGAGACGTTAAGCTGCATAGACATATGGTAGGGATATAATGTTCATCAGTAACGGGGAACTTGTTGTCCTGTCCCCACTCTCTCGAGTAGGCACGAGTTGAGACAGAAGTATGCAAAAGCAGTAGGTTGGCTACATTTCTCTGACATAGATTTCATCCTGAACAACACGAATGGTAAAGTTTCAAGGACTTTTGAACAAAGCGTTGACTTCTCGAAAGGATATGTTAGGAAAGTAACCTATTTATTGCGCCAAACCGAAACTTTTAATTAAATCCTATAGCTGAGATTTTAATTTGAAGTTACGGTAGTCTGGTTTTCAAAATAAAACAAAAAACTGTAAGCCGAAAACTACTAAATTTAATGATTTGAACACAAGCCGACTAAGCCTTCTGCAAATTTATAATATGACTATATAATCTGCCTGCAGCTTAATGCAATTCTTTACGATGTCGCTAGCTTGCTATAAAATGTTAATGGTAATCATTGCTTAAATTTTGCAAATATGGAACAAAAAAGCTTTTAACTTCTTAAAAAGAACAGTTCTTATAAACAACTTTAACAAGAGGCTATAATTTATAAACTACCAGACCGCCTTGCCGCTTTGCATACGAAAGTATTCTCTAGAAAATGTAAAAATAATAATACCCTGTACCACAGTGGTTGTGAAGGGTATAACAAGTAAAAACGTGCTAAGTTCGGCCGGGCCAAATCTTATATACCCTCCACCATTGATCGCATTTGTCGAGTTCTTTTCCCGGCATCTGTTCTTAGGCAAAAAAAGAATAAAAGAGAAGATTTGCTCTGCTATTAGAGCGATATCAACATATGATCTGGTTCGGACCATAATTAAATTATATTTTGGAGACCTGTGTAAACTGTCAGCCAATTCGAATAAGAATTGCGCCCTTTGTGGGCTCAAGAAGTAAAATAGAGAGATCGATTTATATGGGAGCTGTATCGGGCTATAGACCGATTCAGACCATAATAAACACGTATGTTGAAGGTCATGAGAGGATCCGTTGTACAAAATTTCAGGCAAATCGGATAATAATTACGACCTCTAGAAGCTCAAGAAGCCAAGATCCCAGATCGGTTTATATGGCAGCTATATCAGGTTATTGACCGATTTGAACCATTCTTAATACAGTTGCTGGAAGTCATAACAAAACACGTCATGCAATATTTCAGCCAAATCGGTAGGAATGTAGAGGCTCAAGAAGTCAAGATCCCAGATCGGTTTATATGACAGCTATATAAGATTATGAACCGATTTGAACCATACTTGGCACAGTTGTTGTTGGATAAGAATTGCGCCCTCTAGTGGCTCCAGAAGTCAAGATTCTAGATGGGTTTATATTGCAGCTATATAACTTAGCACAGTTGTTGGAAGTCACAGCGAAACAAGTCGTGCAAAATTTGATTCAAATCGGATAATAATTGCGCACTCTAGAAGCTTAAGAATTACAATACCAACCGACCTATACTAATGGAATGGCAAAATTTCAAGCGGCTAGTTTTACTCCTTTGAAAGTTAGCGTGCTTTCGACAGACAGACAGACGGACGGACGGACGGACATGGCTAGATCGACCTAAAATGTCATGACGATCAAGAATATATATACTTTATGGGTTCTCAGACGAATATTTCGAGTAGTTACCAACAGAATGACGAAATTAGTATACCCCCATCCTATGGTGGAGGGTATAAAAAGCGCTGTGCTTTCAGGGTTATTAAGAGGCTCGGAGCAGGTATATTAACGGCCTTATTCAGAAAACTTAATGAAGCCTTAAAATAGGTTTACTTGACAGTTCTATAAAGAAAATCTTTCAAATAAACCTATTTCAGCCAATGTACATTATGTTTTCTGCATAAGGCCGTACGATTCTTACCAATAATAAGAGATTTCATCAGTTTGGCTCAGGAAATAGTAGCTGAACGCATGTCGTATTTGGGCAACGGTATAACAATGCTATTGCCTTTGGTGATTATACCACATTACGGAGGAAAGCATCTAAGGAGGAATCGTTCACACAGCAAGAGTCCAGCGCCCTGAAAAAGAGTGGTGTCACTGCTTTCTAAATGACAACTAGATGCCTAAGGAAGCTCTTCATGATTAGATCAAAAGAGTTTGTAATGATGATTTCACACACACTATGAGGCTAATGCAACAGTGGTGGAGAATTTGAACCCTGAATACATATAATCTCCACCACTTTTAAGCCACTTCGGTGACTTTGAAAGGCCATCTGATGGCAGGAGGATTTGACGTTGGAATCAAGAGTGAATAGGGGCGCGGTATGAGAACTGTAATTCCTGGATTTGAATGGGTTCGCATATTTGGCTCAATGGGTATATAAGCAGTATTGTTAATTTTGGAGTGAAGATAAGCCAGAAGCATTGCATGAGCTACCAATGCATTCAGAAAATGTCAGAGTTTGATAAGGTTTATGAGCTGGTGGTATCATTGCACCGTACTTCTTCAAAGAGAGCTACCGTGAGATGATATCCAACATTTTTTGGGTCAAAATGCAAGAGTTTGACTTGCATGACATTCAACAAGACGGTGCCACATGCCACACATCATGCGTAACAATGGATTTATTGAAAGTTCGGTGAACGTTTTATTTCACGTTCGGAACCGGTCAATTGTCGCCTAGACGTGCGATTTTACGCCTTTAGACTATTTTTTGTAGGGCTGTGTTAAACTTTATGTCTATTCAGACAATAGACGCATTGGAAGAAAACATTGAAGCATTTATTCATGAAATGCTAGCTGAAATGTTGGAAAGAGTATGCCAAAATTGGACTAAGAGGATGAACCATTTGAGGCCCAGTCACGGGCAACATTTGCATGAAACAATTTTCAAACATTAAATTATATTGGGTTGCCCAAAAAGTAATTGCGGATTTTTTAAAAGAAAGTAAATGCATTTTTAATAAAACTTAGAATGAACTTTAATCAAATATCCTTTTTTTACACTTTTTTCTAAAGCAAGCTAAAAATAACAGCTGATAACTGACAGAAGAAAGAATGCAATTACAGAGTCACAAGCTGTGAAAAAATTTGTCAACGCCGACTATATGAAAAATCCGCAATTACTTTTTGGGCAACCCAATATGTACCGTATTATCGACTCAAATAAAGATTTCAAGCATTTTCCTGAATTGTATGTGTTTTTTTTTTTTTTTTTTGAAAAACTTTCCTATATCTATTATTGTTGTATCCAACAATATTGGCGGAAGAATAATGTGCAGTTTCAGGCTATAGACCGATTCAGACCATATTTGACACGTATGTTGAAGGAATGCGAGAAACCGTTGTATAAAATTTCAGCCAAATTGGACAATAATTGCGCTCTTTAGAGGCTCAAGAAGTCAAGATCCCAAATCGGTTTATATGACAGCTATGGACCGATTTGAACTATACTTGGTACAGTTGTTGGAAGTCATAACAAAATATGTCATGCCAAATCAAATCAAAAAGTAAAATAGGGAGATCGGTATATATGGAAGCTGTATCAGCCTATAGACCAATTTGGACCGCAATTGACACGTACGTTGGAGGTTGTGGACGGAGACTTTGTTTAAAATTTTAGCCAAATTGGATAGTAATTAAGCCTTCTAGAGACTCAAGAAGTCAAGATCCCTGATCGGTTTATATGACAGCTATATCAGGTTATGAACCAATTTAAAGCATACATGCCAAATTTTAGCCAAATCGGATAAGAATTGCGCCCTCTAGGGGCTCAAGAAGTCAAGACCCAAGATCGGTTTATATGGCAGCAATATCAAAACATGGACCGATATAGCCCATTTACAATACCAACTGTGCTACACTAATAAGAAGTATTTGTGCAAAATTTCAAGAGGTTAGCTTTACTCCTTCGAAAGTAAGCGTGCTTTCGACAGACAGACTGACGGAACGACGGACATGGCTAGATCGACATAAAATGTCGAGACGATCAAGAATATATATACTTTATGGGGTCTCAGACGAATATTTCGAGTAGTTACAAACAGAATGACGAAATTAGTATACCCCCTATGGTGGAGGGTATAAAAATGGTGGCGAAGATAATGCGAACACATTCCGTACAAGTGGTACTGAGTTCTATGAGCAAAATAGTAGCGACATGTCGCTGCCTCATGACAAATTTCGCACAATTTTAATTACAAATGTAATTAAATGCTCAACTTTGCTTCAATACTGTTGTCTTTGTTGTGTGTTGTTATTTGTCTTTTGTTTGTGTTCTAGCAAAGAAAAGAGTGTGTCGGATTTTGCCATTATTTAATAGGCATTTTCGCTGTGATTAAAGTCAGTGCTAGACTTAAGGTAGAGATCGCGATTATTATCCAAACATCACAAAAATTTGCACATATCACTTTCAAAGCCCAAGAACAAACGTTTTTAGTTTTTGCAAAAATTGGTTCAGATTTAGTCATTGCTCCCATATATAAAAATTCGACCAACTTACACTTAAAAGGTCGTCATTACCATAATTTTGGACGGATATGCATAAAATTCAGTATTAAATGTAGCATTGCCCGTCTGAAAGCCTCTGCCAATTTTATTAAAATCGTAAGCCTTTGGGATTTTTAAAGTGACCTGGATAGTCACCCATTACTGTGGTATCACAATGGAGTAAAATGTCCTAGTAAGACTGCCAACAAAGGTTACCTAATCTCATTATACCCTCCACCATAAGATGGGGGGTTTACTAATTTCGTCAATCTGTTTGTAACTACTCGAAATAATCGTCTGAGACCCCATAAAGTATATATATTCTTGATCGTCGCTACATTTTATGTCGATCTAGCCATGTCCGTCCGTCCGTCTGTCTGTCGAAAGTACGCTAACTTCCGAAGGAGTAAAGCTATCCGCCTAAAATTTTCCACAAATACTTCTTATTAGTGTAGGTCGGTTGGTGTTGTAAATGGGCCATATCGGTCCATAACCTGATATAGCTGCCATATAAACCGATCTTGGGTCTTGACTTCTTGAGCCTCTAGAGTGCGCAATTCTTAACCGATTGGAATGAAATTTTGCACGACGTGTTTTATTATGATATCCAACAACTGTGCCAAGTGTGGTTCAAATCGGTTCATAACCTGATATAGCTGTCATATAAACAGATCTGGGGACTTGACTTGTTGAGCTTCTAGAGGGCGCAATTCCTATCCGATTTCATGAAGTATTTTATTCTTACTTTCAACAACTGTGTCAAATAAAGTTCAAATCGGTTCATAACCTGATATAGCTGTCATATAAACCGATCTGGGATCTTGACTTCTTGAGCCACTAGAGGTCGCAATTATTATCCGATTTTCCTGAAATTTTATACGACGGATTTCTCATGACCATCAACATACGTGCTTATTACGGTCTGAATCGATCTATTGCCCGATACAGCTTATTCGAATTGGCTGAAATTTTATACCGGACCATATCTTGATATCGCTCTAATAGCAGAGCAAATCTTGTCTTATATCCTTTTTTGCCTAAGAAGAGATGCCGGGAGAAGAACTCGACAAATGCGATCTATGGTGGAGGGTATGTAAGATTCGGCCCGGCCGAACTTATCACCCTTTTACTTGTTTTCTATCACATTATCTGTAGAGTTTTATTTGCTGTGCTGGATATAAAAACCATAAAGAACTAAAATATTAAAAATAAAAAAACAATTAAAAAGGCGTTAAGTTCGCCCGGGCCGAACTTTGGATACCCAACACCTCGGATATATATGTAAACCACCCTTCGTCAAAATCCGGTGACAAATGCATACCTTATGCCCCATAGCAGCTATACCGAAATATATTCCGATTTTGACCAAATACTAAAAGGTACAAGTCATTGTTCAATTGTGTATAACAAAATATTGATCTTTTTAGTATCTAAACGGATGTCAAAAAGCCCAACATAAGTCACTGTGTCAAAGTTTTTATGTGGGCAAAACTTTAAATCGAGATATAGGTCTATATGGCAGCTATATCCAAATGAACCGTTTTGGGCCAAGTTCCAGAAAAATGTCGAAGAGCCTAATAAAGGGTGATTTTTTTGAGGTTAGGATTTTCATGCATTAGTATTTGACAGATCACGTGGGATTTCAGACATGGTGTCAAAGAGAAAGATGCTCAGTATGCTTTGACATTTCATCATGAATAGACTTACTAACGAGCAACGCTTGCAAATCATTGAATTTTATTACCAAAATCAGTGTTCGGTTCGAAATGTGTTCATTCACCGTAACGTTGCGTCCAACAGCATCTTTGAAAAAATACGGTCCAATGATTCCACCAGCGTACAAACCACACCAAACAGTGCATTTTTCGGGATGCATGGGCAGTTCTTGAACGGCTTCTGGTCGCTCTTCACTCCAAATGCGGCAATTTTGCTTATTTACGTAGCCATTCAACCAGAAATGAGCCTCATCGCTGAACAAAATTTGTCGATTCACTGAAAATGATTTCACTGAAAATGATTCACTGAAAATGATTTGCAAGCGTTGCTCGTTAGTAAGTCTATTCATGATGAAATGTCAAAGCATACTGAGCATCTTTCTCTTTGACACCATGTCTGAAATCCCACGTGATCTGTCAAATACTAATGCATGAAAATCCTAACCTCAAAAAAATCACCCTTTACAACTCACTGTCCCAAATTTCGGCGAAATCGAACAATAAATGCGCCTTTTATGGCCCCAAAACCTTAAATCGAAAGATTGGTCCATATGGCAGCTATTCCCAATTCTAGTCCGATCTGAGCCAAATTGAACAAGAATGTGGTTGTGTTGGGCCCACAACTCAATGTCCCAAATTTCGACGACATCGGGCAATAAATGCGCTTTTTATGGGCCCAAAGCCTTAAATCGAGAGATCAGTCTATATAGCAGCTATATCCAAATCTGGACCGATCTGGGCCAAATTGAAGAAGGATGTCGAAGGGCCTAACACAACTCACTGTTCCAAATTTTGGCAAAAACGGATAATAAATGCGCCTTCTATGGGCGCAAGACCTTAAATCGAGAGTTCGGTCTTATGGCAGCTGTATCCAAATCTGAACAGAACTGGGCCGAATTGAGGAAAAATGTCGAAGGGCCTAACACAACTCGCTGTCCAAATTTCAGCAAAATCGGATAATAAATGTGGCTTTTTGGGCCTAAGACCCTAAATCGGCGGATCGGTTTATATTGCAGCTATATCCAAATCTGGACCGATCTAAGCCAACTTGAGTAGAGATGTCGAAGGGCCAAATTTCAGCAACATCGGATAATAAATGTGGCTTTTATGGGCCTAAGCCTCTAAATCGGCGGATCGGTGTATATGGGGGCTATATCAAGATATAGTCTGATATAGCCCATCTTCAAACTTAACCTGCTTATGGACAAAAAAGAATATATGCAAAATTTCAGCTCAATATCTTTATTTTAAAAGACTGTAGCGTGATTTCAACAGACAGACGGACGGATTTGATTAAGATCAATTGTTTCTTCGGAAAGTTTTCTTAGAATATTATGTAGATTACGTTTTTGCTATAGTATTATTAATGTTTTTCTACCTACCACCATAGGGTGGAGTTATACTAATATAGTCATTCCGTTTGTAACACCTCGAAATATTCGACGTATACCCCATAAAGTATGTATATTCTTGATCGTCTCGACGTTCTGAGTCAAAGTAGCCACGTCCGTCTGTCGAAACCACGATAAAGGTGGAAATTTGCACAAATAGTTCTTATTGATGTAGGTATTTAGAGATTACAAAAGAACCATATCAGTTCAGAGTTAGACATAGCTCCCACATAAACCGATCTCCAGATTTGACTTCTTGAGCCCTTGGAAGCCGTAATTTTGGCTGAAATTTTCCACAAAGTATTCTATTAAGACTTCAAACGACTGTATCAAATACGGTCCAAATCGGAAAAAAATTGCGGCTTCCAGGGTCTAAAGAAATCAAATCGGGAGATCGGTTTATATGGGAGCTATATGAGATTATAGACCGATTTTAACCGTACTCGGCGCAGTTCGTGGTCATAACGGATCATCACATACAAAATTTCAACCAAATCGGATAAGAATTTCTACCTCTAGTGGCTCAGGAAATCAAATCGCGAGATCGGTTAATAAGGCAGCTATATCAGGTTATTTACCATTTCAACCATACTTATTACAGTTGTAAGAAGTCAAAACAAAACACGTCATGCGATATTTCAGACAAATCGGTTAAGAATTGTGGCTTCTAAAGGCTCAAGAAGTCAAGATCCGAGATCGGTTTATATGGCAGCTATATCAAAACACGGGCCGATATTCCCCATTTACAATCCCAACTGATCCTTACTAATAGGAAGTATTTGTGCAAATTTCAAGCGTCTGGCCCTACTTCTTCGAATGTTAGCGTGCTTTCGACAAGGAGACAAAACCCTACTTCGGAACTGGCATATAATTCGATTGATACAATATGGAACTTAAATGAAAGGTATTTTTGAGTAAAGTACGAATCTGATATTCAAAACTTGGGCCAAGTTTCAGGAAGGCCGCTCCAACCTCTTAACCTGCATACAGACCAATTGGTACAATATAGGACATAAATGACCAATTGGTACAATAAGGGAATTTTTCGTCAAAATTGAACAAGACATCATCATCAGGGAGGATAATCACAGTTATGGGTATCAAAAGTTCGGCACGACCAAACTTAATGCTTTTTTACATGTTCTAAATTCCAAGCGATTAAAAATATGAGTTACTTTTGTTCAAATGTTAAAGGCCAATTTTAAAACCTAACGAGAATAGTACACGGAATAATCATAGGGAATACCATTAATTCTATAACAAGCGCAATGACAAAGTTAGATCACTATGATGGTTAATGTGGAACAAAATCCAATATTCAACTTTAAACGTATAAGAAAGCCAGACACGGCAAAAAACAAATTCCTTTGACCTTTGACACTGAGCTTTTATTAAGAAGTTCCTTTGTTTGTATATGTGTTTTTCTTTTTTAAATCATAGCCACAAACTATTGAGGCAAGTAGATAGTAAAATTCCAACCTATGTGAAACATGCTATAAGAAGCAAAAAACGTGGAAACATAAAAAAACAATGGAAAGGCCAATCTGGCCAAGAATACTAAATGCTGAAAGGAAAGTAAGACTTCAAGAAGAAAAAAGAATTACATAAAACCTAAACCAACTTGAAGGGGAAAGAAGAAGGAACGAGTACTCTAAGGACGAATAGTAAAATTACGATTGCATTATTTGCAAGAGAAGGCAGAACACCACTGTGTGAAGGGTGGAAGGTGGAGTGGCTGAAAGTCAGAGAGCGGCAATAGATGAGTTTGTTAGCATGAATAAGAAACAAATAACAACTCATGACCTATAACACTTAAAAAATCAACAATCCGTAAATGTTTCATTCCAACAGGTTACAATGGTAATAAAAGAGCGCGAGTAAGGGTGTGATAAAAGAGAGGGATAAAGAGCAAAACGAGAATGTTAAGATTGGTGGTTTTTTGGTTTGCATAAAGAGAATTTTAGATAATTTAGTACTCAGCATCAATGGACCATTTTTAAACATTAAAAGAGTATGTCGCAAAGAGCTAAAGGACATGCGCTCTACATAAAACACGAAGTGCCTATGTTGTTAGCTATTACCTTACATCATAGGACTTACTCAAAGATAAAAGAGTACTAAAGTAAACCCAGTCCCTCTTTCTCTCTCTATCTCTCTCTCACTCCTTATTTTTATCTGTCTCTTTGCTCTTTGGCTCTAATTTATCTAAAATTCTCTGCTTTTGTATTGGTTACCCTGTTGTATAATACTGTTGTGTATGTTATGATTATGACCGAAAATGAGCAGAAATCAGTTCGTTTGATAACGTAGGACAAGTCTTATAGTCCTCAGCATTTAAACGCTAATAAACAATACTGGAAAATCCCAAAAACACGCAAAAAAAAGACAAAAACACGTTCGCAAAGAATACACGGATTTTTCGCCGCATACAAATATAGGAAACGGGCGTAGGTGATTAATACCTGGCATTAATTAACATCATATTAAAAAATAAAATAAAATTAAACGTCTAGGTTACCATTTTTAAAATTCCGAGTATTTATTGCCAACAAATAATAAAAATAATCTCCTTAGTCGTTGTCATAATGTGAGTTCTAGATGCTTACTGATGTTGTCCCATATTTAACGTGATTTTGTTTTTGCATCTCTTGTTCTGAGCCGGAATATTTGTTCCCGTGTGTTGTCTGTGTGTGTATGTTTCCGGTTTCTGTGTCCATTTTCTTGTTGTTACTGTTATTGTCATTCGGTGTCCAGCATATCCTCAGTATAAGTTCAAAATTTATAACTGTATGCCCACATGTGGTTTTAATGGTTTTGTGGTCAATGCGGTTGCATCGGTAATGGTCAATTTACGTTTCCGCCAGTTATGAGTGTTCCATCAGAGTCGCAATGCTATTCGAACACTAATACATGGAACATTTAGCCTTCAGTTCAATTCTATAACGATTTGTCGGTTTCGATGCGTGATTATTGTGGGTGCATTTGTGTGTATGTTCGTGTGCGTAACTAGGCATACCATTGTATGTGAAATATAAAAAAAAAAAATAAAATAGAAAAAAAATAATTTAAAAAAAAAAATTATTTACTAGTTTACAAATGTGTAAAATATACTAAATTTACTTCGCAAACATTAAACAGCCACATTAGAAGACAACAGATTAAATTCGACAGGTAAGTCATATTTATTTTAACTAAAACAAATATGCAATCTCCTTCTTATTCTCATAATAAATGTAAAGCTACCAAAAAACTAACATCTTTAAAGAATAGAAGCTACCCTCTCTCATATTCCTCCCATATTAATGAAGCTTCTCCATTCAACTTTAAGATCAGTGATAAAGGACCTACATTAAGTAGCCGAGTCGCAAAAGAGTACTACGTAGCCATATCTCTTACAGAGAAATTTCACAAGGCTAGAATATCTAGCAACAGTTACCAGTATAAGTGAGGACGTAATCATCCCTAACATGTTCGGATTTGTTAAAACTTTTCCCTAAAGATTGTCACAGTGCGGCAAGTCGTTCGGACTCGGCTATAAATAGGAGGATCGTTATCATTAGGCTTTAATCTTGAACTGCATTCATTGATATGTGAGAAAATTGCCCCTGTTCGTTAATGGAATGTTCATTGGCAAATTTAGCCGATTTGGCTGAAATTTTGCACGACGTATTTTATTATGACTTTCAGCAACTGTGCCAAATAGGGTTCAAATCGTTTCATAACCTGGTATGGCTGCCATATAAACCGATCTGGGATCATGACTTCTTGAGCCTCTAGGTGTCGCAATTATTATCCGATTTGCCTGAAATTTTGTACTACGGATCCTCTCATGACCATCAATATACGTGTTTATTATTGTCTGAATCTGTCTATAGCCTAATACAGCTCCCATATAAATCGATCTCTCTATTTGACTTCTTGAGCCCCCAAAGGACGCCATTCTTATTCGAATTGGCTGACTTTTTACACAGGTCTCCAACGTATAATTTAATTGTGGTCCAAACCGGCCCATGTCTTGATATCGCTCTAATAGCAGAGCAAATCTTATCTTTTATCCTTTTTTGCCTAAGAAGAGATGCCGGGAAAAGAACTCGACAAATGCGGTCCATGGTAGAGGGTATATAAAATAGTTGAAAAAAAAACATAACATGATCATACAAAATATAATAAAAAGAGTCTTAAAAGTAAAAACGTTAAGACATTATTTGCGTCAACTTTACTTTACATTCACATGTAATGTCTTCTGGGTCTGAGTCGAGTGGGTCTGGCTGGGCAGTTAAACAGGTGACATGTATCGGACCGCAATCGGGACATACATCTTGCACGTCGGCATCAATCCTTGCTCTGTAGGAGTTGAGGCGGCTGCATCTGCCGGAACGTAATTGAGCCAGAACAACTCTGGTTTGCCGGGGGGAGGTCAATTTCTTCAGGTGCAATGGGAGGCGGTCGTTCTCCAAGGACTTCATTCGCCCGGTAGCCATTTATCGCATCTGCTACCGTGTCTGCATGAATGTAGTTTAGACCTGCTTGATATGCCGTTTGATCTAGAGGTTCTCTCTTGTAGCGCTGAACCTCACGCTCTAGATCATGTAGTGTACCTTAAGGCTTCTGGGATGCGGATATCTATCCACAAGATGATGGTTTTGGGTGGTCTCTGCGATAACAGCCCAAAAGGTATTGCTTAGACAGCATATAGTTATGTCTTCGCACTGGTAGGATCTTTGTTTCCTGATGGAGGAGGTCCACATGAGATATATAGTATAACTAGATGGCTCGGTGTTCTTCGCAACACACTTAAGTGCTTGCGGCCCCCTTTGAAATGGTCAAACATTAAAAATTATTTATATTCTCAAATACCGCTCATTGAATACCAAACTGTCCCGTTTGGTAAATATCTCCATTTGGAGAATAATTTTGCGATGGGGTGGTCCCCCGAGAAATGTACCAAGTTTTTTGTATCAGTATTTTATGCTACTCTCGAATACCTTTCGTTTAAGGTTTATATTGCCCCGTTCGGTGTATATGTCCATTTGGGGCATAATTTTGGGTTGGGACGAACTGCCTAGAATAGATCCCAAATGTTTATATTTGTTTTCGTATTCTTCTCTAAAGAACCTTTCGTTTGAATCCCATACTGTCCCTATCGACCAACATGACCATTTGGGGGTGGTTTATAAGATGGGACGACCTTTTTTCGACTTGACCCCCAAATTTTTATATAAGTTACGTTTTCTACATTCCATTATCTTTCATTTACTACACATATTGCCCCAATCGGAAACAAGTACGTTTTTGACGGTTTTGTGAGGTGGGCGGCACCCCGACTTCTAGGATAAAATTTTTATATCAAGTTCGTACTATACTCTTAAATACCTTTCATTCGATACCTATCGGTCACCAATCGGTAAACATGCACATTTGGGCGGGTTTCGGTTATTTGACCCCAAAAAAATTTTATACAAATTTCGTATTCTTAGGTTACATACACAAGGAGGAGGCCCGGCCCCTCTCGCGGACATAACAAAATTCAGAACACTATTTGCACGGAGGGGCCAAGTTCCCATTGACTGGAGGACGAATGATTGAGTTAATCCAGATAAACATCCACTGGAGCGAGACTGCTACACACGCAAGATTCATATTGCCTTAATTCAGAATCCATGGACGACCCGGAACAAAGTTTCTTGACTGAACCATACCAACTACCAATTATTCTATGGTAATACTGGTACTCGGCCGAGGACCTGCGCTATTTGTCATAAGAATTTTAATTACATATTTTTCCCCAGAGTAGTCAACGTCGGATGTACTGGTGCGATCCTTCGAAGATAGTGATCCTCTTCGGGAAACAAAATCAGCCCAGGAAAAACCCTGGATGACCGGGGAGATACGCAATATTGGGAAAGAGGAACGCAGACTTTTAACAGAGCACGTCGTAAAAAAGCGGAAGTTTATAGGGATGTGTATTACACACGCCTCCAGGAATACAAATATAAGGGAGAAAGTGGCATAGGGTACGCCACAGGGGGGATTTAATCGCCACTCCTATGGGTGACCACCATAAATGATCTATTACGGATGCTGACTGCGGAGGTATTTGAACCCGTCTGCTACGCAGCCGATGTTATAATCCTTCTACGGGGTAAGGATCCGAACGAGCTATGCAGAAGGTCCGAAGGGGTCTTGCCTATGGCATATGACTGGGCTAGACCCAGAGGTCTCAATGTTAACCCAGAGAAGACTGAAATATGCCCGTTTACGAGGAAGAAGAAGGTGGGCCAATTTAAAGCACCACGTTTCCTCAATAAGATGATTTCGATATCTGATAAGGTCAAATACTTAGGTGTGATCTTGTACAGGAAACTGAATTGGAAGTGTCACATTCAGGAGCATACTGAGAAGGCTCACAGATATTGTGCACTATGTAGACGGGCCGTAGGCTCGAAATTGGGCCTGAATCCGAGGAAAGTCCACTGGCTCTACAGGAGCATGATTAGACAAATTCTTTCTTGCGCCTCAGTAGTTTGGTGAACTGTTATGGAGAAAAAGTGAAACATAAGGACCATACAACAAGTTCAGAGAACATGTCTTAGTAGCGATGAGGACCACATCCACTTAAGCACAGTTTGTTGAATTAGGCTTCTTGACATTAGTACCAAGTATGGTCAAAATCAAGCTATATTTAGATATAACTACTCTATATAACGATCACCCGATTTAACATCTTGGGCCCTTAAAAGGCACATTAATTATCCGATTTCGCTGAAACTTGGCATAGTGAGCTGTGTTAGGCTCTTCGCTAAACATGATCAATATGGCCTAAATCTTTTTATATTTGGATACAGCTGCCATATAGAATGATCTCCCGATTTCATGTCTTTGTCTCTTAAAAGGCGCGCATATTATCAGATTTCGCTGGCATTTTATACAGTGAACTATGTTAGACTTCCGAATATCCAATTGGTCAATATTTAGATATAGTAGACCCTCAAGGTTCTTGGACCCAATTTTTAATATCATATTTGTATTCTACTCCCTAAAATCTTTTTTCCCCCGATCGGTCCACTTTTGACTTTGGGCGGTTCTATTGGTGGAGTTTTGAGCTCGGAATGACCACCTGGATACTTGAACCGAATTTTTTATACCCCTTTTTATACCCTCCACCATAAGATGGGGGGTATACTAATTTCGTCATTCTGATTGTAACTACTCGAAATATTCGTCTGAGACCCTATAAAGTATATATATTCTTGATCGTCGTGAAATTTTATGTCGATCTAGCCATGTCCGTCCGTCTGTCCGTCCGTCCGTCCGTCCGTCCGTCCGTCCGTCCGTCCGTCTGTCTGTCGAAAGCACGCTAACTTCCGAAGGAGTAAAGCTAGCCGCTTGAAATTTTGCACAAATACTTCTTATTAGTGTAGGTCGGTTGGTATTGTAAATGGGCCATATCGGTCCATGTTTTGATATAGCTGCCATATAAACCGATCTTGGGTCTTGACTTCTTGAGGCTCTAAAGTGCGTAATTCTTATCCGATTGGGATGATATTTTGCACGACGTGTTTTGTTATGATATCCAACAACTGTGCGAAGTATGGTTCAAATCGGTCCATAACCTGATATAGCTGCCATATAAACCGATCTTGGGTCTTGACTTCTTGAGCCTCTAGAGTGCGCAATTCTTATCCGATTGGGATGAAATTTTGCTCGACGTATTTTGTAATGATATCCAACAACTGTGCCAAGTATGGTTCAAATCGGTTAATTACCTGATATAGCTGCCATATAAACCGATCTTGGGTCTTGACTTCTTGAGCCTCTAGAGTGCGCAATTCTTATCCGATTGGGATGAAATTTTGCACGACGTGTTTTGTTATGATATCCAACAACTGTGCCAAGTATGGTTCAAATCGGTCCATAACCTGATATAGCTGCCATATAAACCGATCTTGGGTCCTGACTTCTTGGGCCTCTAGAGGGCGCAATTCTCATCCGACTAGACTGAAATTTTGCACATAGTGTTTTAATATCACTTCTAACAACTGTGCTACGTATGGTTCAATTCGGGCCATTACTTGGTATAGCTGTCATATAAACCGATCTTGGGTCTTGACTTCTTGAGGCTCTAGAGTGAGCAATTCTTATCCGATTAGAATGAAATTTTGCACTATGTGTTTTTTTATGATATCCAACAACTGTGCCAAGTATGGGTCAAATCGGTCCATAACCTGATGTAGCTGCCATATAAACCGATCTTGGGTCTTGACTTCTTGGGCCTCTAGAGAGCGCAATTCTTATCCGATTTGCCTGAAATTTTGTACGACGGATCCTCTCATGACCATGAACATACGTGTTTATTATGGTCTGAATCGGTCTATAGCCCGATACAGCTCCCATATAAATCGATCTCTCTATTTTACTTTTTGAGCCCCCAAAGGGCGCAATTCTTATTCGAATTGGCTGACATTTTACACAGGTCTCCAACATATAATTTAATTGTGGTCTGAACCGGATCATATCTTGATATCGCTCTAATAACAGAGAAAATCTTTTCTTATATCATTTTTTGCCTAAGAAGAGATGCCGGGAAAAGAACTGACAAATGCGCTCCATGGTGGAGGGTATATAAGATTCGGCCCGGCCGAACTTAGCACGCTTTTACTTGTTTTTGCCTAAGAAGAGATGCCGGGAAAAGAACTCGACAAATGCGATCCATGGTGGAGGATATATAAGATTCGGCCCGGCCGAACTTAGCACGCTTTTACTTGTTTTTATACCCTCCACCATAAGATGGGGGTATACTAATTTCGTCATTCTGTTTGTAACTACTCGAAATATTCGTCTGAGACCCTATAAAGAATATATATTCTTGATCGTCGTGAAATTTTGTGTCGATCTAGCCATGTCCGTCCGTCTGTCCGTCCGTCTGTCCGTCCGTCTGTCCGTCCGTCCGTCCGTCCGTCTGTCTGTCGAAAGCACGCTAACTTCCGAAGCAGTAAAGCTAGCCGCTTGAAATTTTGCACAAATACTTCTTATTAGTGTAGGTCGGTTGGTATTGTAAATGGGCCATATCGGTCCATGTTTTGATATAGCTGCCATATAAACCGATCTTGCGTCTTGACTTCTTGAGCCTCTAGAGTGCGCAATTCTTATCCGATTGGAATGAAATTTTGCACGACGTGTTTCGTTATTATATCCAAATAATTGTGCCAAGTATGGTTCAAATCGGTCCATAACCTGATATAGCTGCCATATAAACTGATCTTGGGTCTTGACTTCTTGAGCCTCTAGAGTGCGCAATTCTTATCCGATTTGCATGAAATTTTGCACGATGTGTTTTGCTATGATATCCAACAACTGTGCTAAGTATGGTTCAAATCAGACCATAATCTGATATAGCTGTCATATAAACCGATCTTGGGTCTTGACTTCTTGAGCCTCTAGAGGGCGCAATTCTTATCCGATTTGAATGGATTTTGGCACGACGTGTTTTGTTATGATATCCACCAACTGTGCCAAGTATGGTTGAAATCGGTCCATAACCTGATATAGCTGCCATATAAACCGATCTTGGGTCTTGACTTCTTGAGCCTCTAGAGTGCGCAATTCTTATCCGATTGAAATGAAATTTTGAACGACGTATTCTCTCACGACCATCAACATACGCGTTTATTTAATCTGAATCGGTCTATAGCCTGGTACAGCTCCCATATAGATCGATCTCTCTATTTTACTTATTGAGCCCCCTAAAGGGCGCGATTCTTATTCAAATTGGCTGACATTTTACACAGTTCTCCAACATATAATTTAATTGTGGTCCAAACCGGACCATATCTTGATATCGTTCTAATAGCAGAGCAAATCATTTCTTATATCCTTTTTTGTCTAAGAAGAAATGCCGGGAAAAGAACTCGACAAATGCGGTCCATGGTGGAGGGTATATAAGATTCGGCCCGGCCGAACTTAGCACGCTTTTACTTGTTTATTCTACACCCGGATACCTTTCTTTAAAATCCCATATTGTTCCGATCGGTCCACTTTTTTTTTTGGGCGGTACTTTCGGCGCTTTTTTGGGCTAGGATCGGCCACCTGGGTAGTTGAACCGAATTTTAAATATCGTACTCGTATTCTACGCTTGAATACCTTTTATTTCAGGCCCATATTTTCCTGATCGGTCCACTTTTGATTTCGGGCTTTACTTTTGGGGGAATTTTTGGCTCGGGGTGGTCATCTGGGTACATGAACCCAACTTTTATTATCGCATTCGTACTCTACTCCCGAATACCTTTCATGTGATTACCATATTGTCTCGATCGTTTCACCTTTATTTGTGGGTGGTACTTTTGGCGTAAGAGGTAGGGTCCACGCTCCTTCAAATATAAAAAAAATATTAAGCCAGTTGTTTTTTCTAGACCAATCCCAACAATCTTTGAACATTTCAAGAAATTCGGCTCAGCCGTTTTTGAGTCACTGAGGAACAAGCAAACTTACATACATACAAATTTTATAAACAAACAAACACAAATTGTTTTTTAGACCCTACACCACCACTGTGGTATTGTGTTCTATAATTTTGTTTTGTTGTCATTTCTTTGTCATTTGTTTGCAACGCTAAGAAGGAGAAGAGCTAGACCCATTGATAAGTATACCGATCGACTCAGAACCACTTTTTGATTCGTTTTAGCCATGTCCGTCTTTTAATCCATGTATTCTTGTAATCAAGATATAGCTGCCATATAAACCGATCTTGGAATGAAATTTTGCGCGACGTCTTTTGTTATGATATCCAACAACTGTGCCAAGTATGGTTCAAATCGGTCCATAACCTGATATAGCTGCCATATAAACCGATCTTGGTTCATGACTTCTTGAGCCTCTAGAGTGCGCAATTCTTAATCGATTGGGATGAAATTTTGCATGACGTGTTTTGTTATGATATCCAACAACTGTGTAAAGTATGGTTCAAATCGGTCAATATCCTGATACAGCAATTCTTATCCGATTTGAATGAATTTTTTCACAAAGTTTTTTTTTATGATATCCAACAACTGTGCCAAGTATGGTTGAAATCGGTTCATAAGCTGATATAGCTGTCATATAAACAGATCTTGAGCTTCTAGAGGGCGCAATTCCTATCCGATTTGGCTGAAATTTTGCGCGATGTAATTTAATTTTACTTTCAACAACTGTATCAAATAAGGTTTACATAGGTTCATAACCTGATATAGCTGCCATATAAACCGATCTGGGATCTTGACTTCTTGAGCCTCTAGAGTTCGCAATTATTATCCGATTTGCCTGAAATTTTGTACGACGGATCCTCTCATGACTATCAAGATACGTGTTTATTATGGTCTGAATCGGTCTATAGCCAAATTGGCTGACATTTTACACAGGTCTCCAACATATAATTTAATTGTGGTTCAAATCGGTCCATATCGTGATATCGCTCAAATAGCAGAGCAAATCTTTTCGTATATCCTTTTTTACCTAAGAAGAGATGCCGGGAAAAAAAACTCGACAATTGCGATCTATGGTGGAGGGTATATAAGATTCGGCCCGGCCGAAATTAGCACGCATTTACTTGTTTCTTTTATGTAGATGTTAGGGCGCAAATAAGACAGGCATATGAACTTAAATTATACGTATTGGCTAGGTGATATACAGGGTGGCTGATGAAAGCCGCTACCAAAAAAAAATGTAATAACTTTTTTTCTATTTAATAATAATAATTTAATAATTAATTTAATTAATTAATTAATTAATTTAATTAATAATAATTTAATAATTAATTTAATAATTTAATTTAACATGAATAAAAGAAAAATGTATTCCATACACCGAAAAAAAAATGTAGCAATATTCATCATTGTAGCAATATTCATCAGCCACCCTGTATATGATTCAGCAAAGTAGGAAGAGTCATATTAAGAAATTGTTTATAATGAGCATAAATTAATTTGACTGATTTTAAGTATATTAAAAAGGATTGTTCTTTATTACATTGAAATACGGTTTTGTACTGATTTGGAAGATCATCTACACTCAAAATTTTCAAAACTACTTCTGATTCTTTTGCTTTGAAACTGCTGTGGACGGAAGGTAATATATTAATGTAGAACCCAGCAATCAGTAGTTCGATGCAAACAAAATAAATTTACCACAACTCTTATATAGTCTGCTAAACCAAACGCTTCGCAAACAAGCCAGTTCTCAGAAAAGTATGCCGCAAATAGTTAATGATTTTCATCCTGAGAAGTATGCCACTCTCGCTTATTCATTGTATAGCACAAGCAATAAATTAGCCTGCGATTTTTAGAATTTGTTAAGATTCTTCTTAAATAAAACACAAACAAAATTTGACCTTCGTTCAAAAATTCGTCGCACAAAAATTGTAATGGTATACTTTTAGTACCATAAAGTAGCAGTTGTCATGGCAACTTCTATAGAAATGGATTATATATTTAAGACATTTGGCATAATTTGGTTTATTAGGGAAACAAATATATTGAATTTAGTTTTTAATAAACTGGCAAGGAAATTAATAATAACCCTCTGCCTACATAACAAAATGTCTTATTAAAAAATAAGTTGAAGCTGCAAGACTTATCGCCAGACCAAATTATTTTGAATTTTATTTAAATTTGAATTTCATTAAAATTGGATTTAAAATAGAAGATTAGTTTATAATGGGGATTACATCGAAAATGGCTCCATGTTTAGCACAGCTGTTGGGAGGGCCTTAAACAACCATTCAAATGTTTAATTTAATAGGATAAAAACTACGACTTCAGTGCTCTTATGTGAGAGCCATAATATGATATAGGTTATCATAGCCCTACTTCAAATTAAGAGTTGGGATACTTTCTCAAATGTTGCCAAAATTTACAGCCTCTCCGCTCCAAAGCAGGCCAGTCAATTTTAAAAGGATCGAAGGAGTTTGTTTGATTGATTGCCACAATAACCTAACCTATCCCCTAATATTAAGCAGACATTTGCGACAATATAAGACAGGTATCACTTTTCCTCAATTTATGAATTTTTCTACGACCCGCCATTTGAGAGTAGACAGCATTTCACTTATGTACTAATTAGGACAATATTGTAGAATTACATAGCTCTGTTATCACATTGTGGCCTCTATGTTGAATAAATTATACGGTATAATGTAGTATACTCTGCCATATCCAAAAATCCAACTCCTTTTGTTTGTATTAAGCAATTCAACGAATTTATTTTCTTTCCATTTTCGCATATACATATATATTTTTCTAGAATTTTCAATTTGTCATAATAGTTAATTAGGTTTTTGCTCTTTTTAAGCTTTTTATATACGAATGAGCTCTGCGTTTTGTGATATTCCATTGGCGAGTTTTATCAATTAGCAATTAAAAAAAAAAAAAAAAAAAAAACAAATGAACCGCCAATCTACTGATTGAATCCATTAAAAACAATCATCTAACAGAATACCCAAATGAACAACAAATAAAATTGAAATCAATTTTTAATTGTTTTAAAAAATTGCTGAATAGGTTATCACTTCCAATAACAGCCTAGGGAGCTTTAAGTATTCCATTTGTAGTAGTGTGTTTATGATATCATAGTAAATTGCATTTTATTTGAAAATCAATAGCAGTGAAAATAGTATAATAAAAAAATTTACATAAATATTATTTTTGGTTTAAAGCACACAGGTAATATGAGATAATAACAAACCTTAGCTCGATTTTTATGTTGGGGAGTTAGTTTTTACATATTCGCAATTTGAGCGATGATTCCACGCAAAAAAAATAAAACGTTTGGAATAACTTTGTGACAAAAAAAAAAACTGTATAAGGGAAGTACTATTCAAAGTTGAATGTTAGTCGTGAATTTGCAACATTTTGATATTAAAGTCACTTTAGTTATGGTAAAACTTTTAAGAACTTCATCTGTGGTAAAGGAAGGCTCTTTTACCGTTTAAGCCAAAAATCTTTTGATTTAGAGGTATTTTTCATGGGCTGTATTAATCGCTGGAGGTGTGCACGTGAGACTACATGTCATGCTTGAATCACGCGTGATTCACGTGATTCGTGAGTGATATCCAAATACAATCACTTGATCGTTTGTGACCGTGATTAAATTAAAATTTTTCGTGCATGAGTGTGATTGAATGAAATCATGTCACGACACTAATCACGACTCACGGGGCATTCACGACTAACGAAATGCTCATAAAACGCTCACGAAACGCTCTTGACTCACAAGAAAATCACGAATAAACTGTACAAAAATAACGAAAAACTAGTCAGACTTAAATTTGGATACCAATTGAAATAGCAATTTAGAATATTGTAAGATTTTCCTACCATAGGACAAAAGATTTGCTGGGGCGTCAACTAGAGATTGACGTCCCAGTATGTGTCATTAAGATGTGACCAAAATTGTGGTTTTTACTGCCATAGAACTCCATATTGGATGAAATATACACATTGGAGCTATATCTAAATTAGGACTGATTTTAATGAAATTTTCCGCACGTATTGGAACGTCAATTTAATCGTGTAAAATCGGGCAAAAATTGTGGATTCTACAGGCTTAAAAGGCCATATCGGATGAACGATATATATGGTAGCTATAGATATATCTAAGTCTAAACCGATTTGTATGAAATTGTACACATATGAAGACGTCAAATAAAGCACCTCATGCAAAATTTAGTAAAGATCGGACCAAAATTGTGGCTTCTACAGCATTAATAGCTCAAATCGGATGAAAGATATATATGGGAGCTATATCTAAATCTGAACCGATTTTTATGAAATTTTCCAGATATATTTAGATCAGTAACAAAACAGTCCGTGCCAAATTTTGTGCGAATTTGTTCTGTACGGAAGCTATATCTAAATATTGTGCGATACAAACCATATTTGGGCGGACGTCGGGAGACCTAAAACTACCCACAGTTTCAAATTTGAACGAAATTGGTTAATATATGGAGCTTTTATGGGCTTCAGATCCTTTACCGGCAGATCGGTCAATATGGCAGCTATATCTAAATATGATCCGTTCTGTACCATATTTGGGTGCTAAGTTGAGAGGCTTAAAACTAAGCACTATTCCAAATTTCAGCGAAATCGGATAAAAACTATAGATTTTATGGCCTTCAGATTCCATATCGAGGGATCGGTTTATATGGAAGCTATTTATATCTAAACATAGTCCGATCCGAACCATATTTGGGTCCTATGTTGAGAGGCTTAAAATAACCCATAGTTCTAAATTTCAGCGAAATCGGTTAAAAAAGTAAAGCCTTTATCGGCAAATCGGTCTATATGGCAGCTATATCTAAATATAGTCTGATCCAAACTATATTTAAAACTGCGCACTGTTCCGAATTTCAGCGAAATCAGATAAAAAATAAAGCTTTTATGGCCTTCAGACCCCTTATCAGGAGATCGGCCTATATGACAGCTATATCTATATAGGATGAAATATAGATTTTTTATGGGCATTAGATCCTTTATCTGAAAATCGATCTATATAGCAGCTATATCCCAATTACCATTTATTTAAACCCCAATCTCAATTACCATTTATTTAAACCCCATATTGCCATTGGTTTAGGGGAGTTTACACGATGAGGAGTCCCCCAAACACATGACCCCAAAATAGGTTATTAAATTCGTTTTCTAATGTCAAATACCTTTCCTTTGAGCCACATTTGGGCATGGTCGGAAAATGTTTTCCCCTTGGGGGGGGGGGGTGTTTCGTGGAAGAGGTGATGCCCCAAATACATTGTCCTACATTTGGAAATCAAATTCGTATTCTACTCCCAAATACCTGCATTCGAGCTCCATATTGCGATGGTCAGTAAAAAATTGCTGACCATCTCGAAATTGGTCCCGAAAGTGGGTATCAATTCTTGCTCTACCCTCCAATACCTTTAATTTAAGCTCAACATTGTTTTGGGTATTGGGGTGGTCCCCCAAACACTAAGCCCGGAGAATATATCAGCAACGTGCTTTATTCTATATATCATTTATTTGAACCCCATATTGCCATTGGCCTGTAAATTGGATATCAAATTCGTTTTCTAATCTCATTTAAACTCCTTATTGCAAAATTCAGCAAATTTGAACGGTTTGGGGTCCGCCTGTCCGTCCGTCTGTCTGTTGAAATCACGCTACAGTCTTTAAAACCAGAGATATTGAGTTGAAACTTTGCTCAGATTCTTTTTGGTCCATAAGCAGCTTAAGTTCGAAGCAGAGATAAGTTCGAAGGGCTATATCGGACTATATCTTGATATAGTCCCCATATAGACCGATCCGCCGATTTAGGGTCTTAGGCTCATAAAAGCCACATTTATTATCCGATTTTGTTGAAATTTGGGACAATGAGTTATGTTATGCCCTTCGACATTTTTCTTCAATTTGGCCCAGATCGGGCCAGTGGATATAGCTGCCATATAGACCAATCTCTCGATTTAAGGTCTTTCGCCCATAAAAGGCTCATTTATTGTCCGATTTTGCCAAAATTTGGGACAGTGAATTGCGATAGGCCCCTTGACATCTTTCTGCACTTCTGCCCAGATCGGTTAATATTTGAATTCAGCTGCCATATAGACCGGTCTCTCGATTTAAGGTTTTGGGTCCATAAAAGACGCATTTATTGTCCGATGTCGCCGAAATTTGGGACAGTGAATTTTGTTAGGCCCATCGACATCTTTCGTCAATTTGGTTCAGATCGGTCCAGTTTTCAATATAGCTGCCATATAGACCGATCTCTTCATTTAAGGTCCGATTTCACTGAAATTTGACACAGTGACTTATGTTAGGTATTTCGACATCCATGTCGTATATGGTTCACATCGGTTTATTTGTAAATAAAGCTAATTTAAAGACCAATATTTTGTTATACACAATTGAACAATGACTTGTACTTATTAGTATTTGGTCCAACTCGGAACATATTTCGATATAGCTGCTATGGAGCATAAGGTTTGCATTCGTCACCGGATTTTGACGTGATTTACATATATATCCCAGGTGGTGGGTATCCAAAGTTCGGCCCGGACGAACATAACGCCTTTTTACTTGTTTTTTGAAATTTTGACTTTGGAAGCAGTTTCATTGAAAAATTTCCTTTAAAATAAAACTTATTTAAATTTTGTGTTTGGAAAAATATCTTATAAATTTCATTTTTTTGGAAATTTCTTTTAAACAATGTATTCTATCTTTTGTCTTTGAAATTTGGTCTTTTGAAAAATTTCATTAAAACTTTGACCTTAAATAAAAATTCTGCAAATAAAAATTTATTGAAATGTCTAAAAAAATTATGTATTTTTATACCCACCACCGAAGGATGGGGGTATATTCATTTTGTCATTCCGTTTGCAACACATCGAAATATCCATTTCCGACCCTATAAAGTATATATATTCTTGATCAGCGTAAAAATCTAAGACGATCTAGACATGTCCGTCCGTCTGTCCGTCTGTCTGTTGAAATCACGCTACAGTCTTTAAAAATAGATATATTGACCTGAAATTTTGCACAGATTCTTTTTTTGTCCATAAGCAGGTTAAGTTCGAAGATGGACTATATCGGACTATATAGCCCCCATATAGACCGATCCTCCGGTTTAGGGTCTTCGGCCCACAAAAGCCACATTTATTATCCGATTTTGTTGAAATTTGGGCAGTGAGTTGTGTTAGGCCCTTCGACATACATCGTCAATTTGGCTCAGATCGGTCCAGATTTGGATATAGCTGCCATATAGACCGATCCTCCGATTTAGGGTCTAAGGCCCATAAAAGCCACATTTATTATCCGATTTTGCTGAAATTTGGGACAGTTAGTTGTCTTAGACCCTTCGACTTCCTTTGTTAAATTGGCCTAGATCGGTTCAGATTTGGATATAGCTGCCATATAGACCGTTCCTCCGGTTTAGGGTCTTAGGCCCACAAAAGCCACATTTATTATCCGATTTGATGAAATTCAGGACAGTGAATTGTGTAAGGCCCATCGATATCCTTCGTTAAGTTGGCTCAGATCGGTCCATATTTGGATATAGTTGCCATATGGATCAATCCTCCGATTTATGGTGTAAGGCCCATAAAAGTCACATTCATTATCCGATTTTGCTGAAATTTGGGACAGTGAGTTGTGTTAGGCCTTTGACATATTTCTTCAATTTGGTTCAGATCGGTTCAGATTTAAATATAGCTGCCATATAGACCGATTTCTTGATTTATGCTTTTGGGCCCATAAAATGCTTATTTATTGTCCGATGTCGCCGAAATTTGGAACAGTGAGTTAAGTTAAGCCCCTTAACATACTTCTGCAATATCGCACAGATCGATCCAGATTTGGATATAGCTGCCATATAGACCGATCTCTCGATTTAAGGTTTTGGGCCCATAAAAAGCGCATTTATTGTCCGATGTCGCCGAAATTTGGGACAATGACTTGTGTTGGGCCCTTTGATATTTGTCTTCAATTTGGCTCAGATCGGTCCAGATTTGGATATAGCTGCCATATAGACCGATCTCTCGGTTGAACAATGACTTGTACTTATAAGCATTTGGTCCAAATCGGAACATATTTCGATATAGCTGCTATGGGTCATAAGGTATGCATTTTTCCCCGGATTTGATGAAAGGTGGTTTACATATATACCCGAGGTGGTCGGTATCCAAAGTTCGGCCCGGCCGAACTTAACGCCTTTTTACTTGTTTTTTTTGATTATTTTTTTCCAAAGAATTCAAATATTTTATTGAATATTTATTTTCAAAGAACATATCACTGAAATGTTACGTTTATTAAGTAAAGTTTTTTTCTTTTCCATGACATTTGGAAAACAATTTAGAAAACAAATTGTTCAAATTTTGTCTTTATAAGATTTTTATCCAAATTTTCCCTTTAAACAATTTTTAATAAAATTATGTCTGTAGTGAAATTTTGTGTGTAGAAAAATTTTATTTCAATTTTGCCTTAAGAAAAAATTTTATATTTAGCAAAAATATTTTTGAGAAGGCCAAGACAAGATACAAATTTTGCCTTTAGGAAATGTTTCATTAAAATTCTGTCTTTAAATAAAATTTCATTGAAATTTTGTGTTTCGAGAATATTTCTTAGAAATTTCGCCTTTAGAAGTATAATTTCCGCGCAGAGGTATATAACTTTCATCCGGTAAGCTCTCTTATGATTGCAGAATCCACTATTCTGGTCTAATCTCAAAAAAATTTTGCACATGGTGTTTAATTTGATGTCTCAATTTATGCGCAAAATTTAATCCAAATCGGTTTTGTTTAAAATATAGCTTCCATATTGTCTTTAATTCGATATGCCTTTTTTATAAAATTTTTTAATAAGGTGTTTGACTTGGCGTCTCCTTTTGTGCCTATTTTCGCCAAAATCGGTTCAGATTTAGAAGTAGCTTACATACATATGTGTCTTTCAGCCAAAATGCACTTTTATGGTTAAATTTGTTTGTGGTCTGTGCAAATTCGAACATGCTCTCAGTTGCTTAATAGCAATGAGAAGACTCGGTGGTGTAGGATTTTATATAGTCGGACCCGCCTCACTTTTGCCTTTCCTTACTTTTTAATAGCCATCACCAAGGATGGGGTATATTCTTTTTGTCATTCCGTTTACAACACATCGCTATATACATTTCCGAGTTACACGAGGTCTGAGCAAAAAATCCATTACCTTTAATTTTCATTATATATTTATTCATCAGTAAATATCTTGTCCTCTTCAAAGTAATCCGCCTCAGATATTTTCCAATCCTCGAAACACTTCTGAAACGCGCTTTTTGGTTATAAAAACTTAATCCAGTTTCTTTGATCCATTTTTTCGAATAGTAAAAAATCTAAGAGCACACCAAAACACGACTAACATTTTGGTCTGTCAAAAACAAAAAAAAAAAAAAATATCGGTTATTATCGAGGTCTGATAAAAATATCAGACCTCGTAAATATATTTTTTGTGGCTGTTAAAAGTTAAGAGGATCTAGCCACGTCCATTCGTTCGTCTTTTGAAACCACGCTACAGTCTTTATAAATAGAGATAGTGAGTTGAAACTTTGCACAGATTCTTTTTGGGTCCATAGGCGGGGTAAGTTAGAAAATGTCCGACAAGAGCGCATTGATGAATTTAAATATTTGTATGGCTATGAAGCACCTTCTAATAGCACGGTAAAAAACTGATTTAATGAAATCAATCTTGGGCGGCGCTCGCTCAAGGTCTAATTAAGTGAAGGTAGTCCAAAACAGCCCTTGTACCAGAGAACATGATGCCGTGCGTGAACTTATAATACAAGATCGTAATCTATTTCACCATACATTCGATATTGCATGAATTCCTTGCCGTAAAAAGGGCTGTTTTAGTTGGATTCCGCATAATTTGAGAATCGTTCAAAAAAAGGGTTCTTGTCGATTAATGCGATGAAGAAAAATACGAAAAATGTGTTCAAAATACATTTATTAGATCTTCACAAGTGGCGAAACGTGGATACGTAAACAACATTCGGCCGTGTGGGTCTTCAAAGACGGGCCAAATCATACGAAAGTTGTTAGTGGAAGAAGCACTTAGAAGGAAATGGTCGCCTGTTTCATTCAATAGCCATGTTTTGAAGGTGTATCAATCGGAGCTAAAAAGTTCTTAGACAATTGGTTTGAGCGCATGCAAAAGTTCATGAATCATACTGGAGGATACTTAAAAAAAAAATAAAGCCATTTTTCATGACAAAAATTTGAGGTTTCATTATTGGCCAGAAACTAATAGAACAACCCTCGGATGTGTGAGTTGTATTAGCCTCCAAAACATCCTGAATATGATGTAGATCGATCTATATTTGGATAAAGCTACCATATTGACCTATCTCCAGCTTTATAATCTAGGACAGTGAATTATATTAGACATCTCCACACCGCCGATTTTGGTTCAGATCGGACCATATTTCGGTATAGCTGCTAAGGTTTCATTAATGGTGTAGTTGTTACATCAAAGCAGCGTTCATTACCCGAATTCGCCACAGTAAGCTGTGTAAGGACTTGCTATATCCGCCTTCAATATGGCTCCTATTGGTCTATATTTTGATATACCTGCCATATAAACTGATCTACTGACTGTATATCTTAGGCTCATAAAGGGCCCATTTATTATCCGATTTCGCTGAAATTCGGCACAATGTAACGCCGATATTTCCATATTTAGGTATAGCTGCCATATATATCGATCTCCCCATTTAAGTCCTTGGGTATCTAAACGAAGGGTTTATTACCCGATTTCGCTGAATTTTCCAATCCGATTCAGCTGAAATTTTGCCCAACGTGTTTTGTTATGACTTCCAATAACTATGCCAAATATGGTTTAAATCGGTACATAACCTGATATAACTCCATATAAACATGTTTCGGATCATGCTTTTTTGAGTCTCTAGAGGGCGCAATTATTATCCGATTTGGCAATGATTTTGTACAACGGCTTTTCCCATGCAATTCTTATCCGATTTGTCCAAATTTTTGCATGAAGAGTTTTGTTATGACTTCCAACAACTATATAGATATAACTCCCATATAAACCGATTTCCATTTGATATTACTTCTGATGACTGTGTTAAGTATTGTCAAAATCGGTTCACAAGAAAGGCCTGCTCAAGAGCATTAATTTCTGCTTTCAAGACACACTAAAAACCATGGAGTATTTCAAAAACTGAACTCTTCGTTTAAAAATGCAATATTGTATGTGACAATTGAGAACTTTGTCAAAATTTGGGTTCAGCGTTTACTAGCTCAGCAAAAACAGTCACCAATTAAAGGTCTTGTGCAGGCATTTGGTTCATATGTTGATTTAGCTCCGATATAAACCGACCTAGGATCTTGACTTCAGGAACCTTTAGAGGGCGCAATACTTATCCGATATGGCTGATATGTTGTACAACGGCTTCTTATATGACCCTAAACATACTTACTAAATGTTGTCAGAATCGCTCCATTACCTGATATAGCTCCCATATAAACCGATTTCATGAGTTATCTTCTTGATCCCCTATAGTGCTGAATTCTTATCCTATTTTGCATAATAACTTCTACTATGGCGTCCAACATCCAAAGCAAGTATAGTCCGAATCAGACCATACTCTGAAGTAGCTCCAATAGTATAGTTTGTTTATAAAGAGAAATAGGGCAAAGAACTTGGCAAATGCGATCCATGGTGGAGGTTATTTAAGATTCTGCCCGGCAGAACTTAGCACGCTTTTACACGTCTTTTATCCTAAGTAAGCTATATGTATGTTAGTAGATTGTCCCTTTTGTCTCTGCAGAAGGTTGTTAGAGTTTTAGGACTCCAATCTGGCTTCAAAATGTCTAGATTTCCTTTCACTTCTACTTTTTCCTTTTCTTTCATGCGGTATACAAAGATATCTCTAGGGGAAAACAAATACCCCATATATGTATTTCGATGTATGAACTGTACCCATTCAACCTCGTCATTTCAACGCAACCTTTTCCTTCTTACGGTGATAACTATAAGATTGTATATCAATACAAAACAAAACGTACCCATCGTAAACTAATTAATTTATCCTTCGAGTTTTTAATTCTACCTGCAAATAAGTAGTTTAGACTTTTCTTTAGTTTGGTTTGAAAAACTTATTTTTATATCCGTTTGCTGTGAAGGTGGGTGATACTTAAAATCCCTTTTATCTTATTTTTATAACACTAACTTCTTCAAAGGTTGGTTGGTTACGATTAAAACTTATTGCCATGGAATAAACACCAAGACCCTTTACTTTAAAGCAAAATTGCTTTGAATTAGTTAATCTTCCTTAAGGGCCATTTCAAAGCAAACCTTTGGCCTTTAATCGAAGATAATACCATAAAGTTTGCCTTTGCTCAAATGCAGACATTGGTAAAATCTTAACACTCTATGTATACCCATTAGGGAGATTTGGAATACAACATGCCCTGGCTCATTAAGAAAATCCACGAAGATATTCCGGAAAGTGCTGCTTCTTTAAAAACAATCACAAAAAAACCTTAGTTTACGCTTAAATTAACATTTTGCCTTGAAGTAGAAGCAAAGCGCAAGGCGCAAAGCGAACGACGAAGCAACACAAAGCAAAGAACTACAATAATTATAGCATATCCACAGGCTGAAGTTTCAATTAGTGCAGACACAAGAAAAATCACAGCCTATTAAGGACAGGGAAAGTGAGGCAAAAAAGGGTAAAGTGCTGACAATTTCGTAGAAAACTTTCTGCCAATGAATGAGTTTTATGGTCATCAAATGCAATTCCATAGCAGAGGAGCTAATGAATAATCTTATAAGAGAAAAAAGTTACTTAAAAAATTAAGAAAGTTTCGTAGTATACTTTAAGGCTGAATTGAACTTACGCCTTATTCGTTGTTTTATTTTCTTGGAAGGAAAAATCTATTACTTCTTGTAACCATTGACATTTTTTTTTTTCAATTTTGCCAAATACTAATTAAAAATCCTTAACACTTACACAATTGGGCTGGTTGTGTTTTGCTGAATGGATGAATGTTTCCACAACTTTTTGTGTTTAGGCTTAATTTTCTACTCATTAACTTTGCATTTTCGAGCCTGCTTCATGGGTGAAATTTCTATTTTTCTACGTTTCCTTTGCAAACACAAGTATTTGGAGTCAACCCTAACATTTCTTAACGCAATTTCCTGGTATTTTGACAAGATTTTCTTGTTTTTTTTTTTTTTTTTTGTTAAATATCTGTATTTTCATGCCTTGCCATAAACATTTCAAAAATGTTTTTCTTTACTTGCCTTAAAAAAGTTGTTTTTATTTTTGCCATTTCATGTTAACAAACACCATGTCCCTCCTGGTCTTGGGTTAAAGTAAAGCGACTGTCGGCGTGTCGTTGACACCAAAGGCGAAATTGAAATGAACGAAAGCATTGAGTGAGAGGGACAGAGAGAAAGAGGAAAAATTAAAGCATGTCCATGTGCGCCACGTGTTTTATGTAATTAACACACTTGAGAGCACTTTAACACTTATAACAATATTTGTTTATATAAGGACAGCCAGGGCAAAATGAATTGTTGCACGCACAACGTAGTTTATTTGGTTTCCACGGAGTATTATATGTTTATGAAGATTGCGGAGAACAAAATCATTTTGTTTAATTGGCTTTATCTATATAGTCACTATAAACTGTAAAGGCTCTCTAGTGACCACCAAACTTATCGATATTTACGTATGATGGAACCGATTAAGGAGGAACTATATTTCAGAAGATTATGTTATTGATAGAATTCTAATCTATAGGCGAAGATGGCTGAAAGAAATCGTCTTAGCTCGAATCCATCTAAGACAGATTGGTTTTTTTAAGGAGATTTAACGTATTTTAGGTTCTTTATGCCTTTTAGAAGGAAGGGAAAATTAAAATCAAGTGAGTTTGTATTTTAACTATTTTGGTCTCAAGAAGTCATATCGGGATATCGGTTCATAGGGGGGCCTACATTGCCATACTGATCGATTCGGTTAAAACTTGGCAAGTCATAAGATAGGTTATTGGGCACAATATCAGCCACATTAGGTGAACATTTAGGCTTCTGAGGGCTTAAAAGGCAAATCCTGGGATCGGTTTATATTTGGGGTATATCTGTTTATAGTCCGAATCACATCATTCTTGGCATGCATGCTGGAACTTTGTTCCAACTTATAGCCAAATAAGATGAAAATTGAGACTTCAAAGTGCACAAGATATCAAATCCGGAGATCGGTTTATATGGGGGCTATAGCTGCCTATAGACCGAATCGGATCATGCTTGTCATGGATGTTGGAAGTCAAAACTCAAGTCTTTTTCAGCAAATCCGGAGATCGGATCATACTTGTCATGCATGATGGAAGTCAAAATTCAAGTCTTTTTCTAAAATTTCAACCAAATTGGATGAAAATTTAGACATCTAGGGGCTCAAGTAGCAAAATCCGGGGATCGGTTTATATGGGGGCTGTATCAGTTTACAGACCGATTCGGATCAAATTTCAGACAAATCGGATGATTATTGAGGCTTCTAATGCGTCAAGAAGTAAAATCCGGATATCGGTTTATATGGGAGCTATATCAGTTTAGAGACCGATTCGGATCATACTCCGAATGGATGTTGGAAGTCGTAACTCAAGTCTTTGTTAAAAATGTAAGCCAAATCGGCTGAAAATTGAGTCTTCTATTGGCTCAAGAAGTCAAATCCGGGTATTGGTTTATATGGGGGCTATACCAGTTTAGAGACCCAATTCGGATCATACTCCGCATGGGTGGAACTCAAGTCTTTATTTCAAATGTTAGCTAAATCGGCTGAAAATTGAGTCTAAAGGTCAAGAATTCAAATCGGGTGATCGGTATATATAGGGGCTATATCCAAATCTGAAGCGATATTATAAGTATCTGTGCACAATTTCAAGCGTCTAGATTTACGCGTTTGACTCAGAATGTCGAGGCGTTACAGAATATATAGTATACTTTGCGGGGTCGCAGATCACCATCCTTCGTTCGTTTAGACATCGACACAAAATAACCTTCAATGTAATGGATATGAAGCCTCTATACCAGAAAGTAAAGTCAAAATACTTCTTCAAAGGATCGAAACGGGTCACATTATGATGTCCTCATCTGTAAAACAAAAATTTTCTGTCATTTTTGCAAGAAATTTCTTTAATTTGACTTTAAGACTGCCTATATTGACAAAAATTCTTGCATAATGCATCTAAAATGTTATCACTTCCGATTTGGTAAATTTACATGAGCGATGTCCAAACGAATATACGATTGTATGTGTGAGAAACTATCGTTTAGATTTTTTTTTTTGTAATTTATCAATCAAGGTTCCCAAAATATTGAAATACATTGGTGTAGAAATTAGTATGTCCGTCTATGACGCCGAATGTCTGGTTAATATCCCGATGTGGACATTGGAAAATATGTTCAGTGGTGGTTACTCCCTATGCTGGTGACATTTACGATATATCCAGCCAGGGAATTATTGGGTTGCCCAAAAAGTAATTGCGGATTTTTCATATAGTCGGCGTTGACAAAATTTTTCACAGCTTGTGACTCTTTAATTGCATTCTTTCTTCTGTCAGTTATCAGCTATTACTTTTAGCTTGCTTTAGAAAAAAAGTGTAAAAAAGTATATTTGATTAAAGTTCATTCTAAGTTTTATTAAAAATGCATTTACTTTCTTTTAAAAAATCCGCAATTATTTTTTGGGCAACCCAATATATGATCATATAAAAACTCTCCTCTCTAATAGCCATAATAACTAGACGAAGCCGAAAACAGCACCTCTTAAACCTTTTTTTCGATGCTTTTTAGTCAATTGAATGGCCCATTGAATGTAACTTTCTTCTTTCCACAAACTATTCTTTTTGAAGCTTCTACATCCTAAACAAACACCATTAACAACTCCATTGTACATTAAGAGCAATGTCTCATACACCAGGGAGGTTATAATTCCTAGACCGCGGCATCTTGCTTGTAATTCATATGTGAACATAATCACATACAGTTTTACTCACACATTCACACATGCCGTTACTGATACAGATACAAGCATAAAATAGCAAATTGCCAACATTTACGATGAGCACAAGTAAAAAAGCAAAAAAAAAAAAATTTCCTGCCGCAACAGAAATGGGAAAAAAATCCCCATAAGAGGAAAATCACTTTGGTAACTGAGGCGTCACTTACGAGTGCTACGTTCACAAGTAAGAAGCGAGCGAGCATATGCTAGTCAGCAGCAATGTGGTGGAAAAAAGGAGGCTCTGCGTGCCTATACATGCGTGTCGGCACAGCCCACACATATGTTAATTTTCATCTTTTTCTTCCTTTTTTCCTTTATTTCGGGGCATAAAATTGGGTCGTTTAGTAAAGATTTTCCTTTCATAATCGCATAGCCCGAAAATAAAATTGCAAAGTACTGAAAACATACTTCGAACGTCGTGGCGGATGCTTTGTACGATGGTTTCAATTATGTTAAAGGTCACCGGAAGTTGGTTGGTGGTAAACATAGATGGGGGTGGCACATGGCCCAAAGAAAGATCACTTACACATAGACAAAAATAAGTTGTGGTTTTAAGGTTCAAGCTATAGGTTACCATCTTTACCTATAATAAGAAGCTAGTGATTTGGACTTTGATAGGAACTTCTGGGAATTTTATGAATAGTTCAACCATACAAAATTTTGAAACAAAACGAGTCGATAAAATTTCAGATAAGTCGGGCAAAATTTATCGGTGCAAAAACCCAAGCGGATTGATACGAGTATATTAATGTGAAAAGTAAACTTAATCCCTCCAATAATTTCGTACCCTTTTCGGTCGCCATAGGTACATCAATAGTTCCTTCCGACATGTATTTTTATTGCTTTCAACTATAATTCATACATTTTTTACAGTGTACACACATATATATGCATACAGTTATGCCAAAGGCAGCGTTGTATTTGCAAGATTTGAAGGAATGGCAATGACGGTTGTCTAGCAACAGATATGACCAAATATTTTCTAACACATTCAATCTTAATGGAGGTATTTGTTCTACTAATTGTTAAGAAATGACACCTGAAATTAGGTATTGTAATGTTGGTTTTAATGGCCTTAATGTAGGCAATACAAAGTAATGACATCCATATGCCTCAAGGTAGGTATTATTTTAAGGAAATGTTACAAAGAGAAAGAGTAAAAAAGAAAGGAATATAAGGTGGATGGGTTTAAGAAGAGGATTTTGGAAAGCTTAAGGGAGTAAACAACAAGTAAGTTGATATTAGAAATTTCACGCAAAAACAAAAGTCTTTTGAATATATACCGAGACTTCCTAACCATGTATGTAAATGATACTGTGAAATAAAATTACTAGGATTAACAAATTAAATAACATTTGTAAGAGCTAATTCCTTAATGAATGAGCTTTGTAATTAAAATGTACCCCAAAGGAATTTCTATGTATATCAACATAATTTCATTTGAAACAAGTAAACAAGTGCAGAGGCTATAAGTTGGGCCGGGCTAAACTTCGGATACTCACCACCTCGAGTATATTTGTAAACCAATTTTCGTCAAAATCCGGTGAAAAATGCATACCTTATGCCCCATATCAACTATATCGAAATATGTTCCGATTTGGACCAAATACTAATAAGTACAAGTCTTTGCTCAATTGTGTATAACAAAATATTGGTCTTTTTAGTAGCTATATCTAAAAATAAACCGATCTGAACCACATACGGCACGGATATCGAAAAGCCTAACATAAGTCACTGTGTCAAACTTCAGTGAAATTGGATAATAAATACGACTTTTATGGGGCCAAGACTTTAAATCGAGATATCGGTCTATATGGAAGCTATATCCAAATCTGAACCGATTTGAGCCAAGTTGCAGAAAAATGTCGTAGAGCTTAACACATCTCACTGTCCCAAATTTCGGTGATATCGGAAAATAAATGTGGCTTTTATGGGCCTAAGACCCGAAATCGGCGGATCGGTGTATATGGGGGCTATATCAAGATATAGTCCGATATAGCCTGTAATGCCCGTTTCACCTTTTTCTTATAATTTTATTTTGTTAAGCGAGAATTAATTTTTTCTACATACAATTTTGCACGTCACTGTAGCCATAACGTACTTGGTGCAGACAAAAATCCGCAGTTAAAAGTATTGCAGACATTGAAGCATAAAATTGGATTAGATGGCAAATTTGAAAAAAAAAACGAAAGAGGAAAGGAATAAATCATCCATCTGATTAGAACTATTGTTGTAGAGTTTCATCGATTCTTTTGTTCTTCTGCTTATGTTACGGCACTCACTCTCTTCATTTTCTAATCTTGATTTGAACCATTCCAGGGTAAATAGATAAGAGCTTTTAATCTCTGCCTCTTTTTAATAGCATTCTAAGACAGAGATATCATGGACTCTCTCTTTCATAAGCCTCTCTTTTGTCTCTTATTCCTTTTTACACACCTTATGATGAGCTTGGAAGAGTATCTTGATTGATTCTTAAGACACGCCCCCTCCTTCAATGGTAAATGGAACTTCTCAATTTCTGATATTTCAAATGATTTCTTTTATCTAAAGCAAATATCAAATGATTATCTTTGTGAGACAAGGCTTTTATATTTATATCGTACAAAGAATACAAAAAGTATTCAAAGTACACCAGTGAGCTAGTTTTTGTTTATTTTGCAAATTTTGTTTAAATGCCGATTTGTTTGTTTTAATTTATCGGTTTCCACAGACGGTGGGTGGCAACGCATATCATCAGTTTGACATTTTTTTCCCTTCTTTGTGCTTCTATTTGACAAAGGCATGGAACACGTTTCCTTCCAAGTTAGGGATCAATTTGTCTTTCTTTTCCTGTGATCTCTCGATGTGATAAGAAGTATTCTTACACAGAATCTACGACTTAAAACGAAAAATAAAGGAAACTTTAACTTCGGTGAATTTTTTTTTTTTTCATAAATATCATAACTTTTTGCGTCACTTGACTAAGTTTTGCTGAAGGTAAATTTTTTTGTGAATTCTTTGAAAGTTTCCCAATCAAACATAGTGCATTATTTTTTTTTATTGGTCTGTAGTGCGCAAATTAGGCCTTCATACACGTATCAGTGTTAAAGCTAGCATAATTGAGGCACAGGAGGAAGTCATTCCTATATGTGGAATTTTTGAAGGAAAAGGCTTGACACACCTGGATTCAAACCAAGAGATCTATAACCAACGGGGAGCTACTACCCACAGGGTAGTAGCCACCAATTTATTAATCCGAGTCCCAAGACGTGCTTAAGTGCTTGGCCATAACCTTTTTTGTCATTCACGTGTCTACACCAAGAGACTGGCTGAAGTGATTTTTGCCATGTTCTTAGTAATATTTTAAAGCCAGCAAACCAATATTACCAGCCTCTATTTGAACCTTACACCGGCTATACCAACCTGATGTGACATTTTTCAACCGGCCATGTAAAGTTTTATCCAGCTATACCTAGTTTCAAGTGATATTTTTTCGAGGAACCATACATATTGAATACGTGCTGAATTTCAAGATTTTTGAAGCCACATCTTCACGCCATTTTGTTTAATTATTTTTTCATCATGCTAAAGCATCAGGCTGCCTATATCATCACAATTCATCAACTTAACTAGAATCGAATAAGTATCGTAATTATAAAATTCCTAAATGGAATTTCATCAAAATTGATTTTTTTATTTTTTCGTAATTTAATCAGTTATAAATTTTACAGATAGCCTCATATACATCTAAGAAATTTGTTCAGATGTATGCCCAATAGTTCGTTTTATCTTAAATTTGGTAAATCCACCAGCAACACCCTTTTCATAATTTTCAATATCCAAACAGAAAAGCAACCACGAAACCATCGACCATGTGAGGAAGGCCTTCATCGCTGGCGTCATTTTTTTGTTGGTAAGTCACAATGTAAAAATTTTATATAAATATATGCAAAGTGTGTTGTAACTCCATTGGTTAGTTTCCCTCCATTTTTATTTTCTATTGCCTTGCTCTTTGTGGAGCAAACTTTAGAATAACTCGGTGGAGACTTTCTCTCCAGCCGCTCTCGTTTTTTTTTTCTTTGGGAGATCACATGAATGCACATAGTGTTTTTATAGTTTCTCACCAGTGATTTCTCCAAGAAGTTGTTTTTATATTTTTTTTCATTTTTTCATTTTTGCAACTAATTTCGTCTGTTGGGCAGACATACCTACATACATAATTTTTTATTCATTTCTATTTTCACCTGTTTCGTAAATTTAAGATACTTTTTGAATATTTTTAACCCCTTCTGGGAAGCTTTAAATTTACAACATTTTCTAATGTTATAATTTTCTATCAGATTTTTACATTATTATTAGGTAAATTTTTCTAGTTATTATTATTATTTTTTTTAAATGGTTATTAATAAAAATATGTGAATTTTGAATTTCATAAACAATGATACTTTTCTCTTGTGGCGATGAACATTTTTATAAGGCATTGTCTCAATCAGTGAAGATGTGCTAGATCCGTTGGAAAAGTTTTCCTATAAGAAGATGAGATCATAAGAGGGTAGTACCTTTGTTTGTTAGGGGTCCAATGGACATAAGCTTGAATTGGACATAATTGGTTGGAGAGGGTTATGAAGCAATGGCCCCATTTACATCCGGGATGCCATATTAAATTTGACCTTATGGGAAGTATTCGACCTGTTTTTTTTTCTTTATTTTTCTTTTAAAGTTCTTTTTAAATTTTGTTTGATATATGGCCAACCATCGGTTTTATTCGTTCGTTTTATTTCATTAAAAAAAGGGAGTCTGTAACAAAAATTAATTGTGTAATGGGAACGAGGCTTAGAGGGAAAGGGACACGAACCCCCCACCCGACTGAAGTTAGCAATAGAAGGCTCCCGCAGTCCCAAGACTTTCTAAGTTCTAAGATGCCTTTGAATAGGATCTGAACCTGCATCTCATACAGATTTTCATCTGGATACATTACAGATTATGGCGCCCAACGTGGGGCCGGAAAAAGACGCTGTCTTAGGCTCTATTATTTTTTTTTGTTACTTTTGGAATTTTCACTTTTTAATGGATTGTCAGAAATTATGATAATTTTGTGATTTAGTGTTCGTGAATAGTTTGCAAACCTATCTGGAACTTTGTCAACTTGATGGTTTTACGAGTTAGTCAACCGATAGTTAATTTGTAAACCTTTTTGCAAGCCAAGATTTCATTTTTCCTCCTAGTTTTTGCTTATCCATCTTTCATATATAATTTTCTTTTATATCACTACGAAGAGCTTAGCTATCAGTACCTAAAAGGCAGCTCGGATTTCGTTATCTTGCAGGAAGCATTTTTGCGACCGCTGAATTTTAGACGAAAGACACGACAAATTTAATGTTTTCTACGCTGGTTTGATCTACGCAGGGATTTTTGGAAATTTTATGTATGAACCATAGCCCAGTTTTTTTTTATTTTTTTAATTCCCATAGTAGGGTAAAAGATACTACCTGTTTTGACTCTCATCTTTGAAAGGAAAACATATATCGTTTATGAAATTTTCTGAAAACTTATTTTTTTTGAGTTGCTGCAATAAGCAATACAATAAGGAATATTTATTAAATTTTTTCTGTTAGAACTTCAGATTTTGAAATGTCCTTGGAGAGAACCCCTCCACCGGCATTACCGCCGACTGACTCGGCACCGGTTAATTCGGAACCTACGTTATGTTGGGTGTGTAACGAGATTATGACTGATGGTCAGGAATGTATGCTTATTAATGGATGTTCACATTCATTTCATAAGGTATGCTTACAGGAGTTTTTAACTACAGCATCGGAATGCCCCATGTGCAAACGATCGTGTCAGCCTAATGATTTAAAGGCTTTTGTGTCTGGACAGGGACTAGTTGCTCCGAAGAAACAACCGGCAAACAGGGGCAAAGCTAGGGGTGCGATGCAGAAGCAATATAATACGAGGAGTGCAAGGAATTTATTCCAGGACCAAGTGAGTTTTTTTAACACTAGTTCAGGTTCTCTGGGAGGTAATTTGGCCACACCAAATCGCGATCCTGGTGGTATTAATTCTCGAGGTTTTCACTCCCCATCTCAAGGTGTTGCAAATCCTTCCGCTGGAAACCGTTTTGACTTTAATGAGATGAATAGGTTGATTGAGGCTAACTTGACTCGGATGCTACAAAATTTGAATATTTTGCCCAATCCCAATCAGGACAATCCGCGGGGCGTTCTTCGAAATAGTTTCCAAGATTCGAGGTCCAGAATAGACACAAGGATGCCAAATGACAATGCTCATGCACCTAGTGCAGCCCAAGGTGGAAATGAAGTCCCTTCACAGTCTGTACATTTGAATAGCAATTCGCATATTTTGAATGTGTCTCCGCATTCACTCTCGAACTCTAATAATGGCAATATTCCTTCCGATAGGGTTACATCGATAATTCAGAGTTGGAATTTAAAATTCGACGGGTCATCCACCGGTCTCAACGTCGAAGAATTTTTATACCGGATTTGTTCACTGACTAGGGATAATTTTAATAGTGATTTCTCTTGTATATGCAGGAACCTTAATATTTTGTTAACCGGAAAGGCTAGAGAATGGTACTGGCGTTACCATAAGAGGGTTGCATCTCTTAACTGGGATGATTTTAGCCAGGCCATTCGTGAGCAATATAGGGATTCCAAGACGTCGTACGATTTTAGAGAGGAAATCAGGAATCGGAAACAAAGGGCCAATGAATCATTTGATACTTTTTATGAGTCTATTGCTGGTATTATGGATAGATTGTCGACGCCAATGGCAGAGCAGGAACTGATTGAGATAATACTTAGAAATTTACGTCCTGATGTGCGACAGGACTTGCTTTATATGAAAATAGATTCAATTCCACATCTTCGTCAACTGGTGCAAACCAGAGAAAATTTCCTCAGCGATGAGTATGTTAGGAGGAACTTGTCCATGCGCAATGTAGGAATGACTAATGTCCCTCGTAGATTCGTATCCGAGATTGATGACGATCGTGATTGTGTCATGGAAGGGGATGAGGATACCTTGAAAGTAGAGGCGGTTCACGGGTCGACGACCAATATGAAATGCTGGAATTGTGAGGAACTCGGACATCACTGGCAGGAATGCTTGAGTGATAGACGAATTTTTTGTTATGGCTGTGGGGCCAAGGACATTTATAAGCCCAACTGCATTGATTGCAGAAACCGTAGGAACAACCCGGCAAAAAACTCGAGACCTCAGGGTCCACCGATCGAATGATTGATAATGTGGACCCCCACAAACCCCCTGATGTACCATTTGAACCCGGATTTTCTAATACCACACCTATTTCTACTTCTATTAAAGGAGATGTCGGGATATGCCCTCCAATAGACATTTTGAGAAGACCAGAGACCCTTGTTAGTTTTGCTAATGATATGCCATCTCATGTCTTATATCCGAGACGGCCTTATCACGAACGTTTAGCTTATTATCTGCAGAGACGCAATGAGATTTTTTCGTTGAGTAGTTTAAATTCTATTTCCAGTAGGCGGCCCAGACGTTCTACCATTCGATTAAGGCAGTACTTTAGATCCAAAAGGTTATGTAGGAAATTCTTGGTTTCGGCGATATTTTCTAAGCCCACGGATATGCGATATTTTGCGAAAATCTCCTTTTTGGAATTCAATGAATTCGGTCTTCTAGATACTGGGGCGAGTGTAAGCTGCCTTGGCGCTGAACTGGCGTTACACACTTTTTCGAAGTATCAAAATTTTTCTAAGTGTAGGTCGAATGTGAGCACTGCTGATGGAAGTATTCAAAGAGTCGTTGGCTGGATAGATGTTCTCGTTTCTTTTAAAGGAGATACTAGGCCTTTGAGATTTTTTATAATCCCTTCTTTGTCACAAAGGGTGATACTAGGTATTGACTTCTGGAAGAAGTTTGGTTTGATACCAGATATACTAGGATCTGTTGTCTTAATGGCTGATGGAGTTATCTCTACGAGTGTTCAGGCTTTGAATCCTGAGGGTGTAGTACTGCAGGAGGATTTTGACACTGATTCTTTTCCATTGACAGGACCACAGCGCAAGCAACTTCAAGCGGTTATAAATCTTTTTCCGAATTTTGAAACCCAGGGGCTGGGTAGGACCAGGTTGATTCGGCATAGTATTGACGTTGGGGATGCTTCTCCCGTAAAACAACGATACTACCCTGTGTCCCCGGCGGTTGAGAGATTAATGTTCGGAGAAATTGACCGGATGCTCAGTTTGGGTGTCATAGAACCGTCCACTTCGGCGTGGAGTTCGCCGATGCGATTAGTGGTGAAGCCGGGAAAAGTAAGGTTGTGCTTGGATGCTAGAAGGCTGAACGCCGTTACTATAAAGGATGCTTATCCTTTACCCAATATTGAGGGAATCTTCGCACGACTGCCAAAGGCGAATATCATTTCCAAACTCGATTTGAAGGATGCCTTTTGGCAGATTAGCCTAGACGAAAAGTCGAGACCACTGACAGCATTTACAGTCCCGGGACGGCCTTTGTACCAATTTGTGGTAATGCCGTTCGGGCTCTGTAATGCTCCACAGACTATGTGTAGGCTAATGGACGAGATCATTCCTCCCGATTTGCGCCATTGCGTATTTGGGTATTTGGATGATCTCGTCATCGTGTCGGAAGATTTCCCCTCTCATATGGAGGTATTGGTGCGGATTTCTGCACAATTCCGAAGGGCCAACCTTTCTTTAAACGTTTCCAAAAGTAAGTTTTGCGTCACCAGAGTAAATTACTTGGGTTACGTAATTGGAAACGGAGGCATAACCACTGATCCGGAAAAGGTCGCGGCAATAACCAACTGGCCAGTGCCCAAGACTTTGAAACAGGTCCGAGGATTTTTAGGACTAACCGGCTGGTATCGTCGGTTCGTGCCGAATTTTTCTGATGCTACGTTCCATATAACCGAGGTTTTGAAATCCAGGAAGAAGTTTCAGTGGACACCAGAGGCACAATTGGCTTTCGAGGATCTCAAGGGGTTGCTTACATCCGCTCCGGTACTTTCTAACCCTGACTTCACTAAGAAGTTCTACTTGCACTGTGATGCAAGCGATCACGGCATAGGTGCCGTTCTCGTACAGTTAGATAAGGATGGGCAGGAAAAACCCATTGCATTTATGAGTAAAAAGCTTACCACGGCTCAGCGCAACTATAGCGTAACCGAACGCGAATGCCTTGCAGCCGTGGAAGCGATAAAGAAATTCAGGTGCTACCTAGAACTACAGGAGTTCGAAGTGGTCACTGACCACTCCAGTCTATTATGGCTGATGAGGCAGCCGGATTTAAGTGGAAGGTTGGCACGCTGGGTTTTTAAACTTCAGTCCTATCGTTTTTCTATTAGTCACAGGAAGGGAAGCGAACATGTCGTACCTGATGCACTTTCGCGGATTCCTCACGAGGAGGTTGCAGGTATTGACACCATCCTACCGGAAGTTGACCTTGAATCTCCTTTCTTTTTGGATGAGGACTACGTTTCTCTGAGGGCCAGGGTATTTGAAAGTCAGTCGAGTCTACCGGATTTGCGAATTGTGGACAAGTACGTGTACTATCGTACAGAACCCTATTCTGGTGAGGAGCGACAGGAGCAGGATGCCTGGAAACTTTGGATCCCTTTAAGGCTCCGAGAGGACACGATATCGAGGGCTCACGATTCACCGGTGACGGCACACGGCGGGATCGCTAAGACTGTGGATTTGCTAAGACGGCATTTCTTCTGGCCAGGTATGGTCAAGGACGTTCGAAGGTACGTGGGCAATTGCGAGGTGTGCAAGACTACCAAGGCCCCGAATACCATAATGAAGCCTCCTATGGTTAATCAATCTGTCTCCGAACGGCCCTTTCAACGCCTCTATATTGATCTGTTAGGACCATATCCGAGGAGTAAGTCAGGATATATAGGTTTGCTGATTGTTTTAGACCACTTTAGTAAATTTCACTGGGTGTGTCCTCTGCGCAAATTTACATCTTCGGCCATTAAGGATTTCCTGCAGAGTCAGATATTTCATATCTATGGTGTCCCGGAAACAGTTATCAGCGATAATGGTAGCCAGTTCAAGGCAAATGATTTGAACGCCTTTTTGACGAGCTTCGGTATCAACCATATTTACACCGCCTTTTATTCACCGCAGGCGAATGCGTCAGAGCGGGTTAACCGATCGCTTATAGCCGGAATCCGCGCATTTCTTAAGAAGGATCATCGTGAGTGGGATCAAAATCTCAGTGCTATCTGCTGTGCTCTAAGAAATTCGATCCACCAGTCCATTCGAGTGTCCCCATATCATGCGTTATTTGGGTTCGACATGGTAACCCATGCTTCGAACTATGTCCTTCTCAGGAATTTAAAACTCCTGAATGAATCTACCAATTGTCTTAGTCGAGATGATCGACTCCAACTTATAAGAGATGATGTTAAGAAGCATATAAAGTCTGCCTTTGAGAAGAATCAACGTGAGTACAACCTGCGAACAAGACCCAGGTCTTTTGAGGTAGATCAACAGGTATTTCGGCGTAATTTTGCGCAAAGCAGTTTAGAGAAGAAGTTTAGTACGAAGCTAGCACCCACTTTTATAAAGTCGAAAGTCCGAGAAAAACTTGGCAATCATTATTATGTGCTAGAAGACATGGATGGTAAAGTGGCAGGAACCTTCCATTGTAAGGACATTAGGACATAGCTTTGAGATCGATCGAGGGCTATGTTTAGATTGAATGCGCTGTTTGCCCAAAGTTTTTTTTCGTTTTTTTTTCTTCGTACTAACATCATTAAGTCCAGAAATCAAGATATTTTCTAGCAAAAGATTTCTTTTATTATGTGACATATTTTTTTCGACTTGACATTATTTGAACCAAATTTACGGCCTTTTCCATTTTATTTCCTTTCAAACTTGAAGAGAAATAACCTGGTTTTGTAATGCCCGTTTCACCTTTTTCTTATAATTTTATTTTGTTAAGCGAGAATTAATTTTTTCTACATACAATTTTGCACGTCACTGTAGCCATAACGTACTTGGTGCAGACAAAAATCCGCAGTTAAAAGTATTGCAGACATTGAAGCATAAAATTGGATTAGATGGCAAATTTGAAAAAAAAAACGAAAGAGGAAAGGAATAAATCATCCATCTGATTAGAACTATTGTTGTAGAGTTTCATCGATTCTTTTGTTCTTCTGCTTATGTTACGGCACTCACTCTCTTCATTTTCTAATCTTGATTTGAACCATTCCAGGGTAAATAGATAAGAGCTTTTAATCTCTGCCTCTTTTTAATAGCATTCTAAGACAGAGATATCATGGACTCTCTCTTTCATAAGCCTCTCTTTTGTCTCTTATTCCTTTTTACACACCTTATGATGAGCTTGGAAGAGTATCTTGATTGATTCTTAAGACACGCCCCCTCCTTCAATGGTAAATGGAACTTCTCAATTTCTGATATTTCAAATGATTTCTTTTATCTAAAGCAAATATCAAATGATTATCTTTGTGAGACAAGGCTTTTATATTTATATCGTACAAAGAATACAAAAAGTATTCAAAGTACACCAGTGAGCTAGTTTTTGTTTATTTTGCAAATTTTGTTTAAATGCCGATTTGTTTGTTTTAATTTATCGGTTTCCACAGACGGTGGGTGGCAACGCATATCATCAGTTTGACATTTTTTTCCCTTCTTTGTGCTTCTATTTGACAAAGGCATGGAACACGTTTCCTTCCAAGTTAGGGATCAATTTGTCTTTCTTTTCCTGTGATCTCTCGATGTGATAAGAAGTATTCTTACACAGAATCTACGACTTAAAACGAAAAATAAAGGAAACTTTAACTTCGGTGAATTTTTTTTTTTTTCATAAATATCATAACTTTTTGCGTCACTTGACTAAGTTTTGCTGAAGGTAAATTTTTTTGTGAATTCTTTGAAAGTTTCCCAATCAAACATAGTGCATTATTTTTTTTTATTGGTCTGTAGTGCGCAAATTAGGCCTTCATACACGTATCAGTGTTAAAGCTAGCATAATTGAGGCACAGGAGGAAGTCATTCCTATATGTGGAATTTTTGAAGGAAAAGGCTTGACACACCTGGATTCAAACCAAGAGATCTATAACCAACGGGGAGCTACTACCCACAGGGTAGTAGCCACCAATTTATTAATCCGAGTCCCAAGACGTGCTTAAGTGCTTGGCCATAACCTTTTTTGTCATTCACGTGTCTACACCAAGAGACTGGCTGAAGTGATTTTTGCCATGTTCTTAGTAATATTTTAAAGCCAGCAAACGAATATTACCAGCCTCTATTTGAACCTTACACCGGCTATACCAACCTGATGTGACATTTTTCAACCGGCCATGTAAAGTTTTATCCAGCTATACCTAGTTTCAAGTGATATTTTTTCGAGGAACCATACATATTGAATACGTGCTGAATTTCAAGATTTTTGAAGCCACATCTTCACGCCATTTTGTTTAATTATTTTTTCATCATGCTAAAGCATCAGGCTGCCTATATCATCACAATTCATCAACTTAACTAGAATCGAATAAGTATCGTAATTATAAAATTCCTAAATGGAATTTCATCAAAATTGATTTTTTTATTTTTTCGTAATTTAATCAGTTATAAATTTTACAGATAGCCTCATATACATCTAAGAAATTTGTTCAGATGTATGCCCAATAGTTCGTTTTATCTTAAATTTGGTAAATCCACCAGCAACACCCTTTTCATAATTTTCAATATCCAAACAGAAAAGCAACCACGAAACCATCGACCATGTGAGGAAGGCCTTCATCGCTGGCGTCATTTTTTTGTTGGTAAGTCACAATGTAAAAATTTTATATAAATATATGCAAAGTGTGTTGTAACTCCATTGGTTAGTTTCCCTCCATTTTTATTTTCTATTGCCTTGCTCTTTGTGGAGCAAACTTTAGAATAACTCGGTGGAGACTTTCTCTCCAGCCGCTCTCGTTTTTTTTTTCTTTGGGAGATCACATGAATGCACATAGTGTTTTTATAGTTTCTCACCAGTGATTTCTCCAAGAAGTTGTTTTTATATTTTTTTTCATTTTTTCATTTTTGCAACTAATTTCGTCTGTTGGGCAGACATACCTACATACATAATTTTTTATTCATTTCTATTTTCACCTGTTTCGTAAATTTAAGATACTTTTTGAATATTTTTAACCCCTTCTGGGAAGCTTTAAATTTACAACATTTTCTAATGTTATAATTTTCTATCAGATTTTTACATTATTATTAGGTAAATTTTTCTAGTTATTATTATTATTTTTTTTAAATGGTTATTAATAAAAATATGTGAATTTTGAATTTCATAAACAATGATACTTTTCTCTTGTGGCGATGAACATTTTTATAAGGCATTGTCTCAATCAGTGAAGATGTGCTAGATCCGTTGGAAAAGTTTTCCTATAAGAAGATGAGATCATAAGAGGGTAGTACCTTTGTTTGTTAGGGGTCCAATGGACATAAGCTTGAATTGGACATAATTGGTTGGAGAGGGTTATGAAGCAATGGCCCCATTTACATCCGGGATGCCATATTAAATTTGACCTTATGGGAAGTATTCGACCTGTTTTTTTTTCTTTATTTTTCTTTTAAAGTTCTTTTTAAATTTTGTTTGATATATGGCCAACCATCGGTTTTATTCGTTCGTTTTATTTCATTAAAAAAAGGGAGTCTGTAACAAAAATTAATTGTGTAATGGGAACGAGGCTTAGAGGGAAAGGGACACGAACCCCCCACCCGACTGAAGTTAGCAATAGAAGGCTCCCGCAGTCCCAAGACTTTCTAAGTTCTAAGATGCCTTTGAATAGGATCTGAACCTGCATCTCATACAGATTTTCATCTGGATACATTACAAGCCATCTTCGAACTTAACCTGCTTATGGACAAAGGAAGAATCTGTGCAAGGTTTCAGCTCAATATCTCTATTTTTAAAGACTGTAGCGTGATTTCAACAGGCAGACGGACGGACATATCTAGATCGCCTTAGATTTTTACGCTGATCAAGAATATATATACTTTATAGGGTCGGAAATGTATATTTCGATGTGTTGCAAACGGAATGACAAAATGAATATACCCCCATCCTTCGGTGATGGGTATAAAAATATCAATGAAATTGGTATTGTCTAAAACATAATTATACTCCGGCCCGGCCACTCGAAGAGGGTGCTGGTATAATCCGCCCCATGCCCCTATGGACATACACCTAAGCCAGTAATCGGTTTATTGTGCGCACTAAATACTTAAAAAGTCACCTCAAAAATTAAAATCTAAGTTAGGAATTTGGTGCTACTTACAAAATCCTTCATTATTTTCCATACCACTCCCCTAAGTTGGTTCATGTCTGGTATAGTGTCCCCACCTAAGTATCGGTGTCTTTAAGCCGCGAAAGCCAGCATCTGCCACACATGCCCTACACATGCCATCACTTGCCGCACCAATTTTGCATAAGTGAGCTCGTAGTCCGTAGTCCTGCTTGTTATTGCCCTTATGGCCATTTTACTGTCCGTAAAGATGTTCACACTCGACATCCTCGGGTTAGCACCACACCACCTCACGCATTCCGTGATCGCCCGTATCTCCACCTGCAGGACCGTTTTATGGTCAGGCAGTCTAAAACAAATCTCTATCTCAATGTAGACCCCCAGACCCACACTGTCCTCTAGCCTTGATCCATCGTAACATGTTCTTCCAGGTGGCAATACTATGGTTCTGTCAGTCATAGACTGTGCCGCTGGAAGCCTCGGAAGTACCTCGCACTCGAACTCAAGTGTCGACTCTGGTATCCGATCGGAATTCTCTTCCCTTATTTCCAGGTTTCCTATCGTCGCCTCGATTATACCGCGATGGTTTGAGCTGCCTCCATCCTCCCATCGCTTTAAGTCTCATAGCTGCAGTGGCTGCCTCGCACTTAATCTGTATGGCTATGGGTCGGATATCTAGAATAGTCTGCAGTGCCCTATTAGGAGTGGTTCTCATCGCTCCGCCTATGCCAAAACAATATGATATCTGAACCTGTTGTATAATCCTCACATTGCACTTTTTCTCCATCGCAGTCCACCAAACTACTGAGGCGTAAGTAAGTATTGGTCTTATCACGCTCCTGTAGAGCCTATAGAGACTATACTCAGATTCAGGCCCCATTTCGAGCCTACGGCCCGTCTACATGGTGCCCAACATCTGTGAGCCTTCTCGTTGTCCTCCTGAATATGACACTTCTTACACAGTTTCCTGTCCAAGATCACTCCTAATTATTTGACTTTGTCAGATATCGAAATTGTTCTATTGAGGAAATGTGGTGAGTCAAATTGGCCCACCTTCGTCTTTCCTCGTGAACAATAGGATTTCAGTCTTCTATGGGTTAACATTGAGATCCCTGTGTATTTTGTATGTATTTGAGAAGTTCGCTGGATGTCCTACTCTTTATAAAGGTATCCACAATATATTCCATGTTTTTGAGTAGAAATGACGTAAGGCTATAGATCTGTAAGCCTTTGGTGTCGCATAACATGCCCGGCAAGGCAAAGAAATTTTTTTAAAAGACTAAATTTAAATGAAGTTTCTGTTTAAGACTCCTTCAAAGACTTTTCTTAAAGACAAAATTTAAATAAAATTTTTTCTAAAAACAAAACTTTAAAAAATATTTTTTTAAGGCAAAATTTCAATAAATTTTTATTTGCATTTATTTACAATAAACTTTTTCAGAAGGGAAATTTCAATGAAATCTTTGTAAAGACCGAATTACTCCATCAGGTCTGGGTGACTTAAATGGTTTGAAGCTCCTCAAGGATTCCTTCACCATAAATTCCGTAATTATAAACCTTCGATCAACGTCATTATTCCACAAAAACAAAATAAAGCACGCATTTTTTAAAAAAATTCAATAATTTGCAAGCACTGTTCGTTTTAAGACGAATCATGGTTAAATTATAGACAAACTGAAGATGTTTGACAGCGAAACAATCCACACAACGTGCGTGAGCTGTTTAAACCAGTGCTGTCGAAAAGATAATAGCTAAAAATCACCCCTTAGTTCTCAATTAGTGCAAATAGGGCGATGAATATGCATACATATGCATATAGAAATTACAAATCAATCTGAAGCGATTTTATAAAATTTAAATTTAAATTTATTAAATTTAATTTAACAAAAAATGGCAACAGTTTTAAAAGAATCAGAATAAGTTTTGTGAAAATCGGTTGACAAATGCCAACATTATAGTATATTACTCAAAATCGGAAGAACATATATATGAGAGCTGTATCTAACTCTTAACCTATTTCGAACAAACTCCTAAGATGTTGTGGTAGTCGTCTACAAAAGCGTTGTGCATTTGAGAAGATTGGTCAATAAATGCGCTTTCAATGGCTCTGGAAGTGAAAGTTGGGCGATGTTTATATGAAACTTATCAGTAATGTCGAGAGTCATTCTCCTGCCAAATTTTGAGACAATCCATTAACAAATGACCACATTATTGCAATATTAGTCCAAATCGGTCGAATATATATATGGGAGCTATATCTATTTGTACCCTGGTCGGCAAATGTGTCCGGTTCAGTGGGTGTTTTGTGAGCGGGCCTTTCAACTAGATACTTACGGATATCAGATTCTTTTTATGCTTTCAAAATCCTTTTATTTAATTCCCATATTGTAATGATTGGTCTTTATATCTTCTTGGAGGGTTTTGGGGTTTGGGAGGCCTCTCCATAAACTTGACACCAAAATTTTGATACCAAAGTTTTGTTTTTGGGTTAAAATTAGTTTTTTATCGAAAAGTGTCAAAATTCCATATGAAAGTTCCGTTAAGGTCTTCACTTTCTTTTTTGGTTTCTGAGATTTTCGACTTTATATTTGGAATTTGCCCGATCCGCATTTGTAGTTCGGTTTTTATTTTGATACATAATTTAAGCAAGGTTAGGCTTCGGCGACAATCTCCCATCAGACTAACTTAGACGTTTTCGTCCATTGTGATGCTACAGCAAAGAGAGAAGAAAAATGCCTTCTAGTTCATACCGTTGACCCATCCAGATCGCTTTAAAAAGCCCAACAAATTACGAATTTTAAAATCCTTTCTTAAATCAAGTTCAAATCAAGAAATAACAACCTAAGGTGGGACTTCTTCAGACTGCCAGTGCGGGACACACACAGCAGATATTCTATAGTCTCTTCTTCCCTTATGTACTCACAGCTTCCGGAGAAGTAAAGTTACTTCAAACCTTTAGTCTGTCAGCATGTTTCTCGATCAGACTTTTGCCTGTCATAACGGAAACAAAGGGCGAGGCGTCTTTTCTAGCCAGCGACAGCAAAGCGGTAGACCTCTTCAAGTCTACATTGCGCCAAATGATATTGGAGTGTTTATAACCACCACTTCGTGACATTCTCTCATTCGTTGCCTTTCGGGGTGGATCCTGAAGACTTAGATCGCAATTCGCTAGAGGCACATTCACAGATTCCAGTTCCCCTTGAATGCGTGAGTTAGTTCTTAGTCTCACAAGCTCGTCTTCTCTACAGTTCCTTGGGATATCTTTGTGCCCCAGCACCCAGAACAGGTGAATTTCAAAGTGCTCAGCCATCTCTTTGAGAGATCTGCGACAGTCGAGGGCGGTTTTTGAATTCAGAAACACGTTTTCAAGGGATTTGATAGCTGATAGGCTGTCTGAGAAAATATTTATGCCAACCATCCTTATGACATTTTTTCTTAGCCATTCCACCACTTCTTTAGTTGCAAGGATCTCCGCTTGATACAAACTCCAGTGGTCGGGTAACTTTTTCGATATGACCAGTCTTAGTTCCTGAGAGTACACCTCAAAACCCATCTGGTCGTATAATTTGGAGCTATCAGTGTAGAAGTCTATGTAATTTGTTTTACCAGGGATATCACAGTTTCGGTCGGTTTTATTAGTAGTTTGGAGGCCACCTCAGCTCAGAAGTAAGCATTTCCGCACTTGGCGCTGAACGCCTTCGTTCAAATCTCGGTAAAAACATATAAAAAAAAAATTCAGAGGTGTTTATCCCCTACTAATGCTAGCTACTTTTGTGATTTACTTTACCATGTAAAAACTTCTTTCCAAAGATGTGTCGCACTGCGGGACGCCGTTCAGACTCGGCTAAAAAAGGAGGTCTCTTATCATTGAGTTTACTCTTGAATCGGTCAACACTCATTGATATGTGAGAAGTTATCCCCTGTTCCTTGATGAACTGTTCATGGGCAAATTTCGGCTAAAAAAGGAGGTCCCTTATCATTGAGTTTAAACTTGAATCGGTCAACACTCATTGATATGTGAGAAGTTATCCCCTGTTCCTTGATGAACTGTTCATGGGCAAATTTTTAATTAATAAGTAATAGTTGTACCGTCCGTTTTATCAAAGAGCGGCTCAGGCAATGTGTAATCTGAAACTGCCTGGAACATCGGTCAATGTACCAAGGATAACACAGTGTCCGTAGTCGCTACATGGCCTTATAGCAATCATTTTTATTAGCCCAAATAGACGATAATATCATGTAGTGAGACCGGCTTAAGTCACAGCAAATCTCAAGTGCAATAATATGCCTATCGTGGAGTGATCCCCAGAGTCTCCAAATGTAAATTCTATTGCAAATCTGTAGAATGTCATTAAAACTCAAATAAGCGGATTACTCAGATGAATTTAAACTTCGTAGGTGGTTATACCAGGTTCGGTTCGCCAGAATTGAACCGACTGGTCAATCCAAGCCCTTTTTAAATACAAGAGATTGTTAAGTAACATATATGATATAAGAACACAATTTGACTACATTTGAAACTCTAAACTTACCTTCCTTTCTCTAATTTTGGAATTTTTTGTTGAAAAACCAAAAGTATCCCTATTATTTTTCTTACGATTTATTTTGGCACTATGCTGAAAATGACAAGCTAATAAAAATAGCCGCACATGTTTGATACTTTCGTAACGAAAATTTGTTTTGCAATCAACATACATTAAACAAAAAAAATGCCGCTTTCCATATTTTTGGCCACATAACTGTACATTGCAATTTAAGCCATCCCATGTTTCTTATATTTTAAGTCTTTAATGCATTAGATTCGTAATTTTAGCATATTCTGCAGGATATTTTAATTAAAATTTTTTCTCCCCCATCGAGACACACAAAAAAAGCTGCAACATATTTTACTAAGACTGTTTTTAAGCGAAATATTTATTTCAAGCTACATTATTTGCTCTTCCCTTTGGCGGCACTTAAAACCAGCTTCCAGCGCCGCTCGACTGTAATCATATATGCTTAAAAAATTACAAGGATAAGGCATACCAGCATGGAGAAAAAAAAAACACATGATACAGCCATATTTTTCCTCTTAGAACTTAACCTATTTTTAAGGTACGACATACAGGGATAACAGGAAATGCATAACTTTAGGTGTTGGGGTACACATGTATGCTTGTATGTATATGTTATACTGTTCTGCACTTTCATGTGCTTCAATGTAGTCGATGCAGACAGTGTTTACATCCATATATAAGTACGTATATGAATTGCAATTTGTTTGTATGTTTGTGTTTATGGAGGGAGTAGACGTTAGCCGTTTTTTAGTTTTTTTCTTTATAATGCTCGTTACTAGAATTTTATTTGAGTATATTTCTTGCTTTTCATACAGTCTTGCCATTCATTTTAATAAAAAAGGCAGACATGTATAACAAAATGTTGATCTTTTTAATAGCTATACCTAAAAATAAACCGATCTGAACCATATACGACACGGATGTCGAAAAGCTTAACATAAGTCACTGTGTCTAATTTCAGTGAAATCGGATTATAAATGCGCCATTTAAGGGGCCAAGACTTTAAATCCAGATATCGGTCTATATGGCAGCTATATCCAAATATAGACCGATTTGGGCCAACACAACTCACTGTCCCTAACACAACTCACTGTCCCAAATTTCGGCGAAATCGGACAGTAAATGCGCCTTTTACGGCCCCAAAATCGTAGATCGAGACATCGGTCTATATGACAGCTATATGCTAATCTTGATCGATCTGAACCAAATTGCAGAAGTATGACGAGGGGGCTTAACTTAACTAACTGTCCCACATACAGGCGACATAGGACAACAATAATAATAATAAATAATAATTGCGGCTTTTATGGGCCCAAAGCCATAAATGGAGAGATCGGGCTATATGGCAGCTATATTTAAATCTGGACCGATCTAAGCCAAATTGAAGAAGGATTTCAAACTTCCTAGCACAATTCACTGTCCCAAATTTTTATATGAGCGCAAAACCTTAAATTGAGAGATCGGTCTATATGGCAGCTATATCCAAATCTGGACCGATCTGAGCCAACTTGCAGAATAATGTCGAAGGGCCTTGCACAACTCACTGTCTAAATTTTGGCAAAATCGGATTATAAATGCGACTTTTATGGGGCCAAGACTTTATGTACAGATAACGGTCTATAAGGCAGCTATATTCAAATCTGGACCAATTTAAGCCAAGTTGCAGAATAATGTCGAAGGGCCTAACACAACTCACTGTTCCAAATTTCAGCAATATCGTTTATTAACCGATGGCTTTTATGAGCCTAAGATCCTAAGTCGGCTGATCGGTTTATATGGCAGCTATATCCAAATCTGGACCGATTTGAGCCAAATTGTACAAGGATTTTGAGGGGCTCAATGTATCTCACTGTCCCAAATTTGGGCAAAATCTGATAATAAATGTGGCTTTTATGGGCCTAAGACCCTAAATCGGCGGATCGGTCTTTGAGCTTAACCTGCCTATGGACAAAAAATGAATCTATGTAAAATTTTAGCTCAATATCTCTATTTTTAAAGACTGTAGCGTGATTTCAACAGACAGACGACATGTCTAGTTCGTCTCAGATTTTTACGCTGATCTAGAATATATATACTTTGAAGTGTCGGAAATGGATAATTCGGTGTGTTGCAAACGGAATGACAAAATGAATATACCCCCATCCCTCGCTTTACAGATTGAATAAACTAACCACAAATTACTATACAAATGGTTTGCCCCTTAAAACTGTGGAATCAATCATGGATCTTGGCTTTTTGTTTAATCAAAGCCTAAACTACAGATCACATATAAAGGGTGATTTTTTAGGAGCTATTGGAAAGTTTAAAAAAACACATAAAATTCAGATAATAGCATGAAATTTTTATATTAATCGAATGTACGGTCCATCCGCTTGGTCCAATTTTGAAGTACTATTTCCAACATTTCGGCCAGTATCTCACGAATAAATGCTTCAATGTTGACTTCCAATGGGTCAATTGAAGCGGGCTACAAAAAGTTGGATATCATCTCTCGGTAGCGCTCACCATTCACAGTTACGTTACGACCATCCTTGAAGAAATACGGTCAATGATACCACCAGCCCATAAACCACACCAAACTGTAACTTTTTTTTGGATGCAGTGGTAGCTCTTGCAATGCTTCTGGCTGATCTGCACTCTGCACAAATCGACAATTCTGCTTATTTATGTACCCATTGAGCCAAAATGAGATTCGTCGCTCAATGGAATAAGCGCGCTATGAACTTTCTTAACAGAGCACGCATTTTGAGAATAAAATTCAATAATTTGCAAGCGTTGTTCATTTGTAAGACGATTCATAGTCAAATTATAGACCAAACTGATGATGTTTGACAGGATGATTAGAACTGATTCCCAGGATGATTAGTAGTTTATATTATAATAACCCTGTGAGTAAAGTAAAGAAGTAAGGGTTACGAATATGTGAATTCGCTTAAATTTTGACTTTGACAACCTCATTCCATGAAATCTACCCTACCTCGCTCTAATGTAAATTTAATTTTTGTCGCTGATTTTACCCATTAATTTTAGAATAATGCACCTATTTCTCAACACCATCTCTGTGCCCAATGTTGATTCGCCACATAAAAAGGAACACTAGTGCATATAGGATAAGCACTACTTTTCGCTATTGCGGAGAGAAGGTTTTTCCCTTTTTCCTTTTGTGTGCATAATGACTAACATTACACTTTAATTAAGGATGCGTTTCCACGTTACCCTTCGCTGATGAGCAAGTGTTTGTATGGCATACTGAGGTATGTGGGTTAACTCTGTATGTCTGAAAATGCAACGTATTCGCCACCTGTCTTCTTTTTTACTCTGCGTGCTGTGAAATTCTTGAAGTGCTAAAACGGTTTTACCCATCGCGTTTTGTTTTACACACTCATTTGCCATTTTAAAAGTCTGGTCGCGTACTATACATACATCGGTTTGTGTGTTAGTTCGTTGAATTGTTGGTTTTGCTAACATCCCGCTGGCAAGGCATTGTCGTTTCAAAAGCATCGCAAGATGCCTGATGAAGATGATGGCAATGGCTTTTGTCTATAGCAATGATATGTTGTACAGGGATGCATATATCAATGTTTGTCTTAAGTACAAAGTTTAAATATTTAATGAAAACTTAATTTTTAATTAAAACTCAATCACATCAATACAAACAAATTAACGTCGACTCTTTAGTATAGCATTGGGCGTCACAAAATTTAGGTTTAAAACATGGATACTTAGCTGATGGATTATGCTGTAATAAAAATAATGATAAAAACACCAAGGAAGTGATGAGCGTACGATGTTATTTTTGTCACTTTAACATCTATGCCAAGTACTTTACACGCAAGGATTTTTATTCCCACAACCATGGGGTAGGGTATACCAATGAAGTCATTCCGTTTGTAACACCTCGAAATATTGATCTGCGACCCCATTAAATATACACATTCTGGATCGTCTCGACATTCTGGGTCAATGTAGCCATGTCGGTACGTCCGTCGGTCTGTCGAAATCACGACAGCGGTCGAACGCGTTAAGCTAGACAAATCCGATCTCCGGATTTGACTGCTTGAACCCTTAGAAGCCTCAATTTTTATCTGATTTGGTTGAAATTTGGAAACAAGGTCTTGGGTTATGACTTCCAACATCCAAGCCAAGTATTATCCGAATCGGTTTATAAACAGATATAGCCCCTATATAAACCAATCCCCGGATTTGACTTTGGAGTCCTTAGAAGCCACAGTTTTCATCTAATTTGACTGACATTTTGGGCCAAATCCCTATCTTATGACATATATTAATATACGTAACACTGTGGAACAGCACAGTGTTACATTCGCCGTCGATAGGACGGCGAAAATCTTATGGGATGATCCGGATCGTGAGAGATAGAGGTTATTACTGAAAGGAAGTAAGAAGGAGCTCAGTATAACTTTTGGTATCATAACGGGACACATAGGACGGGATCTCACTTATGCAAAATCGGTGCGGCAAGTGATAGCATGTGTAGGGCATGTGGGGAAGATGATGAGACGTTGAAGCATTTCCTATGTCATTGACCGGCTTTCGCGGCTAAATATAGAATACCGGACATGAACCAACTTAGGGGTGTGTAAGGAAAACATTTAAGGATTTTGTGAGTAGCACGGAATTTCTAAATTAAAAACTTTTATTTCTCTAGGATACTTTTTAGTTTTTATACCCTCCACCATAAGAGGCGGGGTATACTAATTTCGTCATTCTGTTTGTAATTACTCGAAATATTCGTCTGAGACCCCATAAAGTATATATATTCTTGATCGTCGCGACATTTTATGTCGATCTAGCCATGTCCGTCCCTCTGTCTATCGAAAGCACGCTAACTTCGGAAGGAGTAAAGCTAGCTGCTTGAACTTTTGCACAAATACTTCTTATTAGTGTAGTGTATTGTATTGTAGTGTATTGTAAATGGGCCATATCGGGCCATGTTTTGATATAGCTGCCATATAAACCGATCTTGGGTCTTAACTTCTTGAGCCTCTAGAGTGCGCAATTCTTATCCGATTGGAATAAAATTTTGCACGACGTGTTTTGTTATAATATCCAACAACTGTGCCAAGTATAGTTTAAATCGGTTCATAAACTGATATAGCTGCCATATAAACCGATCTTGGGTCTTGACTTCTTGAGCCTCTAGAGTGCGCAATTCTTATCCGATTGGAATGAAATTTTGCACGACGTATTTTGTTATGATATCCAACAACTGTGCCAAGTATACTTCGAATCGGTCCATAACTTGATATAGCTGCCATATAAACCGATCTTGGGTCTTGACTTCTTGAGCCTCTAGAGTGCGCAATTCTTATCCGATTGGAATTAAATTTTGCACGACGTGTTTAGTTATGATATCCAACAACTGTGCCAAGTATGGTTCAAATCGGTTTATAACCTGATATAGCTGCCAAATAAACCGATTTTGGGTCTTGACTTCTTTAGCCTCTTAGTGCGCAATTCTTATCCGATTGGAATGAAATTTTGCACGACGTGTTTTGTTATGATATCCAACAACGGTACCAAGCATGGTTCAAATCGGTCCATAACCTGATATAGCTGACATATGAACCGATCTGGGATCTTGACTTCTTGAGCTTCTAGAGGTCGTGGCAGATTAATATCCGCACCCTCTTTGGAGTATATTAAATATATTACAAAAAAATATGGCCAATTGTAAACTGTTCAGTGTGAACATAGGGCATCAACAAGCTCTTTCCATCTAGCTCTATCATTGGCCAATGCCTTGGCTTGATTCCACATTATATTTCAACTCTCTTTTCGAATCCATGTGTTCTTCGGGCGTCCCCTCTCTTGCTGTCCTTGCGGGTTCCAGTCTTGGACATTTCTCGACATTACTCAACCTAACATAACCTTATCTTCATTCTAATTCAAAACTACCGGCCATATAGGACTCACCAATATAGTAAACTAGCTGACTGTGCCCGCTCCGCTGCGCCTCCTTTTACTTTATATGGAACAAAAGTTAAATATCTTTTAGTGAAATACCATACAAACTTGACTAACAGTTTAACAATATAAGTGCCTTTATCTGAATCCCATATGATCTTTATTGGTCTACGAATTTAAGTTTGGATTTAAGGTGAACTCCATTCTTAAAATACTTAATTTAAGCCCGATATTCTCATGATGTCTGATTTAGTGGTGTTTTCCGGGGAGAGGTGGTCCCCCAGATACTTGGACCTGAAAAATATCAGCATCGTGCTCTTCTCTCAAATACCATTTATTTAAACCCCATACTGCCATTGGCTTAAGAAGAGTTTACAGGAAGAGGTGTCCCCCCAACACTTGGCCCCAAAATAGGTTAACAAATTCGTTTTCTAATCGCAAATACCTTTCATTTGAGCCACATATTGATATGGTCGAACAATTTTTACCCTTTGGGGGTGTTTTGGTAAGGGGGTGATGCCCTAAATACATGGTCCTACTTTTGGATATCAAATTCGTATTCTACTCCCAACTACCTTTGTTTGAGCCCCGTATTGCGATGGTCACTAAAAAATTGCTGTTTGTGGGGTATTTTGGGAAAGGGGTAGACCACCAGAAAATTGGTCCCGAAAATGGGTATCATTTCTTGCTCTACCCCCCAATACCTTTCTTTTAAGCTCCACATTGACATGGTGGGTAAATATGTCCGATTTAGGGGTGTTTTGGGGATTGGGGTGGTCCCCCAAACACTAAGCCCGGAAAATATATCAGGAACGAACTCTATTCTCATATATCTATATATCATTTATTTGAAGTCCATATTGCCATTGCCCTCAAAATTGGATATCAAATTCGTTTTCTAATCTCATTTAAACTCCTTATTGCGAAAGTCAGCAAATACGTCCGGTTTGGGGTATTTGCCCCAAAAACTAAGAATTTTTAGTTCCACTCTCTTTAAGACCCAAATTGTCTTGGTGAGCAAATACGTCCTATTTGGGGATTGGCGGTGGGTCGTCCGCTAGACAGTTGGTCCCTAATGTTGATATTAGATATGTGGTCTACTCCCAAAGTGTCTGGCCCCATAGACACTTTTCTCGAATATTGATATGAGATTTGAGCTTTACTCCGAAAGACCTTTCATTTGAGCCCCTCATGTGGCTATGGTCGTAAATGTGTTGGGGGAGGTTTTTGGAAAGAGGCGGCCCCAAAACCACTTGATCTCATATTTGAATATCAGATTCTTGTTCTACACTCAAATAACTTTTATTTAAGCCCCATATTCCTATGGTCAGTAAATAAGTCCTGTTTGGGGGTGGTTTGGGGAAGGGGTGGACCCCCAGAAACGTGGTCCCACATTTGGATATCAGATTCGTATTCTACTCGTTTCATTTGAATCCCATATTGCCATGGTCGGTAAATACGTCCGATTTAGGGGTGTTTTGGGGCTTGGGGTGGTCCCCCTAGCATTTGGTTCGACAAATGGATATCAGATACGTTTTCTTATCCTAAATACCTTTCATTTGAGTCCCATATTGTCGTGATTGGTCTAAAAATATGTTTTTGGTAGGTTTTAGGGTGGGGCAGTCCCCCTAGGTACCCCATCCGTAATTTGGATACAAAATTTTTATTTTTAGGGTACTATTTGAGGGCACACAAAATTTGGCTTAAATCGCACCACCCATCTTCGAGATCTGGCGTTTCTGAAAATTACGGTAAGGGGGGGGGGGGGTTCCGCCCCCCCCTTCAGATATCAAAAAATGTAGTCCCCCATTTTCACCACGGGTTTATTATCCACCATCTGTGAAAATTTCAAGAAAATCGGTTCAGCCGTTTCTGAGTCTATAAGGAACACAGAAACATACAAACGAACAAACAAACAAACCTACGCACAAACACAAATTGATTTTTATATATAAGATAGGGTCGGAAAAGGATATTTCGATGTCTTGTGATTATTACACCCTCCACCATAGGATGGGAGTATACTCATTTCGTCATTCTGTTTGTAACACCTTGAGAGATTCGTTTAAGAACCCATAAAGTATAAATATATTTTTGATCGTCATGACATTTTAAGTTGATCTAGCAATGAACGTCCGCCTGTCTGTTCGTATGTCTGTCGAAAGCACGGTAGCTTTCGAAGGAATAAAGCTAGCCGCATGAAATTTTGCACAAATACATCCGAACTTAGCATGCTTTTACTTGTTTTTATACCCTCCACCATAAGATGGGGGGTATACTAATTTCGTCATTCTGATTGTAACTACTCGAAATATTCGTTTGAGACCCCATAAAGTATATATATTCTTGATCGTCGTGAAATTTTATGTCGATCTAGCCATGTCCGTCCGTCTGTCCGTTCGTCCGTCCGTCCGTCCGTCTGTCTGTCGAAAGCACGCTAACTTCCAAAGAAGTAAAGCTAGCCGCTTGAATTTTTGCACAAATTCTTCTTATTAGTGTAGGTCGGTTGGCATTGTAAATGGGCCATATCGGTCCATAACTTGATATAGCTGCCATATAAACCGATCTTGGGTCTTGACTTCTTGAGCCTCTAGAGTGCGCAATTCTTATCCAATTGGGATGAAATTTTGCAAGACGTGTTTTGTTATGATATCTAATAACTGTGCCAAGTATGGTTCAAATCGGTTCATAACCTGATATAGCTGCCATATAAACCGATCTTGGGTCTTGACTTCTTGAGCCTCTAGAGTGCGCAATTCTTATCCGATTGGGATGAAATTTTGCACGACGTGTTCTATTATGACATCCAACAACTGTGCCAAGTGTGGTTCAAATCGGTACATAACCTGATATAGCTGCCATATAAACCGATCTGGGGTCTTGACTTCTTGAGCCTCTAGAGTGCGCAATTCTTATCCGATTGGAATGAAATTTTGCACGACGTGTTTCGTTACGATATCCAACAACTGTGCCGAGTATAGTTCAAATCGGTCTATAACCTTATATAGCTGTCATATAAACCGATCTTGGGTATTGACTTCTTCAGCCTCTAGAGGGCGCAATACTTATCCAATTTGAATGAATTTTGGCACATAGTATTTTGTTATGATATCCAACAGCTGTGCCAAATATGGTTCATAACCTGATATAGCTGTCATATAAACAGATCTGGGGTCTTGACTTCTTGAGCTTCTAGAGGGCTCAATTTCTCTGCGATTTGGCTGAAATTTCGCAAGACGTTTTTTATTGTTACTTTCAACAACTATGTCAAATAAAGTACAAGTCGGTTCATAACCTGATATAGCTGCCATATAAACCGATCTGGGATCTTGACTTCTTGAGCCTCTAGAGGTCGCAAGTATTATCCGATTTGCCTGAAATTTTGTACGATGGATTCTCTCATGACCATTAACATACGTATTTATTATGGTCTGAATCGGTCTATAGGCCGATACAGCTCCCATATAAATCGATCTCTCTATTTTACTTCTTGAGCCCACAAAGGGCGCAATTCTTATTCGAATTGGCTGACATTTTACACAGGTCTCCAACATATAATTTAATTGTGGTCCAAACCGGACCATATCTTGATATCGCTCTAATAGCAGAGCAAATCTTTTCTTATATCCTTTTTTTGCCTCAGAAGAGATGCCGGGAAAAGAACTCGACAAATGCGATCCATAGTGGAGGGTATATAAGATTCGGCCCGGCCGAACTTAGCACGTTTTTACTTGTTGGTTATGAATTAGCTACCTGGAACTTTACGAGACATATCATTTATTCGAAAACAAAGGCGGTGCTCAAACGAGAGCTTAATATCCAATCGAGACCATACTTCGCGCAGATACTAAACGTCATACGTTGTGCAAAATTTCAGCCTAATCGGATAAGAAATTCACCCTCTAGAGACTCAATGAGTGTAATTGGGAGATCAGTTTATATGAGAGCTATATCAGGTTATGGACTGATTCACACCACAATTAGCACATATGTTGGAGGTCGTAGGAGAAGTCATTGTGCAAAATTATAGCCAAATCGTATTATAATTGCGGCTTTTAGGGACTCAAGAAGTCAAATAGATGGATTGGTTTATAGGGGAACTATACCCAAAGCTGAACAGATATGGTCCATTTGTATCTCCAATGATGTACATCAACAAAAAGTATCTATGCGAAATTTAAAGAGGTTATCTTTTTTCGTTCGTCCTCTATCGTGATATCGGCAGATGGACGGACGGACGGACATGGCTAGATCGACTTAAAATGACATGACGATGAAGAATATATATATATACTTTATGGGGTCTCAGGCGCATATTTCGAGGTGTTACAAACAGAATGACGAAATTAGTATACCCCCATCTTATGGTGGAGGGTATAAAAAACTAATAAAAGCGTGCTAAGTTCGGCCGGGCCGAATCTTATATACCCTCCACCATGGATCGCATTTGTCGAGTTCTTTTCCCAACATCTCTTCTTAGGCAAAACAAGATATAAGAAAAGACTTGCTCTGCTATTAGAGCGATATCAAGATATGGTTAAGTTTGGACCACAATCAAATTATATATTGGAGACCTGTGTAAAATGTCAGTCAATTCAAATAAGAATTGCGCCCTTTGGGGGCTCAAGAAGTAAAATAGGGAGATCGATTTATATGGGAGCTGTATCGAGCTATAGACCGTTTCAGAACATAATAAACATGTATTTTGATGGTCATAAGAGAATCCGTCGTACAAAATTTCAGGCAAATCGGATAACAATTGCGACTTCTAGAGGCTCAAGAAGTCAAGATCCCAGATCGGTTTATATGACAGCTATTGCAGGTTATGAACCGATTTGAACCTTATTTGACACAGTAGTTGAAAGTAAGAATAAAATACGTCATGCAAAATTTCAGCCAAATCGGATAGGAATGGCGCCCTCTAGAAGCTCAAGAAGTCAAGTCCCCATATCTGTTTATATGACAGCTATATCATGTAATGAACCGATTAAAACCATATTTGGCACAGTAATTGGATATCATAACAAATCTCTACGTGCCAAAATTTATTCAAACCGGATAAGAATTGCGCCCTCTAGAGGCTCAAGAAGTCAAGTCCCCATATCTGTTTATATGACAGCCATATCATGTAATGAACCGATTTAAACCATATTTGGCACAGTTGTTGGATATCATAACAAAACACTACGTGCCAAAATTTATTCAAATCGGATAAGAATTGCGCCCTCTAGAGGCTCAAAAAGTCGAGACTCAAGATCGGTTTATATGACAGCTATATCAGGTTATGGACCGATTTAAACCATACTTGGCACAGTTGTTGGATAACATAACAAAACACTTTACACAAAATTTAATTCCAATCGGATAAGAATTGCGCACTCTAGAGGCTCAAGAAGTCAAGACCCAAGACCGGTTTATATGACAGCTATATCAGGTTATGAAGCGATTTGAACCATACTTGGCACAGTTGTTGGATGTCATAACAAAACACGTCGTGCAAAATTTCATTCCAATCGGATAAGAATTGCGCACTCTAGAGGCTCAAGAAGTCAAGACCCAAGATCGGTTTATATGGCAGCTATATCAGGTTATGGACCGATTTGAACCATACTATGTTGGATATCATAACAGAACACGTCGTGCAAAATTTCATTCCAATCGGATAAGAATTGCGCACTCTAGAGGCTCAAGAAGTCAAGACCCAATATCCGTTTATATGGCAGCTATTCCAAAATATGAACCGATATAGCCCATTTACATTACCAACTGACCTACACTGATAAGAAGTATTTGTGCAATATTTCAAGCGGCTAGCTTCACTCCTTCGGAAGTAAGCGTGCTTTGGACAGACAGACGGACAGATGGACGGACGGACGGACATGGCTAGATCGACATAAAATATCACGACGATCAAGAATATATATACTTTATGGGGTCTCAGACGAATATTTCGAGTAGTTACAAACAGAATGACGAATTTAGTATACCCCCATCCTATGGTGGAGGGTATAAAAATACAAGGGCAAGATGGGAAAAGCCTAGAGCAAAACTTGTGTGAAATTCTATAATTTCGTGGAGGACACATCTGAGGCTTTTGGGCTAAAGAAGATCGTATCATCGAGACCTATAACTGTCGGATACTTTCAGAAATCAGAGTATACAAGATACGAGGACACGGCAAAATCGACTTAGAATATCAAGAATATATGCACGTTGTAGGGTCTCAGATCAATATTTTGAGGTGTTGTAAATGGAATGACTAGTTTAGTAAACCCGCCATTCAATGGTAGTGGGCATAGAAACAACTTTTAAAATATGTAAATTTTTTTTTTAATTTTCAAAAAAAAAAATACAAAACAAAACAAAGAATTTTTAAATTTTTTGCTTATTTTTTTATTGTGGCTTAATCTACCGTATTCTGAACAAAAAAAAATTTTCTAAGTGCCACAAGTTTTGCGGTTCTAAATCGGTCATTTTATCCATTTCGCAAATGGTTGTGTTGTGAACATTCTAAAATTATGTGGCCTAATCAGGACTTGAAGAAGTCTACCGTTTTGCAGTCGTTGGCTTAAACAGACATCTCAGTTATTGTCGATAGAATGAATGTTGCAAGTAACGACTTTTGCAGAAGCTGTGAGAACGTCGAGCAAGAGGAGACTTTAGAACATTTACCTAATGTCCCGCACTGGCAGTCAGAAGGTGTTCCACTTTATGATCGCATTTCTTTGAGAACTTGTCTGATTTAGCGGATGTGAACATTAGCAAGATGTTGGGATTTTTAAAGTGATCTGGATGGTTTTAACGGTAGGAAGCCAAAACGTCTAAGTGATTCTGATGGCAGACCGCCATATAAATCTAACCTAACCTTATGTACTTTAGCTTCTAACCTCTACTTATTTTTATACCCACCAGAATAGGATATTAATCTAGTCATTTAATTGTAACACCTCAAAATATTTAGACCCTGAAAAGCATACATACTGTTTTGAAATTCTAAGTCGACCTGGTCATGTCCGTCCGTCTGTGGAAATCACGATACCAGTAGAACGAATAAAAATATCCGCTTAAATTTCCACATATCAAGTATATCGGTTCAGAATTTTATATTTCTCCTATGTGGTCAATATCTCCTTATTTATGAATGTATTAATGCCGTTCCGTCCACCGTCCGTAGTTGAGGCGTATTTGGCGTGGACGATTCCGGAGGTTATAGGGGAGGTTTACATCTAGAAGGAGGAGCTATATAAACAAGTCCTTGTGTGGACTTAGTTGGACACTTAATTGGTTGACATTTGGAAAGAGGAGCTATATAATCAAATCCTTGTGTGAACTTAATTTTTTCATTAGTTTTCGACTTTTACCTTAAATAGTGTTATAATTTTTAAATCATTAAATTTGGGGTATATAAAACTTGTAAATTATTTAGTTTAGGTGCATTCACTTTGGGTTGTTATTTTTACATGATATATCATTTACTCCTTGTCTAGAGTAAATTGCTTTAAATGATTTGTCAAAAATTGTTCTCGTTCCCGAATACCACCACATTATAGATCTTTGGTCACCAATAAATGTAGTCCCCATTATTCATTTCATGATACTTGAGCAATACGAATTTGCCCTTTTTAGGAAATTATGTTTCATTTTCTTTCATACGCTCTATTATCCTTTTTGTCATAATCACAAGCTCTGTATTTACTCTATGGACTCCAAAAAGTCTCGTCTTTGTGAAATATTATTAATGTTGTTTGTCCGGTTATTTTTGTCAGAGGTCATGAGTCAGATAGCCTTGTTGAAATGATAAATAACTTGAATTATTTTTTATTTAACGGTGAATATCATATTTCATTTGGAAACATGTGTTTACCCTTCGCCCCTATTTTTGGTCATGAAATAAGGTCATCGAACATAACAAAATCAAAAGGGTATATTTAGCTTTGATTCTAACATAGAACTTCGTCTGCGAATAAGTTGGGACAACATTTTGAAAATGAAGATTAACCGTCTGAAAAAACATGCAGTCTAAGACGTCAAAAGTATTTTATATTTATCCATTGAGAAATAACTTTGAGTCTACCAAGACGAAGGACTTCATAAAGAACAAGTGACAACGTTTGCTATTAAACAGATACCGTTGCTGTAGATACGAATGATATCTTCAATCTGACTTATGAAACTTTTAGTCTATCATATTTTATAGAAGACAAAAAATTAGTGGTAATGTGCGTGAGGTTAAAAGCCGAAGAGGCTTAAATTATTATCTTTTTTCTGGTTTAATGGTTAAAATAAACGTTCATACAAAACTTTGGGGATACGTTTCTTAAACACATAAAGGAAATCCACTTTTTTTCTGGACCTTTTCAGCCGAACCGAAATTCAGCTGAATCCAGCAAATTTTATGGATTTAAGAACACAAACTATTTAAAACGGTCAACATCTACATACATATAAATCTTTCTGTGTGAGTATTGGAAAGCAAAAATAAAATTACAAAATTTCACACAAATTGGACATAATGGGACACAAATTAACCTTTGCAACCCTTAACGACCCTCATCATAGATTTATATATATATATATATATATATATATATATATATATATATATATATATATATATATATATATATATATATATATATATATATAAATCGGGACACACTTTCCAGACGATCATTGTCCTCACTAGATGCAATTCAAAATTTCGTAATCAATCACTCATTCTTGCATTTATTGAGCTTGCTAACCTATGTCAACTAAAAAGGAGAAATTCATTCGCTACTAGAATAAAGGCTACTGCAGTTGCCAAACCTTTAATGGTTTAAAGCTTTGTAGTCTGGCGCTTCCAAACTCCATCTAGTGTTCAATACTCTGCCGGGTCGAAAGCATGGCTTCTTTGTGCATCACAGCCGCACTGAGGACGACGATACCATCTGATGCACTGATTTGAATGCTACACCTAATGCCTCTGCACATTGTGGGTCAACAAATTGCTGCTACAAATGCTGTGGGGCTAGGGGAGCTCGCTTAGCCAAAGTAGTCATGCTACAGCCTCTTTGGACATGTGACGGCTACGGACACTGTATTATCCTTGATGCAATGCCTGAGACAGAGTGGATTACACCTTGCCTGAGCCGTTTTTTGTGGAATGTATCGAACTTGTATTCCTGTATAGTTTCCAAACTGGACGACCAGGTGGACTTTGGGCTGTACTCTAAAGTACTAATATCGAGAAGGTAACGCTACCACTGTAGTGTGTATCAAGCGAAGGTGCTTGCGAATAAAGAAGTGGTGGAATGGCTAAGACATAACGTCATTACGACGATTGACATATATATGTTCTCAGACAGCAAGGCAGTCATTTAATATTTCTGAATTCAAAAACTGCCCTCGATTGCCGCATATCTTTCAGCGAAATGGCTAACCAGTTCAAAATTCATCTGTTCTGGGTGCCTGACCACAGAGATATCGCAGGGAATTATAGTGCAGAAGAGCTCGGAACTACGTCACACATTCAAGGGGAACTAGTGTCTGTGAATATGCCTCTAGCGACATGTATGCTAGGTCTTCAGGATCGGAGCCAAGGATCAACGAATGATTCAACTAGATTGGCCCACTCCAAATTATGTGGCCCAACCTAGACTTGGAGAGGTCTACCGCTTGGCTTTGAGTTGGCGAACTATCGATAATCGCAACATTCGATATTTCTAATAATAGTTATCGATAGTATCGATTCCATCGTTTATTTACCATCACCAATATTTCAAACGAAAATGAGAAGTAAAAGTCAGGAGATCGATTTATATAGAAGCAATGTGAATGTACAGGCCGAATAAAACCAAATTAAATAAGGTCAGTCAGAAATCAATGTACAAAAATTTAACTCAATCAGATATAAATCGCGCCATCTAGAGGCGCAATGTATCTTATAGGACATATTCATTGTCGGATCGCTTATTTGTGTTCAATTTTACAGAAAATTTAACTTTGTCAATAGTATTGATAGGAAATATATCAATCGATAGTCAGGCAAAAAAACTTAAAATTGATAGTATAGACAGTGCCATCGATATTATGCCAGCTCTACTTTGTTGCCGCTGTCTAGAACAGACGTCTCAGTCATTGTGTCCGTAATGACAAGTTACTGCGGAAACGGAAAACATGCTCACAGACTGAAGGTTGCAAGTAACGACTTCTGTAGACGCTGTGATCACGTCGAGGAAGATGAGACTTTAGAATATCTGCTGTGTGTATGTGTCCCGCACTGGCAGTCAGAAGGAGTTCCACTTTAGGTTCTCACTTCTTTGAGAACTTGTCCGATTTAGAGGATGTGAATATTCGCAATTCTCTTTTGGGATTTTTAAGACGAACCATCCAAAGGTTAAACGGTTGAACCATCCAGAAATTCGACGTTAAGAAAAATAAAGCATCTTCCTTCACCTGTATATGTTGTATCACAATGGACAAAAACGTCTAAGTGAGTCTGATGGCAGACTGCCGCATAAACCTAACGTAACCTATAGAGAAATGAGGTTGAGAAGGTGGTATACCTGGAAACATATGTAAGAAATATTAGTTGAGCGATGTACTCCGATGTGAATACTAAGTTGCCTAGACTAACAAAACTTAAAGGAACAGTGGAAAGGTTTCTCGCATATGAATAAATTATGGTCCATACAAATTTGAGCCCGGAGCATAGCTGCCTTTCGGCAGCATAAGTAGGTGGATAACCACTGTCCATTATTAGGCGTGTAGGCGTGCTAACATCTACCCCACGGTTGCCTCCTTGATTCTTTTTTATGGATTGGCGTTCCTAAAAACTTAAGTGAAATTTAGTCAAAAGCACCAGCGAACTTAGCCACAAAAACGACCATAGACAGGTGTAAGGATTTAAAATAAGCTTTCAATTGCCGAAAGCATACATGGAAAGCTAAGAAAATACAGTAAACTTCCTTGGACAGCTAATAAACTTCAGTCCTGATCCCTCATCTACTTACATACCAAATAAGTGGCTATCACACGCAGAATCGACTTTCAAGAGATTCGACCTTCTGATATAATTTCCCTCAGCCGGATATTGAAGAGATCACATGATAATCGCCTTCTTGTCTGAAACCTCTTTTTGTATTGAACAGCTCGAAAAGCTTGTTTTCTCTTCTAACTGAGGAGCATTTGTCAATTAGCGTCATTCTGCAGAGTCATATCAATTTAGCAGGCCACGAAAATCAGACTTGGCGTAATATTCCTTTGAATGTAAATGGCAGTCGAAGGCGCCTTTGAATTCGACGAAGTGCAGTAAGTGTCGATGTTTTTTGGTAGTTCCCAGCATTTGGCGCAGTTTCAATATCTAGTCTATGGTTAATTTACCAGTTCAAATGACGCATTGATAGGAATCAATTATTAACCACACACACATTAAGGTCGAAAGTATCTTGTATACGATGCGAAGAAGACCTATTTCTCCGTAGTTAACTGTCGTTCTCTCTTTCTTGTACAAATGTTTGAACTTGTGTAAGGTATGTGCAGTAGAGAATCCCAAAAAACAAAAGGTTTTTTTGAAATTCTTTCCTTTTGATAAGCAAAATACTAACAAGTAAAAGCGTGCTAAGTTCGGCCGGGCCGAATCTTATATACCCTCCACCATGGATCTCATTTGTCGAGTTCTTTTCCCGGCATCTCTTCTTAGGCAAAACAGGATATAAGAAAAGATTTGCTCTGCTATTAGAGCGATATCAATATATGGTCCGGTTTGGACCACAATTAAATTATATATTGGAGACCCTTGTAAAATGTCGAATAAGAATTGCGCCCTTTGGGGGCTTAAGAAGTAAAATAGAGAGATCGATTTATATGGGAGCTGTATCGGGCTATAGACCGATTCAGACCATAATAAACACGTATGTCGATGGTCATGAGAGGATCCGTCATACAAAATTTCAGCAAATCGGATAATAAAAGAGGCTCAAAAAGTCAAGATCCCAGATCGGATTATATGGCAGCTATATCGGGTTATGAACCGATTTGAACCTTATTTGAAACTGTTGTTGAAAGTAAAAATAAAATACACCATGCAAAATTTCAGCCAAATCGGATAGGAATTGCGCCCTCTAGAAGCTCACTTCTTGAGTACTAGAGGGCGCAATTATTATTCGATTTAGCTAAAGTTTGTACAATGGCTTCTCTTATGACCTTTAACATACGTGTCGAAAATGGCATGAATCGGCTTATAGCCTAATGAAGCTTCCCTATAAACCGATCTCACTTCTTACTAGATTTGGCTGAAATTTTACACAATGACTTCTACGATGGTCTCCATAAGATAAGATTCGGCCCGGTCGAACTTAGCACGTCTTTATTTGTTCTAATTAAGGTGGACATCGCATTTGTTACCCAATCATCAAAAAATTTTGCGTTTCGGTTTAGATTTGGATATAGCTCCCAGTTTTCAACCTACAGACACTACAGTCCAATAATTAAACTTTGGAACCGATTTTTATGCAATTTAGAGAAGGCTTTGAGATGGGTAATACAACAACGACATCAACTTTCGTGCAAAACAGTTGAACTACGGAGTAAATACGCCTTCGAAAGTTTGAATCGAATATTTCCATTAGGTTATGGAAATTTTTCGGATAATAATTGCGTCCTCCATAGGCCCAAGAATTTGAATAGGGAGACCGGTTTATATGGAAACTATATCAGGTTATGCTCCAATCTGGACCATATCTGGCACAGTTATGGGAATCATAACAAAACGCCATGTGCAAACAATATAGGTCGGGCGGTGCCGACTTTACAATACCCTACACCTACCTTATGGGTACGAAGTGGGAGCTTTATTTAATTCCGAACCAATTGTTGAGTTATTAAACAGATGAGTTATTAAACAGATGAGTTATTAAACAATCCGTATTAAATTTCGGGCAATTATGTTCAAACTGCAATACATACGGATGACAAATGACGACCTAATTGCAAATTACCCAAAATCTGACAAACATATATATGGGAGCTAATCATGGTCATTTGTTAACCGATTCTCTAGAAATTTAGCAGGACGGGGTTTCTCTTATCTCTCGACATTACGACAAAGTGATTTTATTGAAAATCGGTTTAAATTTTGGTATAGCTCTCATACATATACATCGGCCGATTTTAACTTTTAGAGTCACAGCTAGCGCATTTATTACCCAATCTTGCCAAAATTTTTGTACAACACCTTCCTCGACGAATACTACAATATCTGTTTACTCGAATTTAGAATTTAAATGTAGCTCCCATATAAATGTTCGTCCGATTTTGAGAAACATCAAAGTGCTGATTTGTTAACGGATTCTCTCCAATTTTGGCAGGAAGGATTTTCTTATGACTTTCGCCGATCTTCTCAAAATTTTGCACAACGCTGTCCTCGACGACTACCACAATATCTTAAAAATTTACTCGAAATCGTTTGAGATTATGATATAGCTCCCATATATATATCTTCGTCCGTTTTGCAGTAATAATGCAATAAAATGGTCTTATGTTAACCGTTTCTCTCGAAATTTAGTAGGAAGGATTTTCTCAGATATATATATTGCCCGACTTTAACTTTTAGAGTCACACAAAGCGTATTAATTGACCAATCTTGTCAAAATTTTGCACAACGCTTTCCTCGACGACTACCACAATATCTGAGAAGTTTGCTCGTAATCGGTTCACATCGGTGCACAACGCTTTCCTCGACGACTACCACAATATCTGAGAAGTTTGCTCGTAATCGGTTCAGATTTAGATATACCTCCCACATATATGCTTCCATATATTGTATATGTTCTTCAGATTTTGGATAATTTGCAATAATGGTGTCATTTGTCAACCGTAGAGTTACAGTTTGAACATATTTTCTCGAAATTTGATACGAATTTTTTAATAACTCATATGAAAACATCCGCCGTGGTCCACCAATATTGGTTCACAATCGGATTTAGCTCCCACATTGTACTTATAGGGTAGGTGTTGGTTATTATACACCGCCCGACTTTTGCCTTTCTTACTGGTTTTACATAAATGAGCCAACCCAAACAATATGTCATAATTTCAGCTAAGTACAACTCTTTTAATTTCAGAATAAATTAGACCCAGAAAGGACCGTCGAAATGGTCCCTACAATAATTTAACCGATATGATAATTTAACAACATGTATTGCAAAATAGATAGCAAATACGTTAAACAAATTATAGAACATGGATCCAAAAGGATCTCATTGCTGTGATCTTTGACCTTGACGCGTCAGCCCTAAGTACTTTCAAAAGCCTTCATTTTCAAAAGGTCATTTTAGGTTGTAATCACTTCGGTGCTGCAAGTTTACTTATATAAGTATACTCTCAAAAATTAATAAGCATAGTCTCAAAAAGAGTGGTGCCATTATGCATCCTCGCATGCAAAATACAGATAGAATTTGAGCTACATCACGTTCCTAGGTTATACCATCCGCAGACGGAAGGTACCCCGACGAGATGGTTTATGAGTGTAGCCATACTCCATTCGAACCCCAATTATAAACCTATAAGTTTTGCTGAAATTTTTTACCAAAACCTTTCTGCCTCGCGGAAAATACGAATGATTACAACAAAGCCACCCCTGACGTGGTATGGCGAAGTTTAAGGAATACCTTCGTAAAAAATATTGTCTACTTTGCCAACATCATCAATTCCATTTTCTGCTTCCTTAATTTTCGTGATTAAATAAACTGGTCTTCATTGTTTCATTTCTCTCCTTTTTTGCTCCTTTAATGTTTTCTAGCGTGACCGCAGCAATTTTGTTTTCATTTTATCGCCATATTTATGAAATTTTATCAATTTTTTCCATAATGGAATTTTCTTAAGGTTTAAGTTGTTTATTTAACCACTTGACAGACTTGCTTTCGTGTTTCCTGCTTCCTCCAAAAATGGGTGAGTGTGTGTGTGTAACGCCTGTAACAGAGTGTGGGTGTTGTATTAGCAATTGGTGTATGGTTTTTTAGCTGCTGGTGAATTCACAACAACTTTTCTTTTATTTTTTTGATATCTTTCATGTTGTTGTGATTGTTTGTTGTGTTATTGTAGTTGTTCCTGTCGCTGCTTTTAAGCAAGCTGCCTAGCTGCGTGCTTATGGTGTTTGTTTTTTTTCTCTCTTATTGTTGTTAAATTTGATTGCTTGGCTTGTTGACATTTTACTGCTGCAGACATGTATTTCATTTTTTTTTTTTTTGCTTTCTGCACCAGCATCATTGTTATATTGGTGGTTTTTCCTCTTCGGGAAATTCTAAGCCAAGAGCAACAACATACGTCGCACAGTGGGCCAAATGGCAAAAAAATTGGAAATAAGTCTACAACTTTTTATCTGTTGATTTTAGCCATACAAAATGTTCTAGACATTTGTAGAGGAGGACATAGGCTTTCAGAAAAGTGCTGTTGTTGGTCCATATCTTTAATACAGGGTGAGCTACAGGGTGTGAAAGTTGACCACTTTTGACTTCTCCAAGCTTCTGGGGGCCATAACTTTTGATCTACTCAACCGATTTACATGATTTAGGACTCTAGAGAAAGAGCTTGACAAGATCTAAAAAACTTATGCATAAAGTACCATGCCATCGTGTACTGTTAAGGAGTTATGAATTGTTTAATTTTAAAATATGAAAATTTGGCCTTGGTTTTTTTCAGTGTTTTTTTAATAACTCCGTCAATTTTAAAGCTATAAACTTCATACTTCACACAAATTATGCCAGCATATGTGTGCATAAAATACAAAAGGAATCACGTGAATATCTTTGGCGGTTTAAAAATGGCATCGTTTTCAATATGAAAAATATTTTTTTTGTCAAAAAATTGCAAAATTTTTCAAAAAAGATACTCCCATTTCCTTTAAGTTTTCGCAAACTTTGGCCGTCAAAGCATTATCATTTCTTTCCATTTTCACAAAGTCGAGGTATTAAGAAAAGTTTTAAGTGCTAATTTGGCTAATTTCGATATCAAACAACACCGTTATCTTAAGACCAAAATGGCCAATTTTTTTACTAAACTTCAAAAGTTTCTCACTGGAAAAAAAGTTCCACGGGGATTTTTTCGCTTTTTTTGAACTTAAATGAAAGCTTAAAATGTTCCCAACATTTTAAGGTATGTCTCGCCATATCCTAGCCATAAATGAGATCGTAGCGATCAAAATACTGAAAAAAGTCAATTTTCAAGTAGTGCTATATTCATTGCTAAAAGACAAGTATTACGTCACATTTTATTGCAAAGATGTTAAATAAACTTTTATTTGGTAACACTTCTTCTACAAAACACAAAAAGAATCATGGAAATATCTCTATTCTATTCCATTTTATGGAACCGGCAATAAAAAAGTCAATTTTTCAAAAAAGTCGAATTTCCCAAATTTTGTTTTTGTTGTCCTAATTGCACATGACACACTATAGCCATATTTACGCAACATACCTTATCGTAAAGGAAATTTTCATACCTTTCCAACGATGTATAAAACATTTCTCAACTCGGATTCTATCTACTCTAAAATTCATTTACACTTCATTAAACTCTATATAAAAATGTCTATTTGTGAAATGGAACCTTATATGGGGCCTACACTAAAACATTGATAGATTTGCCCAGGGTTTACAATACAAATGTGTTAGAATAAAAAAAGGTCTCCTGCCAAAGTTTAAAAAAATTGGAATAAAAATATGTGTTTTAGAGCGAAAACACTTCGCATCGGCGTGCGTTTATATGTATATTAGCTACTCCCAAAATAAAAAAGCATTTTAGTTTTGTATTATTTGATTTTATTCTCTACCAAATAATCTAAGGTATCAAAATTTAAAAGCTCTTTAATTTGAATGGCATCGGGATCGTCCTTATCTATATCGTCACATATTTTTGGTAGCCATTTAGTTCTGATGCTGTATAGTACCGGATCAGACGATAACAATAAATATTGAAGTAAATCATAATTTTGGTTAAATTTGGTGCTCTTTCGGGTATTGAAAAGCCGGAACTGTTTAACATCTCTATTACGGGATTCCTGAGCTTCTTCTGTAAGTTCTCCTAACGGAAGTATGTTGTATTCCACAATTTCCTTGCCATGATGTAAGACTTTATGTACTGTCGGTGTTAAAGCTTTCCACGAATATAAATCAGATAAAATGTTTTTTGTGTCATTACTATAAGCTTCAAATTTGGTTGAATTTATCATCTTTTTGCTATTGATTACAGCCAAAATCACTTTGAATCGTCTTAGCAAGTGTTCATCAAGACCGGTTATTTTAGATGTCGATACGGGGTCCTCAAAAAACCGCCTTGCCGAGTTGCCATCATTTGTGCTTCCGTATCCGTAAAGAGGTTTATCTATTATAAGTCCCTTTTGTTTAAACTCCAACTGGATTCGATTCTTCTCTTCCTGCCTCATTTTGTGAAGATCTTGGTTGTTTCTAGCAGAGACATCGCGGTTTCCAGGGCTAGTCCGATATTTAAGGTCATACGATAAATGCAAACAATACTCCATGAATCGAATTCTACAGTGCAGGGGCGAAATACCGAAATTGAGCGCATTTTCGTTTACTAAATTTTCATCAGACTTGTCCTCGAATTGCCCATTCTTCTTGCCACAAATATTGCATCTCCAATTGGACATAACGCCAGTTAATGCGTTTGCCACCTTTCCATCGATCATAGTGAGTTGTAGTTGAAACGAAACTTTTATATTTCTTCCCAATTGGTTTATAACAATCATGGGTAATGCAGCAATTTCTTCCTTTATTTCGTTCACCAAAGATCGTGTTGTGTTCCGGTCTTCCTTTGTATACTCAAACCGAATTGGGCGACATAAATATTTTGACCCAGGTGTTCTATTTATCCATATATCTTGAAATGCATTTTCTTTCGATGATGAAGATTGGTCCTTGTACAATCTCATTCTCAATGGTACTAATGATGCCATGAAAATTGATGCGAAGTTGGTATCTATTTCTGTTTGTTGCTTATATTCGGAAAATCCAGATGATCCATCACAACCCCATTTGCTGATCAAAACCACTTCGGAATTATTACATGTGTTCAACTGTTCTTCAGTAAAATTAGAAATAATTCTAACAGCTGTATTTTCAACAAGATCAGCAAGTTTCACTCTTGCTTTTAATTCGTCCACGTATATATTTGATGGCACCATTTTCGTCCTGGTGTTGTACAATTTATGTTTTGAGGGTAAACAACCCCATCCTTTTTCACGAAGAGCCTTCCTCATTGTTGAGTATTTGTTTCTTGAGAGGCCTAGGTTCAAAATCAGGGCCAGTGCATCTTCCTCCGTGAATTCTGTAGTCGATTTTGGAGTTGGAATACTTTCTACCATTCTCTTTACCCTTTTCGGAGATGCTAATGGTAAAACATCGACAATTCGTCCAACATTTTTTGGTTGTGTTTTTAACAATGCTGTTTTGAACGTATCTTTTATTAAATTTGGCGGATGTGCCGCCAATAGTTCCTCTTGTTTTTTCTTTTTGGTTTTCTCCGTAACTTCGTCGTATGCTTTGCTAGGCCGGCCGGGAATCAGCGGTTTAATTTCAATAAGTAGATCCGATTTCAGCCACTTCTCATACATTTTGAAAAACTTGATTTTTGCGAATGAACATTCTGGCAACCTTCTCTCAAATGATTTGTAGAATTTTTCAAGTTTGTCTAAAGCGTCTTTATTTAGCCTTATTCCATATATGTGGTCCAAAGTGTAAACAAGTTCCTTAAATGACTCCGTGTATGATTTGGAATCATTTTTGATGTCCCATACAATTTTCGAAAGAGTGGAATACTTCAGTATGACTTCCATAACTTATAAATGTCCTTTACGCCTCTACAAAATATAATGAAGAAAATTTGGATTTTGTTCAAATATTTATGCAATATATTCACAATTAATGACCCATTTCAGGTATCAGACGCAATCGTAAAAAGGGGTCCAAAGTGCCTCTTTTTACTTACTCTTCTATAATTATTTACCTGGACTCGAATTTGGTTAAAAAAAATGACAATGAATTTTTTATGGGTAGGTTTTTTCACATTCATTGATACGGTGGATTTCCTGGGAATTCGACATAGCGAAACAGGTAACATTTGTCTGCATCAAATCTTAACACAAATATATATATATATGCAGGTATATTTCTAGGTTACTTTTTATTCAAAAATCATCAGCTTACATTAAAAATAGATGTAGGTACTATACAAACGCACGCCGATGCGAAGTGTTTTCGCTCTAAAACACATATTTTTATTCCAATTTTTTTAAACTTTGGCAGGAGACCTTTTTTTATTCTAACACATTTGTATTGTAAACCCTGGGCAAATCTATCAATGTTTTAGTGTAGGCCCCATATAAGGTTCCATTTCACAAATAGACATTTTTATATAGAGTTTAATGAAGTGTAAATGAATTTTAGAGTAGATAGAATCCGAGTTGAGAAATGTTTTATACATTGTTGGAAAGGTATGAAAATTTCCTTTACGATAAGGTATGTTGCGTAAATATGGCTATAGTGTGTCATGTGCAATTAGGACAACAAAAACAAAATTTGGGAAATTCGACTTTTTTGAAAAATTGACTTTTTTATTGCCGGTTCCATAAAATGGAATAGAATAGAGATATTTCCATGATTCTTTTTGTGTTTTGTAGAAGAAGTGTTACCAAATAAAAGTTTATTTAACATCTTTGCAATAAAATGTGACGTAATACTTGTTTTTTAGCAATGAATATAGCACTACTTGAAAATTGACTTTTTTCAGTATTTTGATCGCTACGATCTCATTTATGGCTAGGATATGGCGAGACATACCTTAAAATGTTGGGAACATTTTAAGCTTTCATTTAAGTTCAAAAAAAGCGAAAAAATCCCCGTGGAACTTTTTTTCCAGTGAGAAACTTTTGAAGTTTAGTAAAAAAATTGGCCATTTTGGTCTTAAGATAACGGTGTTGTTTGATATCGAAATTAGCCAAATTAGCACTTAAAACTTTTCTTAATACCTCGACTTTGTGAAAATGGAAAGAAATGATAATGCTTTGACGGCCAAAGTTTGCGAAAACTTAAAGGAAATGGGAGTATCTTTTTTGAAAAATTTTGCAATTTTTTGACAAAAAAAATATTTTTCATATTGAAAACGATGCCATTTTTAAACCGCCAAAGATATTCACGTGATTCCTTTTGTATTTTATGCACACATATGCTGGCATAATTTGTGTGAAGTATGAAGTTTATAGCTTTAAAATTGACGGAGTTATTAAAAAAACACTGAAAAAAACCAAGGCCAAATTTTCATATTTTAAAATTAAACAATTCATAACTCCTTAACAGTACACGATGGCATGGTACTTTATGCATAAGTTTTTTAGATCTTGTCAAGCTCTTTCTCTAGAGTCCTAAATCATGTAAATCGGTTGAGTAGATCAAAAGTTATGGCCCCCAGAAGCTAGGAGAAGTCAAAAGTGGTCAACTTTCACACCCTGTAGCTCACCCTGTATTAAAGATATGGACCAACAACAGCACTTTTCTGAAAGCCTATGTCCTCCTCTACAAATGTCTAGAACATTTTGTATGGCTAAAATCAACAGATAAAAAGTTGTAGACTTATTTCCAATTTTTTTGCCATTTGGCCCACTGTGCGTCGTAAGAAGTGAATAAACGCTTAACGAAAAAGCCAAAACTTCCCATGCAGAGTTTTCTACCCGTCAGCCAACCAAGTTTTTGGGCTTTGTTTGTTGGTTTGGCTTTTTCCCGACTTTGGGTGAAAAAAAGATATGGAAGTTTGGTTTCGTTTTTTTTCTTTTGCCAAGAAGTTCAAATAATCGAATGCGGGTTTCATTTTTTTGTGTAGAGGAGGTATATTTTTACAAAACATACTCACACAATCTCTTTCACCCACACAGCAAAATAACAAAGAAAAAAGTTCGAGGAATTCTTTTAGCGAAAGTTTTTTCCTTTGCAAACTCAAATGGTGAAGGAAAGGAGGATGTTTTTCTCTAGGTACTTGAACAGTCTCTTAAAGATTCGTCTGGTAAAACTCAAAATAGTCCCACATATAAAAAAAGTTGTCGTATTCGTTGTCATAAGCGTAGCAATTTTTTCGGCTGCAGCAAAGTAAATTTCATATATTGGGTAGCCACAGCAATGTTCGAAATATTTACATAAAAAGTTCTTAAAAACTTTTAATACGAAGTATAGAGGGCTCAAATTTCGACTGGACACCATGATTTGTATTCAAAAGGTTTTTTTTATAATAATCTTGTATACCTTTTACCATGGACGGTCTGATGTTTACTACTTTGGACATTTGTCAAATTTTTGATGGAAAGTAGCCCCCGTATCTTTCTTATATGTCGGAGAAAAACTTTCCAAAGTACTATTGGTATCATTTGAGTATTAAGTGAGTTCTCATGCGTCGCAACAACCACATGTTTTCACATACCTTAAACACTAAACAATACCCTAAAGAAACGAAAGAATGAAAAATCTGTCTTCTCAAATTTTGACAACCTCTGCAAATGAATAACTGCATGGATGCTGCAAACGAAGCAGATCGCAATGGTATACAATACTTGACTAACCGAAATTCTTGAAGAAAACACTCCATGTCCCGGTAATATAGCAAGGCAATGGTAAACCTATTCCCACACCATGAAAAATGCCTCAAAATCCGTACGTGGTGACTAAAAGCATCCTCGGTGACGTGGATACCAAAAAAAATTATCCCTAATGACTGTATAAAATGTTTAGTCAGATTGAGGTCAGCCCAGTAGTAACCCAGCTATGGAACAACAAGGCATCAGGAGCAGAAGTGTTACTAGAAGAAGGAGGCTGCACGCCGATGGGTCATATGATTGGAAACTCTGCATACTAAGTGCCGTACACAAGAAATAAGGCAAGACATTATGGTATACAGTATTCAAATAATGCCAGTTACTATATGTTGATCGACTAGGAAACCGCTTTCAAAAGTTCTATATATTATGTGTGATCTCCTTAATACATTCAGATGAGTTTGTGGTATAATTGTTTTACTCAAACAGCTCTTGTTTTGTAGGTGGAGTTTAGAGCCATGATTGACCATGCTTACCCACATTTTCGTATTTTTGAACACTAAAATAAATTTTATAGTCGATGTGACATCCAACAGCCAATCGTTAGCACCCGTCCTAGAATCTACAATTGTTGCCCACTGAAATTTGCTATGGCATCTAAACACCCAAGAAACCTCAATTATTAGCCAATCATGCAGAAATTTTGTGCGTGAACTCCTCCAACCCCGAGGTTTCGCTTTTTGTAACCCCTAAATCTGTAATCATTGGTCGATTTACTTTCTTAATAATAATCACTGTAGAACAATTTTGGGTCATGATCTTTGGTGTGGAAAATTCGAACTTTGAGTAATACTATTACCTAATAATATTACTCACGGGTTAAACCTTATAAGGGTTAAGAGTTCTCAGTGAACTATCTTCGGAAGGACTACACAGTGCCCATAATCTCTGAGCCTTCACAATTCGGCCTTTGGATATCTCACTTCCAGTTCAGTATAGCCATGTCCGTCCGTCTGTCTGTTGAAATCACACTACAGTCTTTACAAATAGAGATATTGAGCTTGATATAGCCCCCATATAGTAGATGTGCCGACTTAAAGTTCAAGGCCCATCAAAGCTACATTTATTATCCGATTTCGCTGAAGTTACTGTCAGTGAAATGTGTTAGATCTTTCGACATCCTTGTTCATTACGGCCCAGATTAATCCAGATTTAGATATAGCTGCCATATAGACAGATCTCCCGTATTACGGTTTTGGGCCCACAAAAGGGACACTTATTGTACGAATTCGCTGAAATTTGTTCAATGCGAAAGCCCTGACCAAAACAGTTCAGATCCAGATCGGTTCAGATTTGGATATAGCTGCCACATATAACGATCTCAAAAACGTCGTACAAACAACCAACTTTGGCAAATTATTAAATATTATTATCAAAGTTCGAGCTCTGTTAAGAATGTTCATAGCGCGCTTCTTTCATTGAGCGACGTAAATGAGCATAATTGTCGATTTTGGAGTGAAGATCAGCCAGAAGCATATCAAGAGCTACTAGAAACAGTCACAGTTTAGTACGGTTTATGGGCTGGTGGCATCATTGGACCGTACTTCTTTAAAAATGGTGTGATTCGTAAAGTAACTGTGAATGGTGCGCGCTATCGGGATACGATATCCAATTTTTTTTTTTGCCCAAATGGCAAGAGCTTGACTTGCATGACACGTAATTTCAACAAGATGGTGCAACATGCCACACAGCACACGTAACAATGGACTTATTGAGAGGCGAGATAGGTAAACATTTTATTTCACGTTCGGGACCGATGTCTAGATCGTGCGATTTAGGGCCTTTAGACTATTTTTTGTGGGGCTATGTTAAAGCTCATGTCTATACAAATAAGCCTGCTTCAATTGAGGCATTGGAAGACAACACTGAAGCATTTATTCGTGAGATACTGGCCGAAATTTTGGAAAGAGTATGCCAAAATTGGACTAAGCCGATGGACCATTTGAGACGCTGTCACTGTCAACATTTGCATGAAGTAATCTTCAAACATTAAATAATATGTAACGTTCTATCGATTCAAAGAGAGATTTCATTCATTTTTCTGAATTTTATGTTTTTATACCCTCCACCATAGGATGGGGGTATACTAATTTCGTCATACTGTTTGTAACTCCTCGAAATATTCGTCTAAGACCCCATAAAGTATATATATTTTTGATCGTCATGATATTTTAAGTCGAACTTGCCATGTCCGTGAAGAAGGGCGCGTTTCCATGCAAGCACGGCAAGAGCTAAATAGTCTCCTCCTCGTTCTCATCGAGGCAACTCCTACAGAAGACATTGTGCGGTATTCTCATGCGCGCCGCCATGCGGCCTATGGAACAGTGTCTGATTATGACCCCTGTCAAGGTGCTCATCGACCTCTTACCGAACGCCAGCAACTCCTTCGTCCTCCTCTGGTCGATGACTGGTCAAAGCGCCTCTGCAGTCCGGTAACCATCCACCGAGTCCCATCTTGCCATCGACGCCGCCCTGACCATCACCTCTACTGTGTTCAGTAGCTCGACAAATGGCACGTAGGCAAGACCGATGACTGGTCCGCCCGGCGCAGACGAATCCTTCCTGGCGCTCTCGTCCGTTTTCGCATTGTTTAGAATGCCCTTATACCCAGCAACTCAGGTCAGCGTCACACCGTGGGCCCAGAGCCTATACAGGGACTCCAAACAAGCCACCATTCATCTCAACCATAAGGCCTTGAGTGCCACCATACTGTCCACATAAATTCTGAGTTTCGAGGGCGGTAAGTCCCTTATTCGAATTTCTCTTGCGGACACTGCAATGGGATAGACCGCTGCCTGAAAGAGCGTGCACTCGTCCTGCAGTCTCAGAGACATACTGATATTGAGTGCATCAGAGAAGCCCAGAATCCAGTCCCTGACTCCATTTTGGAGTCATCTGTGTAGATCGAGGTCTCATCCTCCTCAAATACACCATTCATCATTGTCAGGAAACCGAATCGCGATCGCCCTCATTACAGTCGGCTCTCGTGCCAGGTAGTCGGAGATCCTCCTCAGTCTACCATCCGAATCCATAACACCCAGAAGCAAACTGTGACCGCAACCATCCTCCTTCAGCATATCGAGTTCCCTCAGCCTAAGCGCGACCCTGGCTTCGCAGTTCCAAATATAGGCCTCAATGGGCTGCATATTCAGCATCGCCTCCAGGCCTGCCTGCGGTGCGAATCTCAGTGCCTCAGTGATTCCGGCGCAGGCCAGTCTCTGGACCTTCTCGAACTCCCTCGCACGCGTCCTCTTCCCTACGGCATTCCACCATATCAGTGCCCCATTGGCCAGTACTGGTCTCACGATGGCCGTATATATCCAATATATAATCTTGGGTGTTACCTCCCACTTCCTACCGAGCATCCTCCTGCAGGAGTAAAAAGGGCACTGTGCCTCACGGCTTCTCTCCTCGGTGTTCCTCTTCCAGAACAGTTTTGAATCAGGGACTATGCCTAGGTAATTCGCCTCCTTCGACAGCCGCAGGGTGACCCCGTCCAAGGACGGTAGTTTGAACTCCGGTATCTTATATCTACGCGTGAAGAGCACCAGCTCCGCCTTTACTGGGTTGGTTTGAAGTAACTACATTCACCTATGAAACCATGGCGCCCTTGGGCATTATGATTACCCAGGTGAATGCAATGACTCTAGATTCAGACTTAAGCCCCCGCATCGCGACAAGATTATTACCCCGCGCGGGGGATTGTAAATGGGTCATATCCGGATTGGGACTGTAAATGGACCATATCGGTCCATATTTTAATATAGCTGCCATATGAACAGATCTGTGGTCTTGACTTCTTGAGCTTGTAGAGGGCACAAACCTTTTCCGATTTGGCTAAAATTTCGCATCAGGTGTTTTGCTTTAACATCTAATAACTCGGCCGAGAATAATTCAAAACAGTTTATAAATTGATATAACTCCCATATAAACCGACCTCGAATCTTTACTTCTTGATCCTTTAAAGGGTGCAATTACCACCAGATTTGGCTGAAATTATGCATGAAGTATTTTGTTTTAACTTCCAATAACTGAGCCAAGAATGGTCGAAATCGGTCCATAACCTGACCAAGCTGCCATAAAAATCGATCTCGAATCTTGAAAGTGTGTCGTTGCTAGAAGCATTTGACTGGTTTCCTGTATCGCGATTTCATTTTCGACCAAGAAAAATCATCAGCAGGAGATCATGGTGCTTTACAACCATTCCAACTAGAGTAAGTTGTAAAGCACACATCTGAATTGGAACTGGGCTCTTTAAGTCGACTTGTTTCATAAGCGCAATAGAAAAGAAATCAAATCTTACTTTCCTTATTCAAATCCAACTTATCCAAAAATGCTAATAGCAACAAACACAAACATCTTTTGCAAAACTTATCCAACAATGCTAATAGCAACAAACACAAACATCTTTTGCAAAACTCTTCCCACGGTGATCGCCCAAAACAGCACTAACAGAATCAACCGTTGGGCGATCGCCGTGCGAAGAACAAAAGAGTTTTGCAAAAGATGTTTGTGTTTGCTATTAGCGTCGTTGGATAAGTTGGATTTGAATAAGGGAAGTAAGATTTGATTTGTTTCTATTGCGCTTATGAAACAAGTCGACTTAAAAAGCCCCGTTCAAATTCAGATGTGTGCTTTACAACTTATTCTAGTTGGAATGGTTGTAAAACACCATTATCCATTTGACATCTCCTGCTGATGGTTTCTCTTAGTCGAAAATGAAATCGCGATACAGGAAACCAGTCAAATGGTCCAAGCAACAACACACTTTTTGCGACTTTTAAATGTTTTTGCTATACTATTTTTTGAATAGAAAACATTAAACAATGGTCTAAAGCCGGACAATATCACGCAATGGAATCTCAATGAGATTTTAAGGCCAAAGAAAGAAAGTGCAAAGAAAATAAGTTTAGTAGAAGTGCATAATATTATGGTTTTTTGGATCGTACTTGGTACAGTTGTTGGAAGTCCTAAAAGAACACTACATGCCGAATTTTAACCAAATCGGACAACAATTGTGGCTTCCAAGGACTCAAGAAGTCAAATCGGGAGATCGGTTTATATGGGAGCTATATCTGGTTATAGACCAATTTGGACCGTACTTGGCGCAGTTGTTGGAAGTCATAACCGACCAGTATGTGCAAAATTTCAAACAAATCGGATAAAAATTTTTGCTTCCAGGTTCTCAAGAAATCCAATCGAGAGATTGGTTTATATGTGAGCTATATATTATTCTGAATCGATATGACCCACTTGCAATCCCCGTACGAAGTACATAAATATTACATATCTGTGAAAATTTTCAAGTGGCTAGCTTTACGCGTTCGACCGCTATCGTGATTTCGACAGACGGACGGACATGGCTTTTTCGAATTAGAACGTCGAGACATATATATACTTTATGGGGTCTTAGACAAATATTTCGGGGTGTTACAAACGGAATTACTAGATTAGTATACCCCCATCCTATGTTCGTGGGTATAAAAATGTTTATAACTCAATTGATAAATTACTCTATCTAATATACGCCAACCGTACATCAGACATTTCTTTAATATCTTCCAATCCAGTCACTTATTCAGAGGATCGTTTCCATCCTACCTGAATATTAGTATTTCTTTCCCCGAACAAATTCCACCTAAATATCCCTACCCTAGAAAAAAATATTGCTTCGCTAAAACTAAAAATGGATAACAATCGCTGTGCCATCGAATCGATATCAGGTTATGAACCGATTCGGGCCAGACATGGATTGGATGCTGGAGACCATAGATGTTCAAAATTTCAAGCACCTAGCTCTACACCTTCAAAAGTTAGAGTGTTTTCCACAGACGTATGGACATGGCCAGACCGGCTCAAAATGTCAATCTGGTCAAGAATATATATAATTTATGGGGACTCATGGGGAAGAATATTTCGATGTTTTACAGCCGGAATGACGAAGTTAGTATACCACCATCTTATGGTGGAGGGTATAAACACCGATTAAGATGTTTTATACAAGAATTAGAGGTATTCTTGTCAGGATAAAAAATTGTATTTGTCACAAATTCTTGCGAGAATTAATCGCAAAACAAAACATGTACATGCATCGTAAACAAAGTCCGAACTATTTTTTACGTGCAGATGTATATGTATTATATTTGAAAAGTCATTCAAAGAACGTGTCAAATCCGATTCATGGTGGAGGGAATATAAGTTTCGGTCCGGCCGAACTTAACGCGCTTTTACGTATTTTCGTCTACGTCCATCCTCTGTTATGCCCTTCCTTTAATTTTTTTTTTTTTGGTTTCATCATAAACATTTTGTATAAACGAAAAATATTGCACACAATGTAAGACCACTTTACTTAAATACTTAAATTCCTTTTTCAGACACACACACACAAGCAAGAGCAAAGATGTCTTGTATTTTTCTTCAATTTTTTAGGGTTTCAAATTTCTTCTTAAGAAATAGGGCCTTTTTGCGCTGTCGTCCTAGGGAATTTTTTTTATTATATATTTATTTTTGTTTTTTTTTTTATGAAGTTTATTTGTTTGCTGAAATTCCTTGGGTATATTTTTGCCGGCATAAAATATCTCAAGTATAGAGATGTGTAAACAAAACAGAGCACAGCAGAATTCCTTTCCTTTTCCAAATCTTTTCCCTTTTTGTTGTTATTTTCATCTTTTCTTGATATCATATTTTTCTTGTTCTGTGGGTTTTTTGTTTGCGGTCTTATCTGGTTTTGCATGCGTTTTTGCCAAAGGGCCATAGACATAGGTAGGGAAATATGCTTCACAGTAAATATGATAACAATCTAAAGTAGATTTTCTAAATTTTTTCATTTTGTTTTTCTTAAATGTGGGTTCTGCTAAGATTTTCTGCTGAAGTTAGCAATCTTGAGATAACAAATGTTTTACGATTTTTTTTGTCGAAAAAGTTTTGGAATTGGCTGGGATTTTAAATAAATAAACGGGATGTATTTATATTTAGCAAGTATTAATGTAAAAAGTTTCTACTTTGCTTACGCTGTATTCTCATCCAGGTATTCTTTTTCTTTTTAGGAATTATCATATAAACATGAATCCGGGGTGATGAATCCCTGGAAAAGTTTATTTAAATCATGACTAGATTTTCTAAACGGGTTTCAGGAAGTTGAAAATTTTAGCTAGACATATCAATCAGTTGTTTCAAGGGTTCGGAAGTTTGCACATTATTATATGTTTAGAAAGAAAAACTAAAAGTGCGTATAATATTTTATCTTATTTATTTGCTAATTTATTTTATGCATTTCTCGAAAAGCATTATAACATTACACTTTTACTTTTATTAAAGCCTTCAGTTAAGAAAATTGTTTAACCCTAGTTGTTGCAGAGACAATTAAAATGCAACCATTCTGCAACACGCATTGGTGATTTTTTTTTTCGGCTTCTATGATTTTCTTGCATGAAAGAATCAATGCAGAAACATATATTTTTACCCTTCTATTTGATAGTAAATCGATAAAACTAAGGCAATGCATGCAATTGTCACTGCTGGCAATTCACTCCATTGATGCATGCATCTTTGAGAGCTACTTTTGTCTATATTCAAATCCATTTCAATACTAGGACAAACAAACTAGAGCAGATAAAGACACCATTACGTTTTCTCCCCAGAAAAATGGAAACTGGGTTAACGAAGGTACTTAAGAAGGCATTTATTCCAAGGAACTTTTTGGTGGAAGACAATTAATTCCTCAACATCATAGAGATGTGTTCGATTTGAAAAAGATTCCATTTTTTGAAAATGTCATCATCCGCTATTGAATATTTTAAAAATCTTGCATATCGAAATAACAACACATAAACTTGAAAGTTTTTGTCAGTTTCTCGAGATAGGGGCTGAACAAATATATCGTCCTTCAAAGAGTAACTCTTAGATTGTTGCCAATCCTGAATACCTCTATTAATATTTCTAAAATTTAAATTTTTGTATGAATTGTTTAAAATTAGAGGAATCGGGAAATAATGTTGCTACGACTTTAAGAAATCTAATATTAAATAAGCATAAACATATTTACCTTATATTTGTGTATATATTTAACTAACGTAAAACAAGTAAAAGCGTGCTACGTTCTGCCCTCCACTATGGATCGCATTTGTCGAGTTTTCCCGGTATCTCATTTTAGTAAAATAAAAGATAAAAAAAGAGAATTGCTATGCTATTGGAGCTATATCAAGTTATGGTCCGATTCAGAGCATAAGTGAATTGAATTTTGGAGACCATAGTAGAAATCATTGAGTAAAATTTCAGCCAAATCGTATAAGGGAGATCGGTGTCTAGGGCAGCTGTACCAGGCTGTATACATATTCAGATCATATTTGACACGTATGTTGAAGATCGTGGGAGAAGTCGTTGTACAAAAATTACAGCCGAATCGGATAATATTGGCGCCCTCTAGAGGCTCAAGATCGGTTTATATGGCAGCTATATAAAAACATGGATCGATATGGCGCAATTTAAAGCGGCTAGCGTTATTCCTTCGAAAGTAAGTGTGCTTTTAAATATTTCGAGGTGTTACGAACGGACTAACGAAATTAGTATACCCCCATCCTTTGGTGGAGGGTTTTAAAAAGGGGGAAACGTTCTTTTCGTGCCGCAATTGGTAACATTTCTTATTTATTTTATGGTTAGAGCTTTCAAATTTGGAACATATGTACAACTAGGAAATATTGTACATGTTAGCTGACTAAATGATTTTTTTAAGTCGTAAATTTTGATACCAAAAATTACAAAATAGTATGAAAAGGCTTATCTTCGAGTACTCGAAAATGTGGTACAGATCAACCTTGCCGATATATATTGCGCAATAGGAAAATTTTTCTGGAATTCGTACATTTAGGTACTAAAGCGTAAAATATGTATTTTTATGGATTTGAACCGAAGCTCCAAAATTTAAGATACAGTTACACCTTGGCTTTTTTTACCCAATTTAGCTAAAGTTTTCTAAAATTGGGATACAGCTACACCTTGTCAGTGTGTGTTTCAAGTAAAGAAGAGTTTTCTGAAATTTGTACATTTAGGTACTAAGTGTTGGAACCTATGAGTGGAGCGGATGTATTTTAATTTCGCTCCGCAAGAATTTTCTGTATCTCGTAGTAGGTAGTTATTTGCGGAGAATTTTTTTAAGTCACTCAAAGATAGCTACGAAAGTGTTATTCATTATGTGGTTGATGATCTACGTCTTCCTCAAGAGGATCTGGAGCCCCGGAATAGGCTTAGAATGGACTCCAAAGACCCAACAGCTGTAGTGGTGGTGTCAGGCCGTAGCATGTTATCTGCTACTAATACCTCGACTAGTTTAGCGTGTGCGTCAGGCTCCCCTAGCAAGCAGATGGCTGGTCAACAGGGGCTTTCGAGAAAGACACCTGGTACGAGTCTTAAGGACAAAGCCGAACCTATTTTATCATCGCGTGCCTATAATTTGAGTAGGCTATCAGCTTTCTCTGGCAAACCAATACGCTCTTTAAGTGTTGGAATAATAAGAGTCGCATCGCTCTCTGGTTTATTGAGAGGCTTGGGGCGAATGATCCTAAGACTCTCACCGATAAGGAGAGAGACTCCGTTAATTGGGCTCGGAGATTCACTGAACAGCTGACAGCAGTGGCTACACGGCTAGAATCGGCAACCGTACCGCTGTCAGCCAAAAGCCTGCAGCCACCTGGTTGGCATCCCATGCCCAAAAGAACTGAAGCGAATAGTATAACTATGGGTCCAAAAACGTTTTGCTTGGAGTGCCACAGTCAATGGAGTGTCATCAGTATACTCCAATGTATTTGCATAATTGCTTGGGCTTCCCCCAGTTTGTGGCGATGCATGCTGGTATCGGGGCCGATAGAAACTGACTGCTGTCGGAACAGCAGAGGAAGACGTCGAAATGGAACCCGCGAGCCCTGTGTGGGTGAGTCATCAAGTTGGATTGGGTTCAAGGTATGCACCAGCGGGGAAGGACAGAAATCAAAAGGTACTTCTACGGCAGCAGCTAGTGAAGTACCTAAGGAGGATTCGTCCACACCGCAAGTATCCTGTGTCCTGAGGTAGAGGAACTCATCATGACAAGATCAAACGAATCTTGTAAAGATGAACTCCTGCCATTACTTTGAGATCTTGTCTGATTTAGCGCAAGTTGTTGGGCAGAAGACATCTTCCTTCTCCTGTTGCTATGGTATCGCAATGTGCGAAAATGTCTAAGTGAGTCTGATGGGGTACTACCACATTAACCTTACCTAACCTACTTAATAGTACAAACCAGGACACAAATTAAGCCAAATTAGGATACAGTAACACCTTAGCAGTTTATATTGGGCGAGGAAATTCTTTTTAAATTTGTACAATTAGGTACTAAAAAAAATGGTATTTTCTTTACCAATTGTTCAAAAACTCTCTAAAATTGGAATACAGTTACAACTCTGCAGTATGTATTACGTATCGGGAAGAGTTTTCCGAAATATATATTGTACATTAAGGTGTTAAATAGTTAAAAATGATTTATATTATGCTCAGCAAACGAATAGAGCTACAATGACCAAATGTAGTACAAATGGGAAGAGGTACATTTAGTGCTACATTGTACACGGTACCGTAATTTATTTACGGTTGGGCTTTATATCTAAAATTTTGCTATTAAGTGTACTACTACCAAATACTAAATTTCCAATGAACATTTCCCTTAAGGAACGGGGACACTTCTCACGATTAATATTTAAGCTGAATGATAAGGAGTCTCCTATTTTATGCCAAGTCCGAACGGCGTGCCGCATAGCGACACCACTTGGTAAAGAAGTCTTAACATGGCTACACTTTACAAATGTAGCCAGCATTAATAAGGGGATAACCACCGCAGAAATTTTTTTTTTTTTATGTTCGCGCCGGGATTTGAATTCAGGCGTTATTAGCGGACATGTTTTAAGTGTACTATGATAACCAAACTTGAATGACAACATGACAATTTGAACATTTGTACATTTAGGTACTAAATGATGATCACCATGGCACAGAGGTTAGCATGTCAGACTTAAGGCCGTACGCCTGGAGAATAACCAAACGATTTTTCTCATCTTAATGCCGAAATCGTGATATTAAAAACAAGTACGAGCATGCTAAGTTCGGCCGGGCCGAATCTTATATACCCTCCACCATGGATCGCATTTGTTGAGTTCTATGTGCGGTATCTCTTTTTAGGAATAGAATATTGAATAAAAACTGTTATGCTATTGGAGCTATATCAAGTTATACTCCGATTCGGACGATAAATGAATGCTGAACATTGTAGAAGTCATTGTGTCATTTCTCAGTTCATTCGGATAAGAATTTTGCCTTGTAGGGGCTCAAGAAGCAAAATCGGGAGATCGGGTTAATTTGGAGCTGTATCAAGCTATTGATCGATTCAGACCATATTAGACATGAATGTTGAAGGTCATAAGAGAATCTGTTGTGCAAAATTTAAGCCAAATCGGATGAGAATTGCACGCTCTATTGGCTCAAGAAGTCAAGATCCCAGATCGGTTTGAGCCATACTTAACACAGTTACTGGAAGGCATAACAAAATGCAAAATTTCAGCCAAATCGGATGAGAATTGCGCCCGCTATTGGCTCAAGAAGCCAAGATCCAAGATCGATTTATATGACAGCTATACCAGATTATAAACCGATTTGAATCATACTTAACACAGTTAAGTGATGGGCTTACCGAAATAAAAGAGTGGAAGGAAAAACAAGTAAAAACGTGTTAAGTTCGGCCGTGCCGAAATTTGGATACCCACCACCAATGATAAATTAACCATTTTCTTTTATAACAACTCCACTACCATATCCATAATAATATGCAAATTGGGGCCGGTCTGGATCATATATGATCAGGTCCCGAGACCTCTTATACCAGTTGCAGTTTCAGCTAAATCGGGCAACAAATCCGCTTTTTATGGAATTATGATCCTAAACTGGAAGATCGGTCTATATGGCAGCTATATATAAACATAGTCTGATCTGAAGCATATATTAGTAGGAAGTCGGGAGGCTTAATACAAGTCACTGGGTCAAATTCCAGCGAAATCGGGTAATAAATGCAGCTTTATGGGTTTAAGACCCTTAATCGGCAGATCCCTCCATATTAAAGCAATATCTAAATATAGGCCGATCTGAACCACATTTGAGTCGGACATCGGGAAGCTTTAATTAACTCACTACATCAAATATCAGCGAAATCTAATAATATTTGCGGTTTTTATGGGCTTAAGACCATAAATAAGCAGATCGGTCTAAATGACAGATATATCTAAATATATACCGATCTGAATCATATTTGTGTCGGGAAGCATAAAACAACTCACTGTTTCTATTTTAATCGAAATCGGATAGTAAATGGGTCTGCTATGGGCTTTAGACCCTAAATCGACAAATCGGTTTTTATGGCAGCAATATGTTAATAAGGTTCGATATGGGCCACATTCGGTTTGAATATCGCTGCGCCTAGTATAACATCGTGTTTAAAATTTCAGCGAAATTGGACAAAAAATGCTGCTTTTATTAGTTCAAAGCCCTACATCACCAAAGCAGTTTATATGGCAGCTATATCCAAATATAGTTCGATTTGGCCCAAACTTAATTTGCGTATGGAATAAACACGACTCTGTGCCAGGCGGACGGACGGACCGACAGACAGATTCACGGACATAGTAAGATCGTCTAAGAATTTTACGATGATTAGAAATACATATACTTTCTGGGGTGGGAAATGGATATTTCGATGTGCTGCAAACGGAATGACTTAATCGGTATACCCCCATCCTATGGTGGTGGGTATAAAAATCGAACTAACTTTGATAGAAACGTAACTTTTGTAATAATGACGGGTACATTTGTTACTTTTTTTATACCCAGAACCAAAGGATAGGGGGCATACAAATCTAGTCATTCCGTTTGTAACACCTCGAAATATTGATCTAGGACCCCATAAAGGATAAATATTCTTGATCGTCTCGACATCCTGAGTCGATCTAGCCATGTCCGTCCGTCTGTTAATATCACGATAGCGGTCTAACTCGTAAAGCTAGCCGCTTGAAATTTTGCACAGATACTTAATATTTAAGTACATCGTACAGGATTGCAAATGAATCATATCGGTTCAGATATGGATACAGCTCTCACATAAACCGATATCCCGATTTGATTTCTTGAGCCCCTGTAAGTCCCAATTTTTCTCCGATTTGGCTGAAATTTTGCACACAATGTTCTGTTATAACTTTCAACAACTATGCTTTGTACCGTTTAAATCGATCACGAACTTGATATAGCTCCCATATAAACCAATCTGCCGATTTGACTTCTTGAGCCCCTGGAAGCCTCAATTTTTTGTCATATTTGACTGAAATTTTGCACATAATGTTCTGTTAAGACTCTCAACAAATGTGCCAAATACGGTCCAAATCAGTCTATAACCTGATAAGGCTCCCATGTAAACCGGTCCCTCGATCATCCTCGTTCGGTTTCTTGAAGCTTAATTTTTTTCTGATTTGACAGAAGTTTTGGTATGTAGAAATTATGCACTTCAACCAAAATTATTGTGTATAAATTTTTAGCAAAATCCATGGTCCGGCCGAACTTAGCACGCTTTTACTAGACCTCTTAAATTGGCTTTCAGAATCAGGCACACAATATATATATTTTCTTTTTCACGATATTAGCTGTCTTAAAACAAAAGAATTTAAATTTCAAAGAATTTGCTCAAGAAGCAAATCGGGAGATAGGTTTATACGAGAGCTGTATCAAGCTATTGATCGATTCAGACCATATTAGACACGTATACTGAAGGTCTTGAGAGAAGCCGTTGTTCAAAATTTCTGCCAAGTCGGATGAGAGTTGCGCACTTCAGAGGCTCAAGAAGTCAAGATCCCAGATCGGTTTATATGATAGCCAGATATGACATACCAGATTATGAACCAATTTCAATCCTACTTAACACAGTTGTTGGGAGTGATACCAAAGCACTACGTGCAAAATTTCAGCCAAATCGGATGAGAATTGCGCCCTATACAGGCTCAAGAAGTCAAGACCCAAGATCGGCTTATATGGCCGCTATATCAAAACATGGAGCGATTTGGGCCATTTACAATCCTAACCGACCTACAATAATAAAAAGTATTTGTGAAAAATTTCAAGCGGCTAGCTTTACTCCTTCGAAAGTTAGCGTGCTTTCGACAGACAGACGGACGGACATGGCTAGTCCCAAATCGGTTTATGTGACAGCTATATCAGGTTATGGATTGATATGGACCATATTTCACACAGTTATTGGATGTCATAACAAAACAACACGTGCAAAATTTCAGCCAAATCGGATAAGAAGTGTGCCCTCTAGTGGCTCAAGAAGTCAAGACCCAAGATCGGTTTTTATGGCACATATATCAGGTTATAGACCGATTTGAACCATACTTAACACAGGTATTGAAAGTCATAACAAAACAGCATCGTGCAAAATTTCAGTCAAATCGGATGAGAACTGCGGCTTCTACGAGATCAAGAAATCAATGCCCATGATAGATTTTTATGGCAGCTATACAAGGTTATGAACCGTCGTTAGAAGTAATCCCTAAACACCACGTGCAAAGTTTCAGCCAAATCGGATAAGAATTGCACCCTCTAGAGTCTTAAGAAGTCTAGATCCAATATCGGTTTATATGGCAGCTATATCAAAACATGTACCGATTTGGCCCATTAACAATCCTAACTGAACTACACTTATAAGAAGTATTGTATTTGTGCAAAATTTCAAGAGTCTAGCTTTACTCCTTCGAAAGTTAGCATTCTTTCGACAGACGGACAGACGAGCGAACATGGATAGATCGACTTAAAATGTCATGACGATCAAGAATATATATTTTTATGGGGTCTTAGACGCATATATCGAGGTGGTACAAACCGAATGACGAAATTATTGACCAATTTTCCCAAAATTTTGCACAACGCTTTCCTCGACGATTTTCACAATATCCATAAAGTTTGGTCGAAATTGGTAGGGTATTATAAAGTCGGCACCGCCCGACTTTCCTTACTGGTTGGCTAATATATATGGATGTAACAAATATTTTGTCAAAGTTAATATAGCTCTAACATTCAGTCTGACGTTCCATCATGCTTCAATTTGCCTTCAATTTCAGATTAATATTATTTAACTTATACTTAAACAATTTTGTGAACGCATAATTTTTATACCTAGTGTATTTTCAATGTTATCACGCCAAACGGCAATAAATTATATTTGAGAACAAAATCTTCCAATTAGGATTCATTTTATTTCTTCGCCTTCATTTCATTACAACTTGGACTTGGCTGTGACCCCTTCCCTATACAGTTTTAATTCATTATAATATATTCATGTTTTCATTCCCTTTTTGGCACTTTATTCGTGAGGGTCCTTTTAGACGATCCATTACCTCATGCCAAATGTTCACCCTGTTACCTTAACCTAAGCCAGTTTTTCTTCGTCGTGGTGCTTTTAACCACACTAATTAAATAAGCGGCTTTGCGGTGGCATTATTTGGCCAATTTTTTCCATAACGCAGAAGAAAAAATTTGCATAATTTTTTCTTTTTTTAAATCTGTTATCAATTTTTTTTAACATGTTACAACTAATTAATTTACATCAGACACAAGTCTCCCTACAGTCGTTCGTCGAAAAGTCTGAGTGATGGCATCGTGGCAAAGTGGATGGGCATTTTTGTCAACCTTAAGCATATCGTAAAACTGAAGTTGCTGGCGCCGACATGTCTAAGAGGTGCTGAAGCGAATCGAAAACCTAAGTTTGTGTCCTGCTCTGCGGCCACCATCCTTGTAATATTCTTTCGGCCACCATAACATACCGACAATGCTCTTCTCCTATGCCTTACCTTATGATAGAAGTTTTTCCACTCTGATTTTATTATGCCAAGTTGTAAGCAATCAATCAATATTCATGAAGTGTATAACAGAAAAAAGGAAGAATGAAAAAAAAAAAAATTTTTTTCGCTTTTCCCACACAGTCATCATCATCATCAAATTCTGAGTCCGAAAGAAAAAAAATCTACGGGGAAATGAAGGCAACATAACACTTCTTCCTTCCTGCTGTAATTCTAACGGTTAGCCCCCACGACACAGGTAAAAGAGAATTCGAAATGCGTAGACATGAGTTTGCATCACCTGCTCTTGAAATGAAATTTATGAAAAGCATTTTCAGAAAAAATTAGCTTACCCAGCAGAAAGGTGAGTTCAAAACGAGGGATCCATCCCTTGGCTTGCAAGATAAACAAACCGAAACTGTTCTGTGTTTAGAAAGTCTGATTGAAATTTTCTACGCACAAATGTTGTTGACAATGAAGTCTTTTTGTGCCCACCATTCAAACCCTAGACAAACAACACCAAGAAAAAAGTCCTACTAAAGGTGACAGGAAAATCTCCTTAATGAACTTAAAGGCGAAATACAGAAAAAAAGACGAACAGAAAAATCATTAAAAATTTGTAGAGAATGACGAGGTAGCGGCATGAAAAAACAAATCATTATGCATTGTGGGCATAAATATAATTAAAACAAGGACTATGCTATAAAAGGCCACATACATTTTTAAGTTATCCACATTGTTTCAAAATGACTCTCAGACGCAGTAAAAGCAATAAACGTGCGGATTTTTACTTACCTTAAAGACATTTATTCAAACTCATGAAAATATTAAATATCAGAAAAAATTAGGCCTTAAGTTTTTGTAATGCCATTTGCTTTTTTGGGCTCTATCTACATATAAATAAAAGAGAGAACAATAATTAAGCTCAAACTTCTTGGTATGCATACCCATTCCAACTTTATACACCAACTCCAATATTCTGGCCCGAGTCGATATGATCAGATTGGGTTAAGTCGTCGACCTGTCATAACGGCTCTGAACTATATACGACATGGATGTCGAAAAGCCTAACATAAGTCACTGTATCACATTTCAGTGAAATCGGATTATAAATGCGCATTTTATGGGGCCAGGACTTTAAATCGAGATATCGGTCTACATGGCAGCTATATCCAAATCTGGACCGATTTGGCCCAAGTTGCATAAAAATATCGAAGAGCCTAACACAAAGCACTGTCCCAAATTTCAGGAAATGGGACAATAAATGCCTATTTTATGGTCGCAAAACCTTAATTCGAGAGATCGGTCTATATGGCAGCTATATTCAAATCTGGACCGATCTGGGCAAAATTGAAGAAGGACGTTGAAGAGCCCAACCAAACTCATTCTCTCAAATTTCAGCGACATCGGACAATAAAAACGTCTTTTATGGCCCCAAAACCTAAAACCTAGATATCGGTCTATATGGCAGCTATACCCAAATCTGGACCGATATGTGCGATATTGCAGAAGTATGTCAAAGGGCTTAACTTTACTCAATGTCCCAAATTTCGGCGACATCGGATAATAAATGAGCATTTTATGGGCCCAAAACCATAAATCAAGAAATCGTTTTATATGGCAGCTATATCCAAATCTGGACCGATCTGAACCAAATTGAAGAAATATATCGAAGGACCTAACACAACTCACTGTCTCGAATTTCAGCAAAATCGGATAATAAATGTGGCTTTTATGGGCCTAACACAATAAATTGGAGTATCGGTCTATATGACAGCTATATCCAAATCTGGACCGATCTAAGCCAAATTAACGAAGGATGTCGATGGGCCTTACACAATTCACTGTCCCGAATTTCTTCAAAATCGGATCATAAATGTGGCTTTTGTGGGCCTAAGACCCTAAATCGGAGGATCGGTCTATATGGCAGCTATATCCAAATCTGGGCCGATCTGAGCCAAATTAACGGAGGAAGTCGAAGGGCCCAACGCAACTCACTGCCCCAAATTTCAGCAAAATCGGATAATAAATGTGGCTTTTATGGGCCTAAGACCCGAAATCGGCGGATCGGTCTTTATGGGGGCTATATCAAGATATAGTCCGATATAGCCCATCTTCGAACTTAACCTGCTTTTGGACAAAAAAGAATCTGTGCAAAATTTCAGCTCAATATCTCTACTTATAAAGACTGTAGCGTGATTTCAACAGACAGACGGACGGACATGTCTAGATCGTCTTAGATTTTTACGCTGATCAAGAATATATATACTTTATAGGGTCGGAAATGGATATTTCGATGTATTGCAAACGGAATGACAAAATGAATATACCCCCATCTTTCGGTGGTGGGTATAAAAATTGTAATGCTATTGTAGCTATATCAAATTATAGTCCGATTCGGACCATAAATGAGTGCTGAACATTGTAGAAGACATTGCGTAATATTTCAGTTCATTCGGATAAGAATTACGCCTTGTAGGAGCTCTAGATGCAAAATCAGGAGATAGGTTTAAATGGGAGCTGTATCAAGCTATTGATGGATTCATACCATATTAGACACGTATGTTGAAGGTCATGGGAGAAGCCATTGTACAAATTTTCAGTCAAATCGGACGAGAATTGCGACCTTTAGAGGCTCAAGAAGTCAAGACCCAAGATCGGTTTATATGGCAGCTATATCAAAACGTGGACCGATTTGACCGTGCTTTCGACAGACAGACGGACGGACATGGCTAAATTGACTTAAAATGACATGACGATCAAAAATATATATACTTTATGGGGTCTCAGACGCATATTTCAAGGTGTTACAAATAAAATGACGAAATTAGTATGCCCCCATCCTATGGTGGAGGGTATAACAAGTAAAAGCATGGTAAGTTTGGCCACGCCGAATCTTGGCAACCCACCACCATGGATTCTGCAAAAAATGTATACAAAATAAATTTGGTTGGAGGGCATAATTTTAACCTACATATCAAGCTTCTGTCAAACCAGCAAAAATTAAAGCTTGTAGGTACCGAATAAGGATGATCGAGAGACCGGTTTACATGGGAGCTACTTCAGGTTATAGACTGATTTGAACCGTATTTGGCACAGTTGTAAGAAGTCGTACCAGAACATCGCATGCAAAATTTCAGCTAAATCGGACAAAAGCCAAATCGAGAGATCGGTTTATATCAGGCTAAAGATCAATTTGGACCGTACTTGGCACAGATGTTGGAAGCCACAATAAAACATTATATGCTCAATTTCAGCCAAATCGGACAAAAATTGCCGTTTGAAAGAGCTCAAGAAGTCAAATCGGGAGATCGGTTTATATGAGGGGCTATATCAGGCTATTGACCGATTTGGACCGTACTAGGCAGAGTTGTCGGAAGTCATAAAAGAACACTAAATGCATAATTTCAGCCAAATCGGCTTGTAAGGGCTCAAGAAGTTCAAATGGGAGATCGATTTGTATGGGAGCTACATACGGTTATAGACCGATTTCGACCGTACTTAAAACAGCTGTTGAAAGTCATAACAGAATAACACATGCAAAATTTTAGCCAAAATTGCGGCCCATTTGCAAATCCAATGACCTACATCAATAGTGAGTACCTGTGAAAAATTTCAAGCTGCTAGCTGTACCCAAAATCGATTAATATGGCAGCTATGTAAGGTTATGGACCGCTGCAGTTACTACTTCCGGTGATATCGATGTCGTCGGCATAGGCGAGTAGCTTGTGTTCTCTTGTGATTAGTGTGCCATATCTATTCACATCTGCATCTCGTATAATCTTCTCCAGGAGGATGTTAAAGAGATCACACGATAGGCTGTCTCTTTGTCTGAAACCTCGTTTGGTATTAAATGGTTCGGAGAGATTCTTTCCTATTCTTACTGAGGAACGCGTATCAGCAAGTGTCATCCTGCAGAGTCTTATTAATTTTGCAGGGATACCAAACTCAGACATGGCTTGAAATACCTTTGAACGTAAAGGAGTATCGAAGGCGGCTTTGTAGTCAACGAAGAGATGGTAGGTGTTGATTTGTCCTTCTCAGGTCTTTTCCAGGATTTGGCGCAGTGTGAATATCTGGTCTTGGGTAGATTTACCTGGTCTAAAGCCGCATTGGTAGAGCCCAATTATCTCACTGACATTAGGTTTCAATCTTTCACACAGTACGCTCGAGAGTATTCTGTATGCGATGGGGAGGAGACTTATTCCTCTGTAGTTGGCACATTCCGTCTTGTCTCCTTTCTTGTGTACGGGACATAGTATGCTGAGGATCCAATCATAGGGTATGCGTTCTTCTAGCCAGATTGCGCAGATAAGCTGATGCATACGCCTTATCAGCGTGTCGCCTCCGGCCTTAAATAGTTCATAGGGTAACCCGTCGGCTCCTGCTGCCTTGTTGTTCTTTAGTCGAGTCACTGCTACGTGGATCTCAATCTGACTAGGAGGTAAACATTCTATACCATCATCCGGGATTGGTTCTGCGGTATCCTCTTCGCCGCCAGCATCGGACACTAGCAGTTGGTTAAAATGTTCTTTCCATATCCTCAGCATGTTATCTATGTCAGTTACCAGATTTCCTTCTTTGTTGCTACTGATGGCAGGGTTGCTCTATATGCCGCATTCTTGGCTTCAGTAGCATCTCGACACTCTTGGTCGTACCATGGGTTTCTTGGAGGAGGCTTCCGGTACCCAAGTACGGATTTCGCGGCATTTTCCATGGAGTGGAACAAGTAGTGCTTCCATCAAGCAGTTGGTTCAGTCGAGTAGAGTATGCCGCTGCCATTGGTTGCGTTTGCAGCTTTTCAATGTCCAGCTTCCGTGCAGTGTCAGATCGTACTTTCCTCGCCATGTTCAAACGGGTGTGTACCTTTGCTGCAACGAGGTAATGATCCGAATCTACAATATATGCGCTCCACGGATCGATCGTACATCTAACACGCTGGATCAATTTGGTTCCTCGTGTTATGATCGAGGGACAGCCATGTGGCTTTGTGAATATTTTTATGTTGAAATCTGGTACTACTAACTACCACGATTTTTGCAGCGGCGAATTCTATCAGCCTCAACACATTACTGGACGTTATCTCGTGGAGGCTAAACGCCACCTGACTGGAGGCCAGCGCCACCTGACTCCTCACTAAGACTCTCCTATCGCAAATCGCTGACTGCCCGCGGCCGCATTTGCAGCTTCTCCGTATAGAAACGGAGCTTTCCACCATCCGCAACCTGTGGACGCGCCCGGTAGCTTTCAGCTAAGCTTTCAGTGATAACGATGGGCACCACACAAGTCGGAGCTCAAAGTTCCAACCTGTGTGGTGTTCATAGTCATCCCGTATCGGGTGGTTTTTTGGGTGTTGCTAGATTTGTTGCCTAGCGTTTTTTATATTCTAAAACGAACTATAAACTTGATAAAAAAAATACTTTAATCCCTCATAAATATATTCTTACCTTAAATTGCCATTCAATTCGTTCATTCCAGTTTTATTAACAATTTCATTGAATTGGCTTCGGAATTTTGGTGCAATTTTCAAGACATCGCAATCATTACTCCTAATGCCAGAGTCAAATGTCATTTTATGGCGAAAAGCAATTTTTAGTAACACTTGTGGTCTTTTATCGTCAAAAAACACTTACAATCTAATAAACGCCCAAAAATATGCTTCAATAACATTTGAAGCACACCAATCAACAGCACTCACGAAAAGACAATGACTTGACTCACACACCCGCAACTTATATCACACATCTACATGCAGCCATATATTTCAACTGGGTATGGGGCAACAATGTGTGCTGATTCAGAGAGTCCTTGACAGCCATCACATTCGCTTACATATGAGTGCACAAATTAAGCCATTACCCACAAAAAAGGACACAATTGGAAACAATATAAATTTGAACGAGAGTTGCTCTGCAGATGAGGGAATTGAAAATGAGCGACAACAAATACAAGCAGTAAGGACAAAACACGAAAAGCAAACGGTACATCTGAGGCTATCTAGCAGGGTAGTGGGAGGGACAAAAATCATTCATTAACATTTTGTTGTGTCTAAAAGGTTATGAAAAGACAAAACTCGCAATAAACTGGTTAAGGATCCTACTATCTTAGGTCAACATAATATGAGTAACTTTAGAAAATTGAGGGTTAAGAATGTCTGTCAAAAGTGCTTCAATATAGTGAAATGACGATTTGTAAGGGTAAAATGGATTTTCAATTTATTTTAGATAAAAGGATATTGTTTTTACTCAACTCGGCTGTGGGAATTATGACGAGGCCTTTTTGAGACTAGAAAGGGTTTTAAGGAAACACAGTGGAATGAGAAGCGGAAGTATTTACGAATTGCTAACATATTTCCATTGAATACTTCCTTAAGTAATAAGAAAGAAAATAATTTTTGTATAACTCAGGGCGAATTAATGATTCACTAGCCCATACAAGCACGGCCCGCTGTGTTAGGGTTAAGTCCTCTGAAACGTGAATCCATATGTTAGTTTTAGGTTCGTACTCCACTTCTAAACCCCACGGATAGAGCCACCTGGTCATGATCGGTGGTTTTAGAGATTGGGATGACGCCCAGGCACATGACGCCATATTACCATGTCAGATCCTCTATACCTTCAATTAGAGACACCACAATGTCATGATCGAGACTTTCATCGCATTACCCCTTACAACCCCGAATACGACCCCTTACAACCCCAATATGACCATTGTTACGCGTGCTGTGTAACATGTTGCACCGTCTTTTTGAAACCACATGTCATGCAAGTCAAACTCTTGCATTTTGGGCAACAAAAAAAAATATCATCTCATAATAGCGCTCACCATTCACAGTTATGTTATGATTCGCATCACCTTTGAAGAAGTACGGTCCAGTGATGCCACTAGCTAATAAACCGCATCAAACTGTGACTTTTGCTGGATGAATTGATAGGTCTTGCAATGCATCTGGCTTTTATTCACTCCAAAATCTACAATTCTGCTATGTACCCATACGTACCTATTGAGCCAAAAATCAGCTTCGTCGCTGAACACCATTTTTCGATAAAAAAAAAATGGATCTTTGGCCAACTTTTCATAGTCTATTCACCAAAAATTCTGCGTTGCGGTAGGTCGTTCGGCTTCAATTCTCGCACCAGCCGTATTTTGAAAGGCTTCACACTAAAATCCTTCCGCAAAATTTTCCACGTGGTTAAGTAACAGAGCGATACAGCTACGACATTTTCTTCAGTTCACACTTTTTATAAGCGTGTTGGTAGTTTACTGTCCAACAATGTAAATTAGTGCGAAAAATTGTCACAATAGCCCGAACAGCCGCTTCAGTGGGTCGATTAAGCTGATAATAAAATGGAAGAAGTGCGCGATGAACTTTCTTAACAGAGCACGCATTTTGATAACAAAATGAAATAATTTGCAAGAGTTGTTCGTTTGTATAGTCTTCTTGACGACGTCCAAGATATCTAAAGAGTTTGGTCGAAATCGGTAAAGATTTAAATATACGCCCAGAAAAATTGTCTGCTGATATCAGTAAACACTGTATGCTGATGTTATATAAAAAATTTTGAACTTTTAAATAAAACCATTAAACATTTTTGAACTTCAAAACAAACATTGTAGTATTTGCTATAAATTAATAAAAACTTCCAATTTTAGGGTATACTTTTTTGTTTAAACGCTTAAATATAATAGCAGTAGTTATTTTGTTTGCTGTTATTTAAACTCGATCAAACTTTATCGATCGGATGATCGAGAGATCGGTTTATAGACAGATTAGGACCGTATGTGGCACAGTTGTTGAAAGTCATTACAGAACACCGCATGCAAAAGTTCAAATCGGGAGATTGGTTTATATAGGAGCTATATGCAAATCAGAACCGATATGGCCCATTTGAAATCCTCAACGACATTTATCAATATTAATTGTATGTGCAAAATTTCAAGCGGCTAGCTTTACGCGTTCGACCGCTATCTTGATTTCGACATACGGACGGACGGACATGGGTAGTTCGACTCAGAATGTTGAGACGATCGGAAAAATATTAACATTACTAGCTGACCCGGGCCCGCTCCGCTGCGCCTTCTTTCACTTTAAATGGAACAAAAGTTTCCTTGTAATATTTATTTTCGACAATTAAAGATCTTTTAGTGAAATACCATGCTAACTTGACTAACAGTTTAACAATATAAGTGCCTTTGTCTGAATCCCATATGATCTTTATTGGTCTACGAATTTAAGTTTGGATGTAAGGTGTACTCCATTCTTAAAATACTCCATTTCAGACCGATATTCTCATGATGTCTTATTTAGTGGTGTTGTCGGGGGAGAGGTGGTCCCCCAGATACTTGGCCCTGAAAAAATATCAGCATCGTGCTCTTCTCTCAAATACCATTTATTTAAACACCATATTGCCATTGGCTTAAGAGGAGTTTACAGGATGAGGCGTCCCTCAAACACATGGCCCCAAAATAGGTTATCAAATTCGTTTTCTAATCTCAAATATCTTTCATTTGGCATGGTCGAAAAACTTTAACCCTTTGGGGAAGGGGTGAAGCCAAATTCGTATTCTACTCCCAAATACCTTTATTTGAGCCCCATATTGCGATGGTCACTAAAAATATGTTGTTTGTGGAGTATTTCGGGAAAGGAGTTGATTGATCCCGAAAATGGGTATCAATTCGTGCTCTACCCCCAATACCTTTTATTTAAGGTCCACATGGACATGGTCGGTAAATATGCCAAATTAAGGGGTGTATTGGGGAGGTCCCCCAACCACTAAGCCCGGGAAATATATCAGCAACATGCTCTATTCTTATATATCTATATATCATTTATATTTACCCCATATAGCCATTGCCCTCAAAATTGGATATAAAATCCGTTTTCTAATCTCATTTAAACTCCTTATTCCAAACGTCAGCAAATATGTCCGATATTTGCTCTTGGTGAGCAAATACGTCCTATTTGGGGGTTGTTATGGTGGTGGGACGTCCGCTAGACAGTTGGCCCCTTATGTTGATATCAGATACCTTTAATTTGAGCCCCATATTTCCGTAGTCGGCAAGCATGGCCGGCTTGGGGGGTGTTTTATGGAATGGGCGACCACTCAGTGATTTGGCCTTGAAAATATATATCGGATTCGTGTTCCACTTTAAAAATAGTCAGAAAATACTTACTATTTGGGTGGTGTTGTGGGGGTGGGTTGGCCCCGTAGCCAATTTTCCAGAATATTGATATCAAATTCGTGCTACTCCCAAAGACCTTTCATTTGAGCCCCATATTGCTATGGTCGTAAATTTGTCCCCATTGGTGTATGTTTTTTGGGAGGAACGGCCCACCAAACACTTGGTCCCAAATTTGGATATCAGATTCGTATTCTGCATTCAAATACCTTTTTTTAAGCCCTATATTCCCATGGTCAGTAAATAAGTCCTGTTTGGGGGGTGTTTTGGGAAAGGGGTGGACCCCCAGAAACGTGGTCGTACATTTGGATATCAGATTCGTATTCTACTCGCAAATACCTTTCATTTGAGTCTCATATTACCATGGTTGGTCCGATTGGTCCGATTTAGGGGTGTTTTGAGGCTTGGGGTGGTCCTCCTGGCACTTGGTCCGACAATTGGATATCAGATATGTTTTCTTATCCTAAATACCTTTCATTTGAGTCCCATATTGTCGTGATTGGTCTAAATATATGTTTGGTAGGTTTTATGGTGGGGCAGCCCCCCTAAGTACTCCATCCAAAATTTGGATACCAAATTTTTATTTTTAGGGTACTATATGAGAGCACACAAAATTTCGCTTAAATCGCACCACCCATCTCCGAGATCTGGCGTTTCTGAAAATTAGGGTAAGGGGGAGGGTCCGCTCCCCCTTCAGATATCAAAAAATGTAGTACCCTATTTTCACCACGGGGTCATTATTCATCATCTGTGAAAATTTCAAGAAAATCGGTTCAGCCGTTTCTAAGTCTATAAGGAACACACAAACATACAACCAAACAAACAAACAAACCTACAAACAAACACAAATTGATCTTTATATATAAGATGAGGTCCTAGATCAATATTTCGAGGTGTTACAAACGGAATGACTAGGTTAGTATACCCCCATCCTATAGTGGTGGGTATAAAAATTTGTGTTTTTACTGACAAATTTCTATGAGTGTAATTTCCGTATTATGTTGGTCCAACTTTGAATAATTTTCTATAATGTGGTAATTTGTCAACCGACTGTCACAAAAAGTGGCATATATTGTATAATTTTCTCGTGATTGTTGACATTTTTGTTCAATTTAATCAAAATCGGATCAGATTTATATTTACCTTCCATATACATATTAACATCGCCCTATTTTCGCATATAGAGCCGAAGTTGATAAAATTTTGAAAAGGTTTGCTCAAATTTGGTACGGATTGTTTTATAACCCATTTGAGAAACCCCACCGAATCCTATCTTATATAAGCAGAATCTATTATATAAGCAGTAAGGAAAGGAAAATCCGGGCGGTACCGACTGCATAATACTCTACACCTACCCTTTAAGGACAGAACGGGAGCTATTTCTAATTCTGAATCAGCTTTGATGGACCGCGGCGGATATTTTCAAATGGGACATTTAACGATTCGTATAAAATTTCGAGCAAATATGTTAAAACTGTAATAACTACGGTTGACAAATGACAACATTTTTGCAAATTAGCCAAAATCTGACGTACATATATATGGGAGTTATATTTAAATCTGTACCGATTTCGACCAAACTCTGTATAGATTATGGTAGTTGTCGAGGAAAGCGTTGTGAAAAATTGTGGCAAGATTGGTCAATAAATGCGCTTGCAGTGGCTCTTAAAGTGAAAATAGGGTGATATACATATGTGGCAGCTATATCTAAATTTGGACCGATTTCTATGAAATTTACCATTAATATTCAGAGTCATAAGCAAATCCTTCCTGCCAATATTTGAGAGAATCGGTTAACAAATGACCACATTATTGCAATGCAAATGTGCATATATTGCCCATGAACATTCCACAAAGGAACAGAGGCAAACTTCTCACATATCAATGAGTGCTGTCCGATTCAGTTTTAAGCTCAACGAAAAGGGGCCTCCTTTTTATAGCCGAGTCCGAACGGAGTGCCGCAGTGCGACACCTCTTTGGAGAGAAGTTTTACATGGCATAGTACCTCACAAATGTTGCCAGCATTAGGATGGGAAAACCACCGCTGAAAATTTTTTCTGATGGTCTCGCCATGATTCGAACCCAGGCGTTTAGCGTCAAAGGCGGACATGCTAACCTCTGCGCTACGGTGGCCTCCATTATTGCAATAAAAGTTTAAATCGTACAAACATATATATGGGAGCTATATATAAATCTAAACCGATTTCGACCAAACTCTATAGATATTATGTTAGTCGTCCAGGAAAGCGTTGTACAATTTTGGAAAGATTGGTCAATAAATTCGCTTGCAGTGGCTGTGGCGTTGAAAATCGAGCTGTATCTAAATCTGAACCGATTTCTATGAAATTCACCAGTAATGTAGAGAGTAATAAGAATATCCATTCTTCGAGAGAATCAGTTAACAAATGAGCTTTTTATCAATATTTCCTAATATGGGAGCTATATCCAAATCTGAACCGATTTTCTTTAATTTCAATAGGCTTCGTCTCTCTAAAATGTATGTGTCAAATTTGAAGACTATTGGATGAAAGTAGCGACCTGTAATTTGTACACAAATTAACATGGACAAATAGACAGATAGACAGACAGACATAGCTAAATTGAGTCATAAAGTGATTCTGAGTCAATCGGTATGCGTATCAATGGGTCTATCTCTCTTCATTCTGGGTGTTACAAACAAATGAACTTAGTTATAATACCCTGTATCATAGTGGTGGTGTAGGGTATAAAAATGAAAGTGTTTCTTTTTGTTGGTTGGTTTGTTCCGAATAGGCTCAAAAACGGCTGAACCGATTTTCATGAAATTTTCACAGATGGTAGGGTTAAGTCTGTCGGTGAACATTTTTGTGATATCCGCCCAAAAATGGCATGTTTACAGATTGGGGCAATATGGGTATGGAATGCAAGGTAATTGGAAGTAGAATACGAAACTTATATAAAAATTTGGGGCCAAATTCAGGGGGGACCACCGATTTACTCTTGTATTTGATAAAAAGTAGAGTCTAGGGGTATTGCACTGTCGGCAACGACCTACTTTTGGCTTATATTATATGTTTTCATTCGATTTCATTAGGAAGGAGCTAATGTAGTTGATGTGGATATAGTTTATGTCTACTCTTATTTAAAGTTCGACCAAGCCCCACATTATGCGTTTTATTTGCTCTTCAATTAGTAAATATTTGCATATATGTAAAACAGACCATTTTAAAGGTATTAATTGTTTAAATTTTTTCAAATAGTTTCTAGAAATATGTTGTGTCAAGATTTCATTCCAAATTCACTAGTCTATGCTTACACTTACCTAGTCATTCCGTTTGTAACACCTCGAAATATTGATCTACGATACATTCTGGGTCGCCTCCACAGTCTGATTCGATCAAGCCATCTCCGTCCGTCTGTCGAAATCACGATAGCGGTCGAACGTGTTAAGCTTGCCGCTTGAAAATTTGCACAGACACTTAATATTGACGTAGGTCGTTGGGGATTGCAAATAGCCCATCAGTTGTTCACACGTGGATTTAGCTGCCATATTAACCCGATTTGACTTCTTGAGCGTCTGGAAGCCTGGGATTGTAAATGGGCCAAATTGGTCCATGTTTTGATATAGCTGCCATATAAACCAATCTTTTTTCTTGAATCTTGAATCTTGGGTCTTGATATCCAACAACAAAATCGGTTCATAACCTGATATAGCTGCCATATAAACCGATCTTGGGTCTTGACTTCATTGGCCTCTATAGGGCGCAATTCTTATCCGATTGAAATTAAATTTTGCACGACGTGTTCCGCTATGACTTCCAACAACTGTGTTAAGAATAGTTCAAATCGGTCAATAACCTGATATAGCTGCCATATAACCCGATCTTTAATCTTGACTTCTTGAGCTTCTAATGGGCGCAATTCCTATCCGATTTGGCTGCAATTTTGCACGACGTATTTTATTATGACTTTCAACAACCAATTAAGGTTCAAATCGGTCAATAACCTGCTGAAGCTGCCATATAAACCGATCTGTGATCTTGATTTCTTGATCCTCTAGAGGTCGCAATTATTATCCGATTTGCTTGAAATGTTGGTCTGAATCGGTCTATAGCCTGATACAGCTCCTATATAAATCGATCTCTCTATTTTACTTCTTGAGCCCCAAAAGGGCGCAATTCTTATTCGAATTGGCTGACATTTTACACAGGTCTCCAACATATAATTTAGTTGTGGTCCGAACCGGATCATATTTTTATATCGCTCTAATAGCAGAGCAAATTTTATCTTTTATCCTTTTTTTTGCCTAAGAAGAGATGCCGGGAAAAGAACTCGACAAATGCGATCCATGGTGGAGGGTATATAAGATTCGGCCCGGCCGAACTTAGCAAGCTTTTAATGGTTTTTTATATGTAGTGTTCCGTCATGACTTCAAACAACGGTGCCAAGTACGATGCAAATCGACTTATAGCTTGATATAGCTCCCATATAAACCGATCTCCCGATTTGACTTATTGAGCCCTTACAACCCGCAATTTTTTTCCGATTTAGCTACAATTGTGCACAACGTGTTTTGTTATGACTTTCAACAACTATTCCAAGTACGGTCCAAATCGGCTTATAACCTAATATAGATCCCATATAAACCGATCTCCCGATTTGACTTCTTGAGCCCTTACAACCCTCAATTTTTGTCCAATTTAGCTACAATTGTGCACATAGTGTTTTGTTATGACTTCCAATAACTGTGCCAAGCACGGTTCAAATCGGTCTATAACCTGATATGGCTCTCATATAAACCGATCTCCCGATTTGACTTCTTTAGCCCTTACAAGCTGCAAATTTTGTCCAACAACTGTGCCAAGTATGCTCCGAATCGGTTTATAACTTGATATAGCCCCTATATAAACCGGTCTCTCGATCATCCTTATTCGGTTCCTAGAAGCTTTAATTTTTGGTGGTTTGACAGAATTTTGGTATGTATAATAAAATTATGCCTTTTATTTTGTATAAATCCATGATGGTGGGTTCCCAAGATTCGGCCCGGCCGAACTTAGCACGCTTTTACTTTCCTTACCTAAATGTCCCAAATTTACAATTTTTACCATTGCTATATGCGTGTGTGTGTGTGTGCACAGTGTTTAACGACCTTTCTATCGAATTGTATTAGCAATTTTACAATTTATTTAGATATCCATACCAATCTATCTCCCCTCTAAGCACTCTGCAAACCGAAAAGATACCAATACATGGCAACAGACTCAGGATATGCAGAAGAAGGAAAGCCACATGAAAAGGAAACAAAATAATGACGAACATCATCGTTGAATTTATGACAATTGTGACTTAAACCACTTTATCCGCACACAACAGCTTGACCAAATATAAATCCGCCCAAATAACTTAGGGCGACACAGGGTGTGGAGTAGAGTTGGAGAGAACGAAAAGCCCATGGCAACACCATCGCAATGATGAAGTCCAGTTTTATTGCTGGCATACCATTGAACTCGTAGCGAATATTCTTCGATATTTACGTCTTTCATTTGGAATTCGGAACCTTCATCAGTTTTCAGGACGCAATGAATGATGATGGAATGTAACACCCCCTAATGGATATTGTACTGGTGAAAAAGAAAAAGGGTGACCCAATGAAAATATAACAACAACAACATCATACTGGAACGTTATACTTTAGAATTCAACCGACTGTGGGTTATGGGTGCATTGTGAAGTACATTTGAAGCCGGCAAAAGAATGATACTCTTTTCCATTTATAACAGCTATTAGGGATTGCTTGGATCAATTTACTCGTGGATTATATGATGGCAGTTGCACAGTATTGACTGTTATAGTTGAGAGACACAGTGGTCTAGTTACTATGTCTTCATCACATATGAAAATATTACTTACCACTGACTACAAGCCCAAGTATATAAGGTCGCGGTTCAATAAACCTAATGGGTTTTACATAACAGAATGACTAAATTAGTATATGTTCACCGCATGGTTGAGGGCACAAGAATTAGGACGGAGAAATACTAATCTAGTCATTCAGTTTGTTATGCCACGAAATACGTATCAGCGGTCCTATGATGATCTTGATACTCTGAGTCTATTTAGAAATGCCCGTCTGTCTGTTAAAATAACGATAGCTGTCAAAAGAATGGAGGTACTCACATGGAATTTTTGCACAGATACTTCTCATTGATGTAAGTCGTTGGGAATTGCAAATGAGCGACATCGATTTAAACTTGGATATAGTTCATATTGTTCTCACATAAACGGATGAATCGATTCAATTTCTTGAAACCCTACAGGGTCTGATATAGCTCCCATATAAATCGATCTCCCGATTTGACTTCTTGAGCCCTTACAAGCCACAAATTTTGTCTGATTTGGCTAAAATTGAGCATGTAGTGTTTTGTTATGACTTTTAACAACTATACCTAGTACGGTTCGCATCGGTCTTTAACCTGATATAGCTCCCATATAAACCGATCTCCCGATTTGACTTCTTGAGTCCTTACAAACCATTATTTTTGTCCGATTTGTCTGAAATTTTCCATGAGATGTTCTGTTGCCACCTTCAACAACTATTCCAAATACGGTCTATCGGTAATTGGTATTTAACCTGATATAGCTCCCATGCAAACCGGTCTCTCGATAATCCCTGTTCGGTTCTTAGAAACTTTAAGTTTTGCTGGTTTGACAGAAGTTTGGTATATGGCGTAAAATTATGCCCTTCAACTAAATTTATTTTGTAAACATATTTTATTTATTTTTTAACAGAATCAATTGTGGTGGGTTCCCAAGATTCGGTCCGGACGAGCTTAACACGCTTTTAATTGGTTTTAATTAATCGGAAAATTTTATAACTTTTCTAATGGTGAAATCACATTTGCAATTGGTGGACGATACCTTAACTGAAATCTTCAAAAAAGAATTTGCAAAAAGAATCATGAGGATCGGCCTATAAATGCGAGATGACCAACATAAACGCCCCAAGTCAGCCCCTGGACCTACTAGGGTCTCCAAATTTCGCATACTAATTGGCCAGATCGATCTGAGTTTTTATATAGCTCCCATATAAACCGATCCCGGATCTTGTCTTCTTGGGCCACTTGAGGGTTAAATCTTACCAGATTTCGTTGAAACTCGCATGAGGTTTTTTTATACCCACCACCGACGGAAGGGGATATATCCATTTTGCCATTCCGTTTGCAACACATCGAAATATCCATTTCCGACCCTATGAAGAATATATACTCTTCATCAGAGTAAAAGTCTAAGACGATCTAGACATGTCCGTCCGTCTGTCAGTCTGTCTGTTGAAATCACGCTAAAGTCTTTAAAAATAGAGATATTGAGTTGCAACTTTGCACAGATTCTTTTTGTGTCCATAAGCAGGTTAAGTTCGAAGATGGGCTATATCGGACTATATCTTGATATTGCCCCCATATAGACCGATTCACGGATTTAGGGTCTTAGGCCCATAAAAGCCACATTTATTATTCGATTTTGCTGAAATTTGGGACAGTGAGTTCTATTAGGCCCTTCGACTTCCTTCGTTAATTTGGCCCATACCGGTCCAGATTTGGCTATAGTTGTAATATGCACCGATCATCCGATTTAGGGTCTTAGCTCCATAAAAGCCACATTTATTATACGATTTTGATGAAAATTGGGCAGCGAGTTGTGTTTGGTCCCTTCGAAATTCTTCGTCAAATTGGCTCAGATTTGGATATAGCTGCCATATAGACCGATCCTCCGATTTAGGGTCTTAGGTCAATAAAAGCCACATTTATTATCCGATTTTGATTAAATTTGGGACAGTGAGTTGTGTTAGGCCCTTCCACATCTTTCTTCAATTAGGCCCTGATCGGTTCAGATTTGGATTAGCTGCCATATAGACCGATTTCTCGATTTAAGGTTTTGGGCCTATAAAAGGTGCATTTATTTTTCGATGTCGACGAAATTTGGGACAGTGAAATAAGTTAAGCCCCTTGACGTACTTCTGCAATATCGCACAGATCGTGCCGGATTTTCAACTCCTGAGACTCTAGAGGGTTCAATTTCTAACTTGACTTGGCTGAAATTATTCATGAGGCAGTTTGTTTTTATTTCAAAGTTTTGTACTTCCTACCATAAGATGGGGATATACTAACTTCGCCATTCCAGTTGTTACACATCGAAATATTGGTCTAAGACCCCAAAAAGTATATTTATTCTTGATTGTCATGACATTTTAGCTCGATGTAGCCATGTTCGTCTGTCTGTGGAAAGTATGCATACTTTCGAAGGAGTAAAGTTCGGCACTTGACACTCATTCTTCCTAACAGTGTAGGCCGGTTAGGATTGTAAATGCGCTATATCGGTCCATGTTTTGATAATGCTGCCATATAAACTATATTGGATCCTGATTTCTTGAGCATCTAGACGCAATTATAATCCGATTTGAATAAAATTTTTCATGCAGTATTTTGCTTGGACACAAGCAAAATTATGGTCCCAATCGGTTCATAACCTGATGTAGCTTCCATGTTAAATAATCTCGGAACTTGATTTATTGAGCCTCTAGGGAGCACAATTATTATCCGATATGGCAAACATTTTGCATGCAGTCTTTTGTTTTAACTTTTTACAACTATGACAAGTATGGTCCAAATCGGTTCATAACCTGATGTAGCTTCAATATACAATGATCTCCCGATTATACTTCTTGAAACTCTAGAAGGCGCAATTCCTATCCAATTTGGCTGAAATATTGCATGAGGAGTTTCGCTTTGACTTCCAATAAATATGGTAAGAATGGTCGAAATTGATGCATAACCTGTTATAGGTACCATATAAACTTTTCTCGATTCTTGACTTCTTGAGCATTTAGAAGTTCAATACTTTTTAAAGGTGATTGATTTTTTTTTTATTTCCAGTAAAGATTTATTTAAAAGTGTGCTTAGTTTGGCTGGGCCGAATCTTATATACCCTCCACCATGGATCGCATTTGTCGAGTTCTTGCCACGGTATCTCTTTTTAGGCATAATTGAACTGAATATTAGAGACCATAGTAGCAGTCATTGTGTGAAATATCACCCCAATCTAGTAAGAATTGCCCACTTTAGAGGCTGAAGAAGTAAAATAGGGAGATCGGTTTATAGGGGAGCTGTATTAGGCTATAAACCGATTCATGCCATATTCGACACGTATGTTAAAGGTCATGAGAGAAGCCGTCGTACAAAATTTTAGCCAAATCGGGTAATACTTGCGCCCTTTTGATGCTCAAGAAGTCAAGATCCCATATTGGCTTATATGGCAGCTATATCAGGTTATGGACCCATTTGAACTATTTTTAGTCATAACAAAATACGTCGTATAAAATTTCAGCCAAATAGGATAGGAATTGCGATAGGTTTATATGACAGCTATATCAGGTTATGGACAGATTTCAACCATCCTCAGCACAGTAGTTGGAAGTCATAATGAAACACCTAATGCAAAATTTTAGCCAAATCGGATAAGAACAATAAGTCAAGATCCAAGATCGGTTTATATGGTAGCTATATCAAAATGTAGACCGATATAGCCCATTTACAATCCCACCGACCTACTCTAATAAGAAGTATTTGTGCAAAATTTCAAGCGGCTAGCTTTACTCCTTCGAAAGTTAGCTGCTTCGACAGAAGACGGACGGACGGACGGACATGGCTAGTTCGACTTGAAATGTCACGACGATGAAGAATATATATACTTTATGGGGTTTTAGACGAATACTTCTAGGAGTTACAAACAGAATGACGAAATTCGTATACCCCTATCCTATGGTGGAAGGTATAAAAATAACCTCACATAAGACCTTATCGAAAATCGACAAATTTTTATTACTCAAAAAATCAAACAACAATTTTTCTCAAAATTTTTGAGAGTGAGCATTTGATATTAAAACAATTAAAAAGGCGTTAAGTTAGGCCGGGCCGAACTTTGGATACCCACCACCTCAGGTATACATATATGTTAACCACATTTCATCAAAATTCGGTAAAAAATGCATACCTTAGCCCCATAGCAGCTATATCGAAATATGTTCCGATTTGGCCAAATACTAATAAGTACAAGTCATTGATCAATTGTGTATAACGAAATATTGCTCTTTTTAGAAGTTATACTTAAACATAAACCAATCTGAACCATATACGAGACGCATGTCACTGTGTCAAATTTCAGTGAAATCGGATTATAAATGCGCCTTTTATGGGGCCAAGGCTTTAAATCGAGATATAGGTCTATATGGCAGCTATATCCAAACCTGGACCGATTTGGACCAAGCTGCAGAAAAATGTCGAAGAGCCTAACACAACTCACTGTCCCAAATTTCAGCGAAATCGGACGTTAAATGCGCCCTTAATGGCCCCAAAACTTTAAATCGAGAGGTCGGTATATCTGGACCGAACTGAGCCAAATTGAAAAATAATGTCGAAGGGCCCAACACAACTCATTGTCCCAAATTTCGACGATATCGGACAATAAATTCGCCTTTTATGGGCCCAAAACTTTAAATCGAGAGATCGGTCGGATATGGCAGTTATATCCAAATCTGGACCGACCTGAGCCAAATTGAAGAAGGATGGAAGACCTAACACAATTCACTGTCCCAAATTTAGGCAAAATCGGACAATAAATGCGCCTTTTATGGGCGCAAGACCTTAAACCGAGAGATCGGCAGCTATATTGAAATCTGGACCGATCAAGGCCAAATTAAATAAGGATGTCGAAAGGCCGAACACAACTCACTGTACCAAAATTCAGCGGAATCGGATAATAAATGTGGCTTTTATAAGCCTAAGACACTAAATCGGAGGATCGGTCTATGTGGGGGCTGTATCAAGATATTGTCCGATATCGCCCATCTTCGAACTTAACCTGCTTACGGACAAAAAAAAAGAATCTGTACAAAGTTTCAGCTCAATATCTCTATTTTTAAAGACTGTAACATGATGTCAACAGACAGACGGACGGTTTTATTGCGGTTGTATTGCAAAGTCATTCACATCCTCTTTTCTTCGCTAAATGGTCATAAAATACTAAAAAAATTAATATATATAAATATTTATATTTTTATACCCTCCACCATAAGATGGGGGGTATACTAATTTCGTCATTCTGTTTGTAACTACTCGAAATATTCGTCTGAAAACCCCATAAAGCATATATATTCTTAATCGTCGCGACATTTTATGTCGATCTAGCCATGTCCGTACGTCTGCCCGTCCGTCTGTCTGCCGAAAGCACGCTAACTTCGGAAGGAGCAAAGCTAGCCGCTTGAAATTTTGCACAAATACTTCTTATTAGTGTAGGTCGGTTGGTGTTGTAAATGGGTCATATCGGTCCATGTTTTGATATAGCTGCCATATAAACCGATCTTGGGTCTTGACTTCTTGAGCCTGTAGACTGCGCAATTCTTATCCGATTGGAATGAAATTTTGCACGACGTTTTTTGTTACGATATCCAATAACTGTGCCAAGTATGGTTCAAATCGGTTCATAACCTGATATAGCTGTCATATAAACCGATCTTGGGTCTATAGCCCGATACGGCTCTTTTCCGATTTGGCTGAAATTTTGCACGACATGTTTTGTTCTGATATCCAACAACTGTGACAAGTATGGTTCAAATCGGTCGATAACCTGATATAGCTGCCATATAAACCGATCTTGGGTCTTGAATTCTTGAGCCTCTAGGGTGCGCAATTCTTATCCGATTGGAATGAAATTTTGCACGACGTTTTTTGTTACGATATCCAATAACTGTGCCAAGTATGGTTCAAATCGGTTCATAACCTGATATAGCTGTCATATAAACCGATCTTGGGTCTATAGCCCGATACGGCTCTTATCCGATTTGGCTGAAATTTTGCACGACATGTTTTGTTCTGATATCCAACAACTGTGACAAGTATGGTTCAAATCGGTCCATAACCTGATATAGCTGCCATATAAACCGATCTTGGGTCTTGAATTCTTGAGCCTCTAGGGTGCGCAATTCTTATCCGATTGGAATGAAATTTTGCACGACGTGTTTTACTATGATATCCAACAACTATGCCATGTATGGTTCAAATCGGTTGATAACCTCATATAGCTGCCATATAAACCGATCTTGGGTCTTGATTTCTTGAGCCTCTAGAGTGCGCAATTCTTATCCGATTGGAATGAAATTTTGCACGACGTTTTTTGTTACGATATCCAATAACTGTGCCAAGTATGGTTCAAATCGGTTCATAACCTGACATAGCTGTCATATAAACCGATCTTGGGTCTTGACTTCTTGAGCCTCTAGAGTGCGCAATTCATATCCGATTTGGTTGAAAATCTTCATGAAGTATTTTATTCTTACTTTCAACAACTAGCTGTCATATAAACTGATCTTGGGTCTTGACTTCGTGAGCCTCTAGAATGCGCAATTCATATCCGATTTTAATGCATTTTTGCACGAAGTGTTTTGTTATGATATCCAACAACTGTGCCAAGTGTGGTTCAAATCGGTTCATAACCTGATATAGCTGTCATATAAACATATCTGGGGACTTGACTTCTTGAGCCGCAATTATTATCCGATTTGCCTGAAATTTTGTACTACGGATCCTCTCATGACCACCAACATACGTGTTTATTATGATCTCAATCGGTCTATAGCCCGATATGGCTCCCATATATATCGATCTCTCTATTTTACTTCTTGAGCCCCCGAATTGGCTGACATTTTACACAGGTCTACGACGTATAATTTTATTGTGGTCCGAACCGGACCATATCTTGATATTGCTCTAATAGCAGAGCAAGTCTTTTCGTTTATCCTTTTTTTGCCTAAGAAGCGATGCCGGGAAAAGAACTTCACAAATGCGATCCATGGTGTAGGGTATATAAGATTCGAGCTTAGCACGCTTTTACTTGTTTTTGTTATAAAAGAATAGTGGGTTAGGAAATAAAATAATTACTTTTAAAATTTTAAAAAATAAATAATTTAAATGCTCGGAGTCGGAGTTGGAATCGAGCAATCCTATTGGAGTCGGAGTCCAAATGGAGTAAAAATTGCTCGACTCCCCAACCCCGCTCAGTACCAGAACATAAGATGATCAAAATCCGTTTGCATTTAGATACCGCTCCCTTTAATATCTTTTGACCGATATAAATTTGGACCCGATCGTAAAAAATCTTACAAGAAGTTTTATTAGATATTTCATGGGATGCGAAATTCTAATCGCACCAGATTTGGATATGAAATAGCTTCCATATATACCGCCCATTTAATATACTCTGTTATTTTCTTGAATTTTGAAAGTAGCATCAGTGCTGCAGTGGACTACACCCGACTTTTTCCTTTTCTTAATTGTCCTGGTTTAATATGAAAATTAGCAATATAGATTAATCTATTCAGTAGCTGGAAGTGATATGCATTTTGAAATCACTGTGCCCTGGACTAGATCAGTGACAGTGTCTGACGCACTCTTATTTCCAATGTCCTGTGTGGAAGCTTTGAATGTTTTCACTGTCAAGCTTTAGTGACAATAAGCTTATGTATTATAAAATCGCAAGCACACCCCCATACTTACTATTGAGCTACTACAACTACAAACGATATACATATATACCAGTCATACAGGATGAGAAAGTGGTAGTGAGAATCGAAATTGAATTTTAAGTCCGCTATCTTTTCAATAATACAAAAACACACTCGTAAACATACGCACAGACACACATACACGCAAAACTGAACATACACATAGCAATGTTAACTAAAAATGTTAACACATACATTGTGTACTGCAAACATAAGGAGGATGAACAGGACATAGTACGTATTCTCCACAAGTTATCCAGTCATCCATTTATGCCAAGCCAGCAATCAACCCAACTCATAATAAAAAAAAATATGAAAGTACCGAAAGGGTTCTTTGTGCCCTTGCTTACTCTTAGCAACCGTCTCTCTATATATGGCCCTACACTATTCGATATTACGAAATATTTTGACTTACTTCTGGCAATAACCACTCAGACTACGTTACAGGGAGGTCAGAAAAGATATTCCGGTTTTTTTCATTTTTTCTCATTTAACAATAAAAGGGTCAATACGGTTTATTGTTAATATTGTATCGTATTTTTTGTTTTTTTCTTTTCACATGCTTTTATGTGGCTTAAGCTAAGCGGCAGCATTGCTGGCAGCTGCACCATTGTGATAAACGTCATTCATTCAAAAATTATTGAATTTTATTTTATGTCCTGTCGCTTTTGGTATTCTTAGCCATATTTGAAAATTGCTTCACAATGTTGAAGAGATTTGCTATGGATTTGCGACAGAAAGTCTTTAAATTTATGATTTTTCTTCGTTTTTGTTTCTCTTGAGTTTTTATTTGGGTTCAATCCTTTCCAAATATATGTTAATCTATAAGGTCGTCTAAATCATGCCCGGGTTTTCTGATATTTACAATCATATATTACATGGGGTAATGGTTGTGTGGTTGCTTAGAGTTTAAAATATTACAAATAAGGAGAGATTCAATAAGCGTATATTGATATTCTATCCCTGGTTAAATGACGAAGGTTCAAGTTTGCGGTCCACTGATACCAATATTAGAAAATTAAGGCTTATAAGAATTGAATAATCGAAGGACAACAGCAAAGAAAACTCAATTGAATAAATTCACCTTTTTGAAATGCAATTAATTTTTTTGTAAATGCAAAGAAAAATGTTTTTCAAAATGTAAATTATACATTTCAAAAGTTCTCCTTAGCGTTTTCAAAGATAGTCAAAGATAAGTTAAAGCCAAAACTAAAATCATTATTTATATCTTCTTTCAGATAACGATTATCCACAACGGTAAGTTAATTATCACTTTAAACTAAATCGACTCATAAAAATAGTTTGATTACATAGACGAGAAAAAACAAAAACAAAACAAATCTGTGGAGAGATTTTAAAGTAAGTCCACTTTGAAAACTCATGCCCACGGAATACGATTTATTTTTGTTTTTGAAAACGAAGATCTAAATTGGAAAAGTTGTAAGAAGAAAACGAATAATGATCCCGATAGACAAAAAAAATTAATTCTGTCCGAATATTTTTACAAAATTAGTATTTGGGAACTAATTTCAGGCAAAGATGGTTTCCAAATCGCCATTTTTTGTAAATGGGCTGTGGAAGCTATAAATATTGTTTGGGGCGAAACAATATTTGCGTGTGTTTAGGGGACATGTGACGTAAAAACATGTAAAAAGGCATTAAGTTCGGCCGGGCCGAATTTTGGATACACACCACCTAGGGTATATATGTAAACCCCCTTTAGTCACAATCCGGTGAAAACTGAATAACATATGCACTCAAATTCGGTACGGACATCTGGTGTTCTAACAAATATAAGTCACTGTTCATTTTTGTAGAAGAAAATATTGGTATTTTTAGCAGCTATATCCAAATATAAACCGATCTGAACCATATAGGACACGGATGTTGAAAAGCCTAACATAAGTCACAGCGTCAAACTTCAACGACAATGGATAATAAATGCGTTTTTTATAGAGCCAAGATTTTAAACCAAAAATTGTTTTATACGGCACCTATAACCAAATTTGGACCAATCTCGATCAAATTAAACAAGGATAGAGCAATCATCCTATTTTATCATAACTCCACTACTAAATCCGTAGTTATATCTTACCAGCAACTATGGCTAGTATCGATCATATTTTATTCAGGTCCCGAGAACTCATATACAAGTCACATTTTCACACAATAAATCAGATTTTTATGGGATAAAGACCCTAAATTGGAAGATCAGTCTAAATGACAGACACCCTATCGGAATAGTCTGATGTAACTCATATTTGGTTTGGATGTCTGGAGGCTAAGAACAACTCACTACAATATTTCAAATTTCAATGAAATCGGGTAATAAAAAAAGCTTTTATGAGCTTCATACCCTTAATCGGCATATCGGTCTATATGACAGCTATATCTAAATACAGTCCCATCTTTACCAAATTCAGGTCCAATGGCTGGTGACTTAAAACAACTCACGTATTGAAACTTCAGAGAAATTGGGTACTAAATGCAGCTTTTATGGGTTACACACCCTTAAACGGCAAATCGATCTATATGGCAGCTAAATCTGAATATAGTTAGACTTAAAATATATTTAAAGCGGATGTTGGGAGGCTTAAAACAACTCACTGTTTCAAATTATAAATCAGCTTTTTATGTTAACACCCTAAATTGGAAGATCGGTCTATATGACAGCTATATCTGTATAGTCTGATGTGACTCTTATTTAGGTCGGATGTCGGGAAGCTTAAAATAACTCACTGCTTCAAATTTCAACGAAATCGGATAAAAAATAAAGCTTTTATGGGCTTCAGACCCCCTATCGGCAGATCGGTCTATATAACAGCTATATCTAAATATAGTCCGATCTGAACCATATTTAGGTCCGATTTTAGGAGACCGAAAACAACACACAGTTTCAAATTTCAGCGAAATCGGGTAATAAATAAAGCTTTATAGGATTCAGACCCTTTATCGGGAGATCAGTCTATATGACAGCAATATCCAAATATAGGGCGATCTAAACCATATTTAGGTCGAATGTCGGGAAGCTTAAAATAACTCACTGTTTCAATTTAATCGAAATCGTGTAATAAATGCAGCTTTTATGGGCCTTAGACCCTTCACCGTCAGATCAGTCTATATAGCAGCCCGTTAAAGAACTTAATCAGCGTGCATCAAAAAGACGTATCTGTGCAAAATTTCAGCTCAATATCTCAATTTTTGAAGACTGTAGAGTGATTACAACAGACGGACGGACAGACACACGGACATAGTTAAATCGTCTTAGAATTTCACGACGATCCAAAATAATTATACTTTGTAGGGTCGGAAATTGATATTTCGATGTGTTGCAAATGGAATGACTAAATGATTATACCCCTATCCTACGGTGGTGGGTATGAGAATGAAATTGTGATTGTTTGTAAGTTTGTTTGTTTGCTCCGTATAGACTCAAAATGGGCTGAACACAGATTAGGTAAGTTGGTCTGGAAGGAAGCATATGCTATATAATTTTTTGATATCGGAGGGGGGGAGCGGACATCCTCCCTTACCGCAAAAGTACAACCCAAAAATAAAAGTGTACCGATCAGGACAATATGTGACTCAAATGAAAGATATTCGGGAGTAAAGTACGAATTTCATATTAAAAATTACGTCCAAGTAACTGGGGAGCCGCCCCAACCCCAAAACACCCTCAAATTGGACGAGAATGACAATATAGGACTGAAATGAAAGGTATTCAGGAGTAGATTGCGAATAAAGTCAGGAAGAAGGAATTGGATTTATAATTTGTTGATATCGGAAGGTGGCGAACCCTCTCCCGTTACCCCAAAAACACCACCCAAAATCAAAAGTCACATTTTGCCCTGATCGGTACAAAAAATTATATAGCCTATGTTAACTATATATTTTATATAAAAGTTAAATCTGAGTTGGTGGGTATCCAAAGTTCGGCCCGGCCGAACATAATAACCATACCTAGCTTTCTCTTTGTAGTTCCGAAATATTGACCTGCGAGTCCATAAATTATGTATTGGGTTGCCCAAAAAGTAATTGCGGATTTTTCATATAGTCGGCGTTGAAAAATTTTTTCACTGCTTGTGACTCTGTAATTGCATTCTTTCTTCTGTCAGTTATCAGCTGTTACTTTTAGCTTGCTTTAGAAAAAAAGTGTAACAAGTAAAAAGGCGTTAAGTTCGGCCGGGCCGAACTTTGGATACCCACCACCTCGGGTATATATGCGAACCACCTTTCTTCAAAATCCATTGAAAAATGCATACCTTATGCCCCATAACAGCTATATAGACATATCATCCGATTTAGATCAAATGCTTATAAGTAAAAGTCATTGTTCAACCGAGAGATCGGTCTATATGGCAGCTATATCCAAATCTGGACTGATCTGAGGCAAACTGAAGACAAATATCGAAGGGGCCAACACAACTCACTGTCCCAAATTTCGGCGACATCGGACAATAAATGCGCTTTTTATGGGCCCAAAACCTTAAATCGAGAGTTCGGTCTATATGGCAGCTATATCCAAATCAGAGCCAAATAGATGAAAGGTGTCAAAGGACCTAAGGCAACTCACTGTCCCAAATTTCAGCAAAATCGGATAATAAATGTGGCTTTTATGGGCCTAAGACGCTAAATCGGAAGATCGGTCTATATGGCAGCTATATCCAAATTTGTACCGATGTCGGCCAAATTGACGAAGGATGTCGAAGGGCTCAACGCAACTCACTGTCCAAAATTTCAGCAAAATCGGATAATAAATGTGGCTTTTATGGGCCCAAGACCCAACTTAGCACATTTTACCCGCTCCAACTTAGCACATTTTACCCTTTGGGTTGTACCAATGGAACCCGATTCAGCAAGTTTTTTATACCCTCCACCATAGGATGGGGGTATACTAATTTCGTCATTCTGTTTGTAACACCGTCATGTCATTTTAAGTCGATCTAGCCATGTCCGTGTGTCTGTCCGTCCGTCTGTCTGTCGATTGCACGCTAACTTTCGAAGGAGTAAACCTGGCTGCTTGAAATTTTGCACAAATACTTTCTATTAGTGTAGGTCGGTTGGGATTGTAAATGGGCCAAATCGGCCCATGTATTGATAAAGCTGCCATATAAACCGATCTTGGGTCTTGAGTTCTGGAGCCCCTAGAGGGCGCAACTCTCGTTCAATTTGACTTAAATTTTGCACGTGGCGTTTTGGTATTACTTCCAATAACTGCGCTAAGTATGGTTTAAATCGGTTCATGTTTTAATAAAGCTCCCATATAAACCCATCGTGGGTCTTGGCTTCTTGAGCCTCTAGAGCGCGCAATTCTAATCCGATTTGACTGAAATTGTGCATGTAGTGTTTTGTTATGATTACCAATAACTGTGCTAGGTATGGCGCAAATCGGTACATAACCTGATATAGCAGCCAGATAAACCGATCTGGGATCTTGACTTCTTGAGTCTCTAGAGGTTAAAATTCTCATCCGATTTGGAAGAAATTTTGTACAACCGCTTCTATTATAACCTTTAACATATGTGTCCAATATGGTCTGAATCGATCAATAGCTTGATACAGTTCCCATATAAACCGATCTCCCGATTTTACTAAATTAATGAACTGAAATATTACGCAATGACTTCTAGAACGTTCAGCATTCATTTATGGTCCGAACTCGATAAATGCGATCCATGGTGGAAGGTATATAAGATTCGGCGCCGTCGAACTTAGCACGCTCTTACTTGTTTTTTAATAATATGTTCTAAAATTATATCCCCATAGTCAAAATTCATTGTGGTATATATTCTTGGTCTGACTTTACATTGGTTTTCTTAGGAATTGGTACAAATTTTTATAAGCTTTTAAATAATCTGTGTAAAAAGTATGTTGGAAAAACTTATTGTATATGACTACGTTTGGTGAAATCAATTGTATGCATTATTTAAATACATTTCCCTAAGTAGAATATAACCTACCAAAAACTAACATTCCAACGAGTCTACAACCTTTTTCACATATTTCTTCTTTTCAAGTCAATTTCTTGAAAGCAATGACCCAGCTTACATATTAAATAACTATCGAAGTAATTGGCTACTCCTAGCCACTATCAACTGCAAGACCAACAAATGAAGACAGATTTTTATCACTTGAGTTTTTGAATCACAAAGCTTTGTTTAAAAACATCCAACATTTCTGGTTGTCACCTTTCCTCTCCATTATACAATCGCATAAAATACAATCCATAATGCAATTGTGTAACCCAATGAAATAGTTTAGAGATTAAAACAAGTCAAAGCGTGCTAAGTTCGGCCGGGCCGAATCTTATATACACTCCACCATGGATCGAATTTGTCGAGCTCTTGCCACGGTGTCTCTTTCTAGGCAAACAAAGGATAAAAGAAAAGAATTGCTATGTTATTAGAACAATATCAAGTTATGGTTTCGGGCCATAATTGAACTGAATACTGGAGACCATAGTAGAAGTCATTGCGTAAAATTTCATCCAAATGTAGTAAGAATTGCGCACTTTAGGGACTGAAGAAGTAAAATAGGCAGATCGGTTTATAGGGGAGCTGCATTGGGCTATGAACCGATTCATGCCATTTTCGACACGTATGTTAAAGGTCATAAGAGAAGCCGTTATACAAAATTTCAGCTAAATCGGATAATAATTGCGCCCTCTGGAGGCTTAAAAAGTCAAGACCCCAGATCGGTTTATATTGCAGCTATATCAGGTTATGAACCGATTTGAACTATTCTCAGCGCACTTGTTGGAAGTAATAACGAAACCCCTCATGCAAAATTTCAGCCAATTCGGGTAATAATTGCGTCCTTTAGTACCGTGTTAGCGTGCTTTCGACAGACAGATGAACGGACTGACAGACGGACGGACATGGCTAGTTCGACTTAAAAAGTCATGACGATCAAGAATATATATACTTTATGGGGTCTTAGACGAATATTTCAAGGAGTTACAAACAGAATGACTAAATTAGCATACCCCCATCTTGTGGCGGAGGGTACATAAGTCTTGTCAATCGTCAATGAAAATTAAAGTTCAAATCATAATAAGAAATTCAAGTAATTAAGGGAGATATAAATGGAATAAAGAGTATCTCTTAGCCCTTAAACATTTCAATATCATCAACTTCGTGCCTGGTAGGCCATTACCGCCTAGTTTGTCAGGAAACTCATAGAGGTCTTTGATGTCGAAATCAGTGCTAACTCCTTCATTATAAGCTATAATTTAAAACTGTTTATGTACATTTTAACACTGAACTTGTCTCCGCGAAGCAGCATGGAATCATTGATGTCACACTAGAACTGTGCAGTTTATTATAGTTTCAGTGTAAGCACAAACTGCTGAACATCGTAATTTTTAACAAATTAGTTTAAAGATAAACTACACTTACATTTGAAAAAATATACAAACAAACATTTACTATATCCACATTCATCTTTGAGGGTATATAAATCACAAAAACACTTTGTGAGGCGGTCACTTAGCAACGTCCTTCGTTTGCGTTGTAGACAATGTGCAGGGATAATGGCCATGATGCTTTTAAACCCTTATTCAGAATTGTCTATGTAGTTCTTCTAAAAAAAAATATAAACAAAAACTTTTATATAGAGTTGCTTTGCTAGGATACGGTTATAACCGGTTCTAGAAAATAAGGCTGTCCTTCAATTCTTAATTACTTACCACCATAAGATGCAAAAATTTACATTGACAACCAATTAAGGAACAGGTGATACTACTCTCATATCAATGAGTGCAGTCTGATTCAATGATAAGGGGCCTCCTTTTTGAAGCCGAGTCCGAACGCCATGCCAGATATCGACACCACTTGGTAGATAAGTTTTAACATGGCAGAATACTCGTACCTCATAAATGTAGCCAGCATTACTAAAGGGATGTCCACTGCTGACAGTTTTTTTGATGTGCACGCCGTAAGATAAGCAATACTAATTTTGTCACTCTATTTTAGCTAAAGGATTTTTATCTTCTAGGGGTTTATGAAGTTATCTACTAAAATCGGTATATACGAATCAATTTTACAGACATAGCGAAATGTAATGAAGATCAAGAACGTATATACTAAGTTTTCAAAATAGTAACAAAGTTCATAGTATTTCTTATACCCTCCACCATAGGTGGGGCGTATACAAATTTCGTCATTCTGTTTGTAACTACTCGAAATATTCGTGTGAGACCCCATAAAGTATATATATTCTTGATCGTCGCGACATTTTATGTCGATCTAGCCGTCCGTCTGTCCGTCCGTCCGTCCGTCCGTCTGTCTGTCGAAAGCACGCTAACTTCCGAAGGAGTAAAGCTAGCCGCTTGAAATTTTGCACAAATACTTCTTATTATTGTAGGTCGGTTGGTATTGTAAATGGGTCATAATGGTCCATGTTTTGATATAGCTGCATATAAACCGATCTTAGGTCTTGACTTCTTGAGCCTCTAGAGTGCGCAATTCTTATCCGATTGCGATGAAATTTTGCACGAAGTGTTTTGTTATGACATCCAATAACTGTGCCAAGTATGGTTCAAATCGGTTCATAACCTGATATAGCTGCCATATAAACCGATCTTGGGTCTTGACTTCTTGAGCCTCTAGAGTGCGCAATTCTTATCCGATTTGAATGCATTTTTGCACGAAGAGTTTTGTTATGATATCCAACAACTGTGCCAAGTGTGGTTCAAATCGGTTCATAACCTGATATAGCTGTCATATAAACCGATCTGGGATCTTGACTTCTTGAGCCTCTAGAGGTCGCAATTATTATCCGATTTGCCTGAAATTTTGTACTACGGATCCTCTCATGACCATCAACATACGTGTTTATTATGATCTGAATCGGTCTATAGCCCGATACAGCTTCCATATAAATCGATCTCTCTATTTTACTTCTTGAGCCCCCAAAGGGCGCAATTCTTATTCGAATTGGCTGACATTTTAAACAGGTCTCCAACATAGAATTTAATTGTGGTGCTTATCGCACCATATCTTGATATCGTTCTAACAGCAGAGCAAATCTTTTCTTATATCCTTTTTTTTGCCTAAGAAGAGATGCCGGGAAAAGAACTTGACAAATGCGATGCATGGTGGAGGATATATAAGATTCGGCCCGGCCGAACTTAGCCCGCTTTTACTTGTTATAGTAAAAAGTCGGACTCTTAATGTAAATATACTTCTATTTAAAATGTTAAGTGTTGGCCACCTTATCGCAGGTTTCATAGTATGAAAGCTTAACTTTGTTAACAATTGAACCGGACATCCTTATGTAGGCAATCGGTTTTTATTTCACCAATTGTTGCTGCCTTTATATAAAGAGCAATTTTTCTTTATTTCCGGATACTTTTACAATACTAGTGAATGACATCATTTGCCAAAACATATTTTTAAGATTATACTTTATGTTATCCATGAATTCTGGTTTTGGTGTTTTCAGTTTATTTGTCAGTAGTATTTTTCTAAACTCTGAATGTCATTCACAACGCTATGACACTCATGCTTTTGATTTTCTGTTTTGTTCATGCTTAACAAAGCTTCTGATAACCCAAAGCATTCACAAGTCATTGTTTCAAACTGATGGTTGTTATGGCCCTTCTTACCTGAATATTTTTAAAAATGTGAGCACAAAGGTTCCTTTTAAAGCTGTTCGGCTATCACAAATAATTTGATATGTATAAGAAAACGAGCTACTGCCTTGTATCTGCCATTCTGAGAAGCATAAACAGTACTGAGCTAGCTCCATCTCCTTCTTCTTTTTCTGCTCGTTGTTCTTCAACTCCTTACATAGTGTTTTGTAATATTTCAAAGGTAACCTCAGAAGAAGCTTAATGGTTTTCTCGCTTTCTTTCATATTTTTGCGTTTATTTTGCCTTTAAGCCACTTCCTGACATTGTCCACTTTTCATCTTAAGTCTGTTCATAATTTTTGTTCAACACAACGCAACATCTTTGATGCGGTTGTTCCTTGCCCATTTGTCTGCCTTCATTTTTTTCTTGTTTGCTTTGTTTGGCTTATCAGGTTTCAAGTCAATTTTTGAGGTGGCGGTGTGGTTTTGTGGTCGCACTATTTTATTTTTCTTTTTTTTATACCCACCACCGAAGGATGGGGGTATATTCATTTTGTCATTCCGTTTGCAACACATCGAAATATCCATTTCCGACCCTATGAAGAATATATATTCTTGATCAGCGTAAAAATCTAAGACGATCTAGGCATGTCCGTCCGTCTGTCCGTCTGTCCGTCTGTCTGTTGAAATCACGCTACAGTCTTTAAAAATTGAGATATTGAGCTGAAATTTTGCACAGATTCTTTTTTTGTCCATAAGCAGGTTAAGTTCGAAGATGGGCTATATCGGACTATATCTTCATATAGCCCCCATATAGACCGATCCGCCGATTTAGGGTCTTAGGCCCATAAAAGCCACATTTATTATCCGATTTTGCTGACATTTGGGACAGTGAGTTTTGTTAGGCCCTTCGACATCCTTCGTCAATTTGGCTCAGATCGGTCCAGATTTGGATATAGCTGCCATATAGACCGACCCTCCGATTTAGGGTCTAAGGGCCATAAAAGCCACATCTTTTATCCGATTCCACTGATATTCGGGACAGTGAGTTGTGTTAGGCCCTTCGACATCCTTTGTCAATTTGGCTCAGATCGGTTCAGATTTGGATATAGCTGCCATATAGACCGATCCTCCGATTTATGGTGTTAGGCCCATAAAAGCCACATTTATTACCCGATTTTGCTGAAATTTGGGACAGTGAGTTTTGTTAAGCCCTTCGATATCCTTCGCCAATTTGGTTCAGATCGGTCCAGATTTGGATATAGCTGCCATATAGACCGACCCTCCGATTTAGGGTCTAAGGGCCATAAAAGCCACATCTTTTATCCGATTCCACTGATATTCGGGACAGTGAGTTGTGTTAGGCCCTTCGACATCCTTTGTCAATTTGGCCCAGATCGGTTCAGATTTGGATATAGCTGCTATATAGACCGATTTCTTGATTTAAGGTTTTGGGCCCATAAAATGCCTATTTATTGTCCGATGTCGCCGAAATTTGGGACAGTGAGTTAAGTTAAGCCCCTTGACATACATCTGCAATATCGCACGGATCGGTCCAAATTTAGATATAGCTGCCATATAGACCGATATCTAGGTTTTAGGTTTTGGGGCCATAAAGACGCATTTATTGTCCGATGTCGCTGAAATTTGAGACAGTGAGTTTAGTTAGGCTCTTCGACGTCCTTCTTCAATTTTGCCCAGATCGATTCAGATTTGAATATAGCTGCCATGTAGACCGATCTCTCGATTTAAAGTCTTTGCGCATTTATAATCCAATTTCACTGAAATTTTACATAGTAACTTATGCTAGGCTTTTCAACATCCGTGTCGTATATGGTTCAGATCGGTTAATTTTTAGATATAGCTACTATACTTATTAGTATTTGGTCCAAATCGGAACATGTTTTGATATAACTGATGTGGGTTATAAGGTATGAAATTTTCACCGAATTTTGATGAAAGGTGGTTTACATATATACCCGAGGTGGTGGGTATCCAAAGTTCGGCCCGGCCGAACTTAACGCCTTTTTACTTGTTTTTAAGATTAAAATAAATGACTTTCTAGGATTTGACTAATACCGAAAAAACTGGTCTTGTGGATATTGAGGCCAAAACCAAACCTAAACAAAACAAAAATTTATTTTAAACAAATAGTAGTATTGATTTAAAATGAACACAAGGAATCAGCTCAATACTAATATATCCAATAATAATAGATTATGAAATGCTCTCCTTGCACCTTATTTTCCCACATTATCATTAACAATCTATACTTGGAATGGATGTTGTTATAAGCCCATTCGAATTATAATTGCGCTCTCTAGAAGCACAGGAGTTCAAATGGGAAGATTGCTTTTAAGGGGCCGATGAATAGGTTGGGCCCATTTAAAATCCCAGCCGATCTAAACTAACTAGAAGTACATATTTGTGCAAAAGTTCAAGTGTCTCCTTCATATATCTCTTCGAAAAGTTAAAGGAAAAGACGATCAAGAATATATATCCTTGTAGGGTCTCAGATCAATATTCGTTAAGTTTTAAATGGAATGACGAAGTTGCTGTAGCCTCTTCTGCTGTTGGGTTTCATGGGTTTTGCTAAAAAATTTGCTAATTAACCCGATTTGTATTTGAATTATTTTGTAGAAATCAAATCGGGTAATGATTGAAGCTCCCTGGGAGAAGTCAAATCCGGGAATTATGGGGGCTACATCTATGGAAATATAAAAAACACAACAACTTGCGAATGTTGCGCTAAATCAGGCAAGTTCACAAATAAATGAGGAAAAAATGGAACTCTTTCTGACTATCTTTGCGGGACACGCACACAGCAAATGTTCCATAGCCTCTTCTTCCTCGACATCTACACAGCTTCTGCAGAACTCGTTACCCGTCAGACCTTCAGTCTGTCAGCATGTTTTCCGATCAGACAGTGATCTGTCATGACGGACTCAATGACTGATAGGTCTGTTCTAGCCAGTGACAGCAGAGCGGTACACCTTTTCAAGTCTAGACTAGGCCACATAGTTTTGGAGTGTTCGCAACCCCCACTTTATGACCATCTGTCATTCGTTTCCCTTCGGACCTCGACGACTTAGCTGATAAAGTTCGGTTCGCCTCGCAACAATTTGTCTGGCCACAATGTCCATAGGCATTAGATGAAGGATTAAATTCACTGCTTCAGATGATGTCGTCTTCAGTGCGGTTGTACTGCATAAATAAGTCATCCTTTGGATCCGGCTGAGTATTGAGCGGTAGGTGGACTAAAGAAGTGCCGTCCACCACACTACAACACCATATTGCGTTTTGGTTCTCACACTGCAGTATACACCCAATGTGAGTCACGCGGCTTAACGCCCCAACTTTTGCCAATGTCGCCCTTATCAACTTATTCGATTTGAAGTTTAATTTTCTATTCAGCAAAACACCCTTGTATTTTACGCTTTCAGTAAATGAAAAGTAGAGGAGACTCTGCTGTTCCATCTTAATAGATCTAAGGATCCCATCTGTTAGTTAGTAAGGTATTGATAAACTTCCTTACGGCAGAGTTGATGCCTAGAAACTCTAGCTCATTTATGATTGACGTCGGTTTTACACTACTGAAAGCACCTTCACTTTCAGCTAGAGAACCCCCTATGTAGGCGATTATGTAATGGAAGATTGTTTTAGTGCGACAGGCTGCAGGCAAGCGATCTTCAGGGATCTTTTATGACATGTTTCTATGAAACACTCTAAAACCTTAAGCATAAAGGATGTTTTTCTAATAGGACTTAATTCTCTCGCCTTCTTCAGGCACGGATTCTCTGTTTTGGAATACAATTTGACTTTAAGTCTCTCCATATCCCAGATATGTACGACATGCTGACATAAGCAGAGTATATCTCCCGAAGCCAAGGAGCCAGCCTGTCTGACAAAACCTGATATAGCCGGCATATAAACTGATCTCCCGATTAGACTTCTTGAGTTTCAGAGGGCACAATTCTTAACTAATTTGGTTTAGGTTTGACTAAGTACAGTCTATATCTGTTGATAACCTGATATAGTTGCCATATAAACCGATGGAGGGACCAATTTTTATACCCACCACCATAGGATGGGGTTACACTAATTTAGTCATTCCGTTTGTAACATATCGAAATATTCGTCTATGACCCCATAAAGTGTATATACTCTTGATCGTCTCGACGATCTGAGTCGATCTAGCTATATCTGTCGAAATTACGATAGCGCTGGAACGAGTCAAACTAGCCGCTTGAAATTTTGCACTAATTTTGATACTAATGATTGATGTAGGTCATTGTGGATTGTTTTAGCGGTTCAGATTTAAATATAGCTGCCATATAAACCGATCTCCCGATTTGACTTCTTGATCCCCTGGAAGCCGCTATTTTTGTTCGATTTGTCTTAATTTTCTTCTTCTATTGTTGCTTTCAATAACTGTGCCAAGTACGGTCCAAATAGGTGTGTGGCCTGATATAGGTCCCATATAAACCGATCACCCGATTTGACTCGTAGAACCCTTAATTTTTGTCTAATTTCGCAAAAATTTTGCATGTAGTGTTCTGTTATAACTTTCAACAACTGTACCAAGTATGGTCCAAATCAGTCTATAACCTGATACAGCTTTTACATAAAACGGTTTCTCGTTTTTTTGCTGGTTTGGCAGAAGTTTGGCATGTAGAATAAAATTATACCCTTCAACTTAATTTATTGTGTATAAATTTTTAGCAGAATCCGGTGGGGGGTTCCCAAGATTCGGCCGGCCGAACTTAGCACGCTTTTACTTGTTTCACGATTTGCCTGAAATTATAGAGATGGTATTTTTCTATGACTTCTAACACCCATGGCAAGTACGGTCCATTTTGGTCAATAGCTTGATTTGGTTCATATAAATTTGAAAAAGTTATTTAAAAAACTTGACAAATACGATACATGGCCGAGGGTATATAAGATACGGCCCTGCCGAACTTAGAATGCTTTAACTTGTTATTCTCTCCAACATAGGATGGGGGTATACCAACATCGCCATTCCGTTAGTAACGCATCGAAATATTGGTGTAAGACTCTATAAAGTATATATATTCTTGATCGCCATGACATTTTAAGTCAATCTAGCCATGTCCGTTCGTCTGTCCGTCCGTAGAGAGCGCGCCAACTTTCGAAAAAGTAAAGTTAGGAGCTTGAAATTTTGCACAAATACTTCCTTTTAGTGTAGGTCGGTTGGGATTGTAAATGGGATATATCGGTCTATGTTTTGATATAGCTGTCATATAGACCGATATTTGATCTTGACATCCTGAGGCTCTAGACGGCGGAATTCTTATTCGATTTTGTTGAACTTTTTGGTTGAGGTGTTTTGTTGTAACTTCCAATAACTGTGCTTAGTAGGGTCAATATCGGTTCATAACATGATATAGCTGCCATATAAGACGATCTCAAATCTTGGTTTCTTGAGCCTCTAGAGTGCGCAATTTTTATCCGATTTGGCAGAAATTTGTTCAACGGCTTCTCTCATGATCCTAAATATACGTGTCTAATATGGTCTGAATCGATCAATAGCTTGATACAGCTCCAAATAAACGGATCTGCCGATTTTGCTTCTTCTTATCCGAATGGACTGAAATATAACTCAATTATTTCTACAATGTTTAGCATTAAATTCATTTATGGTCCGAATAGGACTATGACTTGTAATAGCATAACAGTTCTTAATCAAACTTCTTTGTTTGCTTACAATGAGATACCGCGCGAAGAACTCGATAAATGCGATCCATGGTGGAGGGTATATAAGATTCGGCCCGGCCGAACTTAGCACGCTCTTACTTGTTTTTAATAGTTTCATTCATATTGTGTGTGTCTTTTAAAATCAACCTCTTCAAAATGTTCACTTTAAACATAGAACAAAATTTTGTTTTCTTACATAGTTCTTAGTATTTTGGTATATATGTGCTATTGTTTAAGTATATCAAATTTCTCTCTAATCCAAGTTACTAAAATAAATTGTCTTCTTATGAGAGCCAATTGAAAATACATTAAATGCCTGCTGTGTCCACAAATGACAAATAAACTCACCCTTACCCAACACACAAAGATGCTCTTGCCTCAACACAACTGAAGTAGTCGAAACCAAATGATTCAAGACCACATTGTAAGACCCCCAGAGAAAAAGACGAAAAAAACACATCCCTAAAAGCGCCAACAGAACAAAAAATAAAGAGAAAACGGTCAACTAATTGATGATAAATCGCATACAAAGTGTACATCTCAGTGGTGATGGTGGTGTTGTCCAAGGAAATGGACAAATATCAGACAAGGCACACACATACACTTACACTTAAGTAAACATGCTCCAAAAATGAACAAAAACAAATTTCCAGATTATCTTGGCAACTCAATGAAATCATACGAAAAAATCCCGAAAGAAAAAAAAACGGCTACAGAAAAATAAATGGTAATTTATGTTTGACTACCAACTGTTTATATGAAAATTATACGAAAAGAATAACAACTCTCTGCGCTTTTATGAGAGCATTGAGATAACAACACAACAGCAAACAAACAAAAAGTGAATGCTTTAACGCACCCAGGCATGCTGGGCTATAGCAACGACTACATTGGCCACAGAGCATACTTTAAGGGGCCACACTGTACGAAGCAACGTACATACTTATAGGGGTCAAATGACGAAAGAGCCAACTCAAGTTTAACATGAGAATGCAATAAAAGCAACATTAAAATCACACTATTTTTGAATGTGAATGGTGTATAAATATTCCAACTTTATTGCTTAATAATGTTAAAACAACATACAAAGTATGTTGAGCGAATGGAGCTGAATTGCCAGCATGCTTTTAGGAGCCTTGCAGAGTTATATGCTCAACATATGTTAAGGGTCACTAAAGAAGCATTAATGTTGGGAACACCTTAATATATCTCGATGTAAGAGCATTTGCTGAAATATATTTTTTACGCTATAATCAAAAACATTTTTTATACCATATTTTTGATAGCTTTTATATCAACTCTTTTAGGCGAACAAGGGATATTTATCAGTTTTTAATCAGTTTCGGTTGGTCTGTCTAGATACATCTTGTTAGTTTCTTCCGTTGCGTTTACAGCTCTTTTCACTATGCGAAAAGAATTTTTGTTTGAAAAAACCTTAGGTTTTACTCGACTTTTAATTCGAGCAAACTTTTTGTATAAAATTTGTAAAACAAACCCAACACATTTGTTAGTTTAAAGAAAGAATATATTACAAGTAAGAGCGCAAAATAGGATTGTACAGTTATCAATTCTCATTGTCAAATTAGATCGACTCTCCCCTCTTGGGTGAAAAAATGTCATATCGAATTTAGCCGAATTTAGCTGCAACGGTATTATATAAATGTCATGAAATCATTGTCAACTGTGGCCAAGGTCAAGCCCATAAGTAAAGTACCCAAATCATTCGAGTTGAAATGCCATTGTCTCCTGCAAGAATGTCCTATTCCGATTTATTTTATGCACCATATGTTGCTTCCAAATTTTGATATTTTATTAATATTCTACTCTGAAGGATAGACATTTTTAGCCAGGAATTATGAGGATAGGCCTACACTTGGGTCTACACTAATCTTTCAATCCAATGACTGATCTACGTAACAGTGTTGGTTTTTTTTAGGGTGAAAATTTCCTCCTGCAAATGCAGGAAGAAGAAGGAAACTTCTCGCCTATGAATGAGTGATGTCCGATTCAAGTTTAAGTTTAATGACATGGACCTCCTTTTCTAGCCGATTCCGAACGTCGCATATTACCGCAGACAGAGGTAACAGATGACAAAAAATAAAATCTCCATGTGCATCTACGAACTTTTAAAAGAATCTATATTATGTAAAATTTTCCAACGATTTTTACAATGGTACGTAAAGAAATGTCAGATTTTTAGTTTCGGAGATATGGCCGTTCAAAGTTGACCAGGTCTATATGGCAGCTATATCCAAATGGCTCGTTAATGAACTAAACCTGCGTGAAGCAGAAGACTTATCTGTGCCAAATTTCAGCTCAATATCTGAGTTTTTGAAGACTGTAGAGTGATTACAATACACGGACGGACAGACACACGGACATCGTTAAATCGCCTTAGAATTTCACTACGATCCGAAATATATACACTTGGTCGGAAATGGTTGCTTCGATGTGTTGCAAACGGAATGACTAAATGAATATACCCCTTATCCTATGGTGGTGGGTATAAAAAGGTATATTTTTATACCCCCCACCGAAGGATGGGCGTATATTCATTTTGTCTTTCCGTTTGTAACACATCGAAATATCCATTTCGGACCCTACAAAGTATATATATTCTTGATCAGCGTAAAAATCTAAGACGATCTAGACATGTCCGTCCGTCTGTCTATCTGTCTGTTGAAATCACGCTACAGTCTTTAAAAATGGAGATATTGTAAACCGATATCTCGCTTCAAAGTCTTGGCCCCATAAGGCGTATTTATAATCCGATTTCACTGAAATGTGCGACAATGACTCATTTAGGCTTTTCGACATCCATGTCGTATATGGTTTAAATCGGTTTATTTTTAGATATAGCTACTATACTTATTAGTATTTGGTCAAAATCGGAACATATTTTGATATAACTGCTATGGGACGTAAGGTATGAAATTTTCACAGAATTTTGATTAAAGGTGGATTACATATATACCCGAGGTGGTGGGTATCCAAAGTTCGGCCCGCCCGAACTTAACGCCTTTTTACTTGTTTAAACTAAGAATATGAAAAATATTTTTTGCTTGGTGTAAATGAATCGCCTCAGCGAATCGGGCCGAGCCCAGCTAGTCCATATATATAAAAATGAAAAAAAAAAAAAAACGGCTGAACCGATTGATTTGAAATTTTCACAAATTGTGAATATTGGTATGGAAGGAGCAATCGGCTATATAGTTTTTTGATATCGAAAAGGGAGCGGACCCTCCCATTCACCAAAAAATAAAACTGGATCGGCCGGGACAATATAGGACTCGAATGAAAGGTATTCAGGAGTAAAATACGGATTGGATATTCAAATTTGGATTCCCGACCTCAAAACCTCATGTGTCCCTCTCCGGCACGCTGTTCGAACTCGGCTATATCATTGATGTGCGAGAAGTTTACCAATGTTCCTTAATGGAATGTTCAGGGGCAAATTTGCATTTACTGGTGAATATTTTAGAAAGGGGTTCAGCTATAGATATAGCTTCTATATATATTTCGCCCGAGTTTCACTTCTAGAGCTACTAGAGCACAGTTATTCACCAATCTTCTCAAAATTTTGCACAACGCTTCTGACGACTGCCACGATATCTAAAAAGTAAGTTCGAAATCTTTTCAGATTTAAATAAGGCTTCTATATATATGTTCATCCGACTTTGAATAATTTGCAATAATATGGTTATTTGTCAACCAATTGCCACGGAAATTGGCACATATAATTCTATGACTGTTGACATATACATATCTCTTTGCAGAGAATCTTTTACATGTCATAGTACCTCACAAATGTTGCCAGCATTAGGTGAGGAAACCACAGCTAAAAATTTCCGATGGTTTCATCAGAATTCGAACCCAGGAGCTCAGCGTCATTGGCGTCATGCTAAACTCTGCACTACGGCGGCCTCCAATGCTAAAGGTTATAAATTTACGTAAGTCGATTTTCGATTTATTTCGATCTAAAGGTTAGTACTATGTTTGCTTTTGGCGACATTTTTCGTAATTACTTTTTAAGATAAACGATCGCGGAGAAGATTTGAAGATTTCATTAAGTAAGACATTACCGCATAAATTATGAAACAATTCTAAAGCATTTTATTGTCATTGAGATCTTTGTAGTTTTCCAAAAAGTTATGCGCTTTCCAAGGTTATGGAGAGCATGGTCAATTACCATCTTGTGAGATACTTAGAGTCCAATAGTCTTCTTAGCTTCAAGGGTGACCTGACGGCATTCCTGTCTGAGTGATGGAGTCGCTCCATTCACCATTTCGGCGAGAGTAAGGTCGTATCTGTGATATCTCCAAGGCATGCATTTGATAGGCTCTGGCACGATGCACTCCTTTCAAAACTTGTCGCTTTTAGTGTCGGTAATAACTTCGCTCGATTTATATCGAGTTTTCTCAGAGATCGCACTATAAGAGTTGTTGTAAATGGGCTCTCTTCCGACGAATATAGATTGACCGCAGGAGTACCACTGTCCTTTCTTACTTTCTTTTTCTTATTTTCATTGACGATGTACTGGGTCTGAATTCGAATCAGATCTACTCATTTGCAGGTGACAGCAACCTCTGTCATTTATTTTCATTCGACCCTAGGCCGAGCCTTCAAGATATTAAAGACAGGAGGCGGGTTATGGACGTATCACTCTGCAAGGATTTGCTGGCCATTTCTGAGTGTGGTCGAATGAACAGAGTGGATTTTAACACATGTAAGACGCAGTGCTGTTTGTTGTCCTACAAACTATTCATTGTCACTTTGTATATATCAAGCAGTCAGTGGCTCTTGATGCTCTGGGCATGAAGATTCAATGTGATGTGTCCGTGGGTCAAAGCATGTAATCGAAATGTCCAAGGAAGCATTCAAGTGCTTGGGCTTTCTTAAGCGGTATAAGAAATATTTCATTCCCAATGATTTCCTTAATATCTATACTACATACATCAGGCCGAAGATGATATATAACTCGCATATATGGGGCGAGCGTTGGTGTTGATTAGATGATAGGGTATCCAACTCTATTGTTTTGCTTCAACATCGTCGTAATATGGGTTGTGTGGCGATGCTCTATCTATTCTTCCACAGTGTGTGTTTTTCAGATATCAGTCTTCTGAATCCTGACTTGAGGTTGTTTGACAGAAATACAAGATTTTCTAAGAGCGCGCACCGTTCTGTAATCGATTGGCCAGCTTATCGGACCATGCACTACCGAGAGAATTCTTTTTTTGCAAGGACCGTTCGTATGTGGAATTGACTTCTGGCAGATGTTTTTCCCGCTACTTACAACATCCAGAAATTCAAAGCAAATGTCAATAAATACTGCTCCCTTTCCCCTCCTCCGATCCTTAACCATCCTCTCATACATCCCCTGCATGTTGAAAATATTTGCTGGATAGTGCTCAAAGATCCTTTCAAAAGAGTCCGCTTGAGGTATACAATATATTTACAGACTTCGGCGATATACGAGATTAAATTTTTAGTTGTTGAAAGTTTGGCCGAGATTGGCTTCGTATTTTGCAATTTGCGAAGGCATTTGTGGTTCGATTTTCATTTTTTTATATGATTAATATATATATATATATATATATATATATACTAGCCGAAACGGGCCCGCTCCGCTGCGCCTTCTATGACTCTATAATATCTTTTCAGGGCGGGGGCCACTTCTCCCTGAATGTGGATATCGAAATCGTGTCACCGTACCCTATGTCCACCTAACGCTGAACGACTGCGTTCGAATAGTGGCGAGAACATCGGACAAAATTTAATACGATAAAAAAAATTGTCATTGAGTTTAAACTTGAAGCGGAAAGCTTTTATTGATGTGTGCGAAGTTTATTGCTGGGTAAATTTTTACCCCACTCGCAAATGCCTTTCTTTAGAGTCCTTTAGTATCCTATTGGTAAATATTTCCGGTTTCGGGGGTTTTCCGGCGAGGGGTAGCCGCCCAGAAACTTGGCTCTTTGTCCCGTAAATCAGGCAATTTCCACACCAAATACCTTTTATATAATAGGAAAGTATTTTCGGATGGGGCAGTTCCCCAAACACATGGCAAACACAATTGCATATCAAAATCGATTTTTCTCAAGCACCTTTCGTTTGAGCTCTATATTGTTTTTATTGGTCTATATAGCCATTTGGCGGGATTTGGACGGCCCTCGAGGTACCCAACCCCAGCAATAGAAACCATATTTTGTTTTGACTGTGAGAGTGCAAAAAAATTTCGAAAAAATCACATTATCGATCTCCGACATCTGGTGTTTTTGAAAATTCGGATAATGAAAATTGCTTTTTAGGGAGGGATGGCACCTCAGGCATGTCGACTATTCGTGCTCCACTCCCAAATCCCTTAAATATGAAGCCCATATTGCCATAGTCGGTAAATATGAACCGTTTGGAGGGTTTTTTGGGGCTGGGCGGCCACCGTTCTCAATTATTTCCAAAAAACCGTTGATTTGAGCTCCATATCGCCATAGTCGCAAATGAAATTCAGTTTAGGGGTGCTTTAGGGCGTACTCTAAAACACTTGGCTCCAAAACTGGATATCAAATTCGTTTCCTACTCTCAAATACCTTTCATTTGAGTCCCATATTGTCATAATGGGTCCTTTAACCTATTTGACGAATTTTTGGGAAGAAAAGCGCCACCTAGACTCGAACGTAATTTTGAATGTCATATTCGTAATCTACTCCCAAATACCTTTAATTTGAGTCATTTTACCATGGATGGCCAATATGCCTATTTGGGGGTGGGGCGACTTCCCATTACTTGGACCTAATTTTTTATGCCATATTTGTAATCTAATGCCGAATACTTTTCATTTAAGTCCCATATTGATATGAATGTCGAATATATCAGTTTAGAGTAGTTTTGGTGTTGAGGCGGCCCGATGGGTACTTAGACCAAAATTTTAATACGATATTCGTTTTCTAGTCTCCAATACTTTTCATTTGACACCAATATTGTGCCTATCAGCCCACGTTTAGTTATATAGCCTATGTTTCCTTCCAGACAATCTTTGGAAATTTGAAAAAAAAAATGGTGCAGCCATTTTAGAGTCTACTGAACAAAAGAAAAAAAATGAGTCCCATATAGTCATAATTGGTCAATATGCCCATTAGGGACGTCTTCGGGGGATTGGTGTGACCCCTATACTTCAATTTGATTTTGTGTGCCTAATTCGTAATCCACTCCCGAATACCTTTCATTTGAGTCCTTTACTGAACGTTCAATTTGTCTGCTTGGAAGACCTTTGGGGTTATTATCGTCATTATCGATATTATCATTGTCGGTCCACTTTTGATTTTGAGTGGGGTAACGGGGAGGGTCCGTTATCCTTTCTTCCGTTATCCTTCCTTCCGTTATCAACAAATTATAAAGCCCGTTCCTCCCTCCTGCCCATATTCGTCAACTACTCCTGAATACCTTTCAATTGAGTCCAATACTGTCATGATCGTCCAATAAACCTATTTTAGGGCGTTTCGAGGTTGGGCGGCAGTTACTTGGACCCAATTTTTAATATGAAATTCGTACTCTACTTCTGAATACCCTTTATTTGAGTCCCATATTGTCCCGATCGGTACACTTTTATTTTTGGGTAGTACTTTTGGGTTAAAGGGGAGGGTCCGCCCCTCTTCCGATATCCAAAAAAATATATATAGCCTATGTTTCCTTCCAGACCAATCTATACAATCTGAGAAAATTTCAAGGTAATCGCTTCAGCCGTTTTTGAGTCTATATGGAACAAACAATAAAACCGACAAACAAACAAACACAAATTGAATTTTATATACAAGATATCAAAAAAATATCTTAGCAATTTCTTTGAATATTGCTGATAAAAGTCTCCTTAAATAACAAAAATTATTTATGTTTCAATTTTTTTACGAAAATCGTCAAAATACCCCTTTCGGACAAAGGTGTTTTCTAAATCGGAATTTTTTAGTTTTCGAAATCGGAATTTTTTGGCTGATAAAATTCTTTTTTAAAACGACAAAAATTATTTATGTTTGATTTTTTTTTCAAAAATGGTCAAAATACCCCTTTTGGGCACAGATGTTTCGAAATCGAAATTTTTTAGCAAATTTTCTGTGGAGGCTAAAAATATTGTTAGGTGCAAAATATTTTTTTGCATGGGTTAGGGTACATTTGGAGTAAAAAAAAACATTTGCCCAATTGGGGAAACCGGCCTTTGGAATTTTTGAACTCAAGGGGTTTTTCCAATTTTTTATATAAAAAAATCGATAGGATGCATGCAGATACCAAAAAGTACAAAATAGTTACTTACCTTACCAGCCATGAACATGATTGACGTTTTCAAATCGAGAAATTTTGACCCCAGTCAGTTTTTTGGGCAATGACTCCATGACACTTCTAAGGGGAAAAAAAATCGGCCGATTATTTTTATACCCACCACATTTTGTCATTCCGTTTGCAACACATCGAAATATCCATTTCCGACCCTATAAAGTATATATATTCTTAATCAGCGTAAAAATCTAAGGCGATCTAGACATGTCCGTCCGCCTGTCCGTCTGTCTGTTGAAATCACGCTACAGTCTTCAAAAATTGAGATATTGAGCTGAAACTTTGCACAGATTCTTTCTTTGTCCATAAGCAGGTTAAGTTCGAAGATTAATGGTCTCAGACCCATAAAAATCACATTTATTATCCGATTTTGCTGAAATTTGGGACAGTGAGTTGTGTTAGGCTCCCCAACATTCTAAATCAATTTGGCCCAGATCGGTTCAGTTTTGGATATAGCTGCCATGTAGACCGATCCTCCGATTTAGGGTCTTAGACTCATAAAAGCCACATTTATTATCCGATTTTGCTGAAATTTGGGACAGTGAGTTGTCTTATGCCCTTCGACATCCTTTGTGAATTTGGTCCAGATCGGTTCAGATTTGAATATAGCTGCCATATAGACCGATCTCTCGATTTAAGGTTTTGAGTCCATAAAAGGCGCATATATTGTCCGATTTCGCCGAAATTTGAGACAGTGTGTTTTGTTAGGATCTTCGATATTTATCTGCAACTTGGTCGAAATCGGTCCAGATTTGGTTATAGCTGCCATATAGACCGATATCTCGATGAAAAGCCTTGGCCCAATAAAAGGCGCATTTATAATCCGATTTTACTGAAATTCGACACTGTGACGTATGTTAGGCTTTTCGACATCCGTGTCGTTAATGGTTCAGAGTGGTTTATTTTTAGATATAGCTACGAAAAAGAGCAAAACTTTGTTTTATACAGTTGAACAATGACTTGTACTAATTAGTATTTGGTCCAAATCGGAACACATTTCGATATAGCTGCTATGGGTCATAAGGTATGCATTTTTCCCCAGATTTGACGAAAGGTGGTTTACATATCCAAAGTTCGGCCCTGCCGAACGAACTTAACGCCTTTTTACTTGTTTTACTGTAGAGTCCTCCATGAGTTGGAATTAGTTTTTTCTGCGCGTTCATAAAATACTCCTTCATACCATTCATTTGATACCCATTTTGTCTAGGCTTAAGGGGCGTTCAAATTTCTTAAGACCCCGTAGGTCTTTCCCGGGTCCAAATTTTGTTTTTTTTTTCATATTCGTAATTTACTTGGTAATATCTTTCTTATGATATAAAAATTGGCTTCGTGAAGGAAGTTCCAAAATTCTCAAGATACCGTAGGTCCTTAATGGTTCCAATCTATAGACATGTATTTTCGAAATCTACTCGCTTATACCTTTTATTTGATACCCATATTGCCTAGGTTGAACCATCTTCTCTCCTAGCGGAAGTTTTGGCACCAAGGTTGGTCCTGGGGCCTCCGCCCCAAAGACAGACTTCAGATTCCTGCTCCTGGAGTCCAAATTAGGAGTAAATGGGGATTGCAAAAAAAAAATGATTTTTTATCCTAACCTATCTACAACAATGTCCTCCAGCCTGTATTTCTATACTTCTGCAAAAATTTTATTTTTGCCAGAAAAAGGACCAGTTTGACTCGTATGCAAAAATGTATTCTATTAAATAACAATTTTGATTCCTACAATTAAAGATATGATTAACTTATGCTCTCTTTACTTATCACTTGCCGTGATAGAATGAAAAATCGAATTTCTGTGTCAATATGTATTAAATCAATTAATAAACTTATTTCCATACTTTGTATAAATACCATCCATTAACTAGGCAAATTTTAGTCTATATTTTTTCTGTGCAATAATAAAAGCGCGTTCTTTTGTGTCATTACTGAGAGTTATTAGCTAATTTGATTTCATAACGTATACAAATTTTCTAGTTTTCAATCCCGCACAAAAGATTTATGTAAAATTTTATTCAATTTAAACCACTTACAATAAGCTATAATTATTTACAGCTCAAAGTTTTTTATTTCTAAAATATATTAGCCTTGTACCAAAATTTGCAGTACATATTTTTAAATTCTATAAATTCTACTCCTCTACAGTTTCTGTTATATATAGACTGGTAAGGAGCTAGAAGTTTGGAGGTGTTCTCCCTTCGTTGTAAAGCTAGTTAAATTGTGTTACAATCTTTTCGTTTAAATAATAAAAAAGAATGTAAGACAGTTGTAGTTACTCTTAAGTTCTTATTGTTGTTTGCCCTGATGTTCAGCATCAATTTATTTGTACCTTCCCAATGATGTCCTTAGAGAACAACTAGTGCAACTCTATTCATCAGTCTCAATGTCCTTTGGCTGCTTCTTATCAAATTTATGCTTAAATATATATACCAAGTTAAGCTTGTATATATATCTCATTGGGATAATCCTCTCTAATTTGTCTGTTTCGTCTAATTTGTCGTTGTCCGCCGTTTCCAACGTTTTTCTGGTCATCCTTTGCAAAAAGCAACGATATCTCGAACTGCATTCGCTTGCATTGACTAAGTACAAACGCTGTTGTTCATGGACAATGGTGTAGTTTGACGCTCTTTCTTTGCAAGTTGTCATTCTTGTTACTTTTTATCAAAAGGAGCTTTTTTATTTTTTTTTTTACTATTTTTAACTCATTTATGTCTTAACTTAATACTAATTTATGAAGTTTTTGCCATTGTGAATACTTGCTTTCATTTCTTGTGCAAAAGTTGATATAAATAATGTCGAGGGATAAGTCAACTTTAATTCTGTGTAGTGTGTTTGTGCATTGAATTTTCTTCAAATGACATTGTTGTTGTTTTTCAGTATATAAACTCTAATTTTTGGACAATATTTATCATAAAGGCGAGTTTATCTTTCCATCTTATATAAAACAAATAAAAGCGTGCTAAGTTCAGTCGGGCCGAATCTTATATACCCTTCACCATGGCTCGGATTTGTCGAGTTCTTTTCCCGGCATCACTTCTTAGGCAATAAATGATAAAAGAAACAAGTTAAAGCGTGCTAAGTTCGGCCGGACCGAATCTTATATACCCTTCATCATGGATCGGATTTGTCGAGTTCTTTTCCCGGCATCTCTTCTTAGGCAATAAATGATATAAGAAAAGATTTGCTCTGCTATTAGAGCGATATCAAAATATGGTCCGGTTTGGACCACAATTATATTATATGTTGGAAACCTGTGTAAAATGTCAGCCAATTCGAATAAGAATTGCGCCCTTTGGGGCTCAAGAAGTAAAATAAAGAGATCGATTTATATGGGAGCTGTATCGGGCTATAGACAGATTCAGACCATAATAAACACCTATGTTGATGGTCATGAGAGGATCCGTCGTACAAAATTTCCAGCAAATCAGATAATAATTGCGACCTTTAGACGCTCAAAAGTCAAGATCCCAGATTGGTTTATATGGCTATATCAGGTTATGAACCGATTTCAACCATACTTGGCACAGTTGTTGGATATCATAACAAAACACGTCGTGCAAAATTTCATTCCAATCGGATAAGAATGGCGCACTCTGGAGGCTCAAGAAATCTAGACCCCATATCGGATTATAAGGCAGCTATATCAGGTTATAGACCGATTTGAACTATTCTTAACAAAGTTATTGGAAGTCATAACAAAACACGTCGTGCAAAATTTCAGCCAAATCGGATAGGAATTGCGCACTCTAGACGCTAAAGAACTCAAGACCACAAATAGGTTTATATGACAGCTATGCCAGGTTACGGACCGATTTGAACAACTCTTAGCACAGTTGTTGAAAGTCATAACAAAACACCTCATACAAAATTTCAGCCAAATCGGATAAGAATTGTGGCCTCTAGCTACTCAAGATGTCAAGATCCCAGATCGGTTTATATGGCAGCTATATCAAAGCTAACACAACTCCCTGTCCCAAATTTCGGCGAAATCGGACAATAAATGCGCCTTTTATGGTCTCAAAACCTTAAATCGAGAGATCGGTCTATACGGCAGCTATTTCAATATCTGGACCGATCTGAGCCAAATTAAAGAAGAACGTTGAAAATCCTAACATTACTCAGTGTCCAAATTTCGGTGACATCGACAATAAATGCGCCTTTTATGGGCCCAAAATCGGTCTATATGGCAGCTATATCCAAATCTGAACAGATATGTGTCATATTGCAAAAGTATGTCGAGGGGCTTAACTTAACTCACCGTCCTAAATTTCGGCGACATCGGACAATAAATAGGCCTTTTATGGGCCCAAAACCTTAGATCGAGACGTCGGTCTATATGGCAGCTATAACAAAATTTTGACGTATCTGTGCCATATTACAGAAGTATGTCGAAGGGTTTAAAATAACTCACTGTCCAAAATTTTGGCAAAATCGGATAATAAATGCGCCTTTTATGGGAGTAAGACCTTAAATCGAGAGATCGGTCTATATAACAGCTATGTCCAAATCTGGACCGATCTGGACCAAATTGCAGAAAAATGTCGGAGGGCCTAACGCAACTCACTGTTCCAAATATTAGCAAAATCGGATAATAAATGTGGCTTTTATGCACATTTCAAACTGTAATAACTACGGTTGACAAATGACAAAATTATTGCAAATTGTCCAAAATCTGACGAACATATAAATAGGAGCTATATCTGAACCGATCTCGAGCAGACTTCTCAGATAATGTGGTAGTCGTCGAGTAAAGCCTTGTGCAAAATTTTTTCAAGATTGGTCAAACAATGCGCTTGCAGTAGCTCTTGGGGTAAAATCAGTCGATATACATATATAACAGATATATCTAAATCTGGGCCGATTTCTTTGAAATTCACCAGTTATATCGAGAGTCATAAGAAATTCCTTCCTGCAAAATTTCAAAAGAATCCATTTAAAACTGAGCACTTTCTTGCAATATTTCTCAAAATCGGACGAACTATATATGGGAACTACACTTAAATCTGAACCGATTTCGAGCAAACTTCTCAGATACTGTGGCAGTCGTCGAAGAAAGCGAAAGCTAAATCGAATCAGAAAGTAATTCTGAGTCGATCGGTGTACTTAGCAATTGGTCTATCTCTCTTCCTTTTGATGTTACAAACAAATTTACTAAGTTATAATACCCTGTACCACAGCAGTGGTGTAGGGTATAAAAAGAATCTGTGCAAAGTTTCAACTCAATATCTCTATTTTCAAAGACTGCAACGCGATTTCAACAGACGGACGGACAGACGCACCGACATGACTAGATCTTCTTAGTTTTTTACTCTGATCAAGAATAAATATGTACTTTATAGGGTCGGAAATAGATATTTCGATGTGTTGCAAACGGAATGACAAAATGAATATAGCCCCATCCTTCGGTGGTGGGTATAAAAAAAACATGCTAATGCAAGGTGCGCACCGGCTGAAACATTTGTTGTGTTTGGCATGTTACAGCTGTTCTATTGAAACAAATCAATCAATGTAGAATTAATATTTAAGGTCAGTGGAATGTTAGTGATCCTCTGAAAAATGAGTTTTGAGGTGCTAGATCGGTCATTTCTCCCACGGCTGCGCATACCACAAAAGAAGCATAACACTAACCAACCGCTGTAAAAGAAAATGAGCTCCCCGCTTTCAAGTTCTCTGGGCAGACCAAGCGAGCCCTCTCACAATGAAGATTCCACTTTCCTACGGGGGCGACATATTCGGAACAGAAACGAAGGAAGCGCTCCCGGCATCAAAGTCTTCATGGAGGACGCCACTGCCATCACGGTAGTGGAAAATGGTCGCTGAAAAAAGCTACGAGCCTCCCAGAGACGAGCTGACGTATGCAGTCATAGATATCATCAGTATATCCGGTAGGATCTCATCAGATCATCGATACCAAGTGGAGGGTCTGAAAAAGTCCACCCATACGAATTATGAACTGCGACTATATCATGATGCTGCGCTTTGCGTCAGCAGAATGTATTGAAAGCGTAAAAAAGCTCATCGGAAGTATCCACACTCCCTGGGAGGCTGCAAAGCTCGACCTGGGGAAAAAGATGGACATCTCCCAGCTCACATAGACGACGGTCTCCATTAAGGGATGGGACATCAAATTCGCGACGGGAAGAATGGTGAAAGTTTTAAGCAAGCAACCAGAGTTTGGTTGCAGAGAAATGGATGGTCTTCCACGGCGAGGAGAAGGCCTTGACTAAAGTCATGGAAACTTGGCGACACCAAGGCTGTCTTAAGATTCTAAAGACTACGATAGGCAAAGATACTCACATTGAGACATCAGGCAGTGCATTGACAGGAGACTTAATGCCGCCTGTCGGACAGGGGGCCGACGACGATACCATTACCGACTTTCTCAATATGGGAGGACAAAATTAAGCAAAGATTGTGATATTAAAACATCGGGCAGTGCAAGGACAGGAGACTCAATACATCTTAACCATCACCGATTTTCCGATTTTGACTTATGCTGCAAAAATTTTCTAATTTGTTTAACGACCCTCACAAAATTTGGCACGAAAACTTTTCTTACAACTTTTGAGATTAGTGGTGAATTTCGTTGAAATCGGTTCAGATCTACATACAGCTCCTATGTATATACATGTATATATCTCCCGATTTTCACTTCTACAGACATTGAAAGCAAATTTTCGAACCAAAATTTTCAAACATTTTTTTTTTAAGTTAACGACTACCAAAATATTTACGGATTTTCATCGGAATCGGTTCAAATTTAGATATACCCCACTTTTGATAAATTCTGGAAAAAAATTACGGATTTGTTAAACGATTGTTTGGGGAACAATATTACTCTTCAGATCTATGGTAATTTTTTGTATCAGTAGGCTCAGATTTAAATATGGCTTCCACATACATATATATGTATATTTAAATTTTTGCTTTTAGGGCCCTTCCATGGGCATTTATCAAACTATCTTTTCAAAATGTGGCACAGTAACTCCCAAAATATAAACTGATTTTGGTCAAAATTCTTAAAAGTGCTTCTCATATAACATTTATCAAACTATCTTTTCAAAATGTGGCACAGTAACTCCCAAAATATGAACTGATTTTGGTCAAAATTCTTAAAAGTGCATCTCATATAACATAGTGAAACTGTTTAGTTTCCCAGCGGCTGCCAATAAAATTAACCACGCGAATGCAAAGACATGGAAAACTGCTTGAGTTTATAACTACTACGATATCACACCATTTGTTACACAAATCAGTACAAGGGATTTGATGTTGCAGCTGCTGTTGTTGCTTGTTATTTAAGCTGTCAGCTTAAAGTTTTTCTTTAAGAGTTTTTCACAACACAAGAAAACGACTGCTGTGAATAATTCACCCAACCAACCACAGGGAGGAAGCGAATGGAGGATGTCATAGTCACACAATATGCTCCCTTAAACACCTTTTACAGAATTCTGTCATGCCATATCTAAGCTTAACTAGCCACAACGAAACATGAAAGCTCAAAGCTTTCGAGGTTGGCAACAATTTTTTTGCACACAAAGCAAAGTATTGTTAAATTTTAAACAATTTTGTGGTATTATTAATAAGCCACTTAACGCTCACTTTGTTAAAAAACAATGTGCAAGGTAGCAGGCACAACAAACAATAACACAAATCTGCAAACAAACACCTAAATTATGGGTAGGAGAAATAAGGCAATACTCTGATAACTTAGGTCGGGCCGAATACAAAATCTCCTTCGCCATATCTTCGGGGCATTGCTATCTTCTTCCGTACACCATTTTATGCAATGTTTTGACACTTCCAAAGAAATTTAAAAGAAAACTATAATCAAATTTTGAAGCTTTTCCATCCAGAAATGGACACTTTATAGCCCATTTTGTACAAATAGTTAATAGCTGTTTTGATTCACATCAAAACTTTACCATTTTTATACCCACCACCGAAGGATGGGGTATATTCATATTGTCATTCCGTTTGCAACACATCGAAATATCCATTTCCGACCCTATAAAGTATATATATTCTTGATCAGCGCAAAAATCTAAGACGATCTAGACATGTCCGTCCGTCTGTCTGTTGAAATCACGCTACAGTCGTTAAAAATTGAGATATTGAGATTCTTTTTTTGTTCATAAGCAGGTTAAGTTCGAAGATGGGCTATATCGGACTATATCTTAATATAGCCCCCAAGATCCGCCGATTTAGGGTCTAAAGCCAATAAAAGCCACATCTGTTATCCGTTTTTAGGCCCATAAAAGCCACATCTATTATCCGATTTTGCTGAAATTTGGGACAGTGAGTTGTCTTAGGCCCTTCGACATCTTTCTTCAATTTGGCCCTGATCGGATCAGATTTGAATATAGCTGCAATATAGACAGATCCCTAGATTTAAGGTTTTGGGCCCATAAAAGGCTCATATGTTATCCGATGTTGCCGAAATTTGTGACAGAAAGTTAAGTTAAGCCACTTCACATATTTTTGCAATTTGGTCCAGATCAGTCAAGATTTGCATATTACTGCCATAAAGACCGATATCTCGATTTAAAGTCTTGCCCCAAAAAAGGCGAATTTATAATCCGATTTAACTGACATTTGACACATTGAATTATGTTAGGTTTTTCGACATCCATATCGTATATGGTTCAGATCGGTTTATTTTTATACCCTCCACCATAGGATGGGCGGTATACTAATTTCGTCATTCTGTTTGTAACTACTCGAAATATTCGTCTGAGATCCCATAAAGTATATATATTCTTGATCGTCGCGACATTTTAGCTCGATCTAGCCATGTCCGTCCGTCCGTCTGACTGTCGAAAGCACGCTAACTTCCGAAGGAGTAAAGCTTGCCTCTTGAAATATTGCACAAATACTTTTTATTAGTGTAGGTCGGTTGGTATTGTAAATGGGCCATATCGGTCCATGTTTTGATATAGCTGTCATATAAACCGATCTTGGGTCTTGATTTCTGCAGCCTCTAGAGGGCGCAATTCTCATCCGATTTGACTGAAATTTTGCACATAGAGTTTTAGTATTACTTCTAACAACTGTGCTAAGTATGGTTCAAATCGGTTCATAACCTGATATAGCTGCCATATAAACCGATCTTGGGACTTGACCTCTTGAGCCTCTAGAGGTCGCAATTATTATCCGATTTGCTTGAAATTTTGAACGACGGATCCTCTCATGATCATTAACATACGTGTTTATTATGGTCTGAATCTGTCTATAGCCCGATACAGCTCCCATATAAATCGATCTCTCTATTTTACTTCTTGAGCCCCCAAAGGGCGCAATTCTTATTCGAATTGGCTGACATTTTTCACAGGTCTCCAACATATAATTTAATTGTAGTCTAAACCGGATCATGTCTTGATATCGCTCTAATAGCAGAGTAAATCTTTTCTTATATCTTTTTTTGCCTAAGAAGAGATGCCGGGAAAAGAACTCGACGAATGCGCTCCATGGTGAAGGCTACATAAGATTCGGCCCGGCCGAACTTTGCACTCTTTTACTTGTTAGATATAGCTGCTAAAAATACCAATATTTTATTATACAAATAACAACAAATTTTGCCCATGAACATTCCACTAAGGAACAGGGGCAAACTTCTCACATATCAATGAGTGCAGTCCGATTCAAGTTTTAAGTTCAATGGGGCCTCCTTTGTATAGCCAAGTCCGAAAGGCGTGCTGCAGTGCGACACCTCTTTGGAGAGAAGTTTTACATGGCATAGTACCTCACAAATGTTGCCAGCATTAGGAGGGAAAAACCACCGCTGAAAATTTTTTCTGATGGTCTCGCCTGGATTCGAACCCAAGTGTTCAGCGTCATAGGCGGACATGCTAACCTCTGCGCTACGGTGGCCTCCAATATTTTATTATACACAATTGAACAATGGCTTGTACTTATTAGTATTTGGTCCAAATTGGATCATATTTCGATACAACTGCTATGGGACATAAGGTATGCAATTTTCACTAGATTTTGATGAAAGGTGATGTACATATATACCCGAGGTGATGGGTATCCAAAGTTCGGTCCGGCCGAACTTAACCTCTTTTTTGCTTGTTTTTATTTTTTTTTAACAAAATTTGTTTATAAAACAAAAGTTAATAAAAAAAGTAAGGAAAAGCAAAATTCGGGCGGAGCCGAATATATGATACCCTACACCACCGAGTCTGCGTACTACATTAGCTGCATGGAACTCATGTTAAAATATAGTCAGATTTTAATTTTGTATACCTATTGATATACTGAATAGAACCTTGTAAGATTTTCTTACGAAAGGACCAAAATTGTGGCTACTAGGGCCTTAAAGGCCATATCATATGAAATATATATATATATATGGGAGCTACATATATCAAAATCTGTACGGACTTTAATAGACTTTAGCACACGTACAAAGAAATCAAATAAAACACCTCACGCTAAATTTAATAACGATCAAACAAAAATTGTGGCTTCTATTGCCTTTAGAGGACATATCGGATATATATGGGAACTATATCTAAATCTGGACCGATTTCTATGAAATATTGCAACGTCAAATAAAACATCTCAATCAAAAAAAGATCGGACCAAAATTGTGGCTTCTACAGCATTAATAGGCCATATCGAATGAAAGCTATATCTAAAGCTATGATTTTTATGAAATTCTGCAAAAGTATTAGGACATAAAAAAACCATATCATGCAACATTTTTTAAAGATCGGACCAAATTTGTTGCTTCTACAGCTTTAAAATGCCACATCGGATGGAAGATATATGTGGGAGCTATATCTAAATCTGAACCGATTTTTATGATATTTAGCACACATATTGAAATGTCAAATACAAGAACTCATGGAAAATTTTGTATAGATCGGTCCAAAATTGTGGCTACTACAGCCTTAAAATGCCATATCGGATTTAAGATATATGTGGGAACTATATCTTAATGAGATTCGATTTTTATGAAATTTTGCCCACATATTAAAATGTCGAATAAAGCATCCCAGCAAAATTTTGTAGAGATCGGACCAAATGAATGATATATATGGGTGCTACATCTAAATCTGAACTGATTTATATGAAATGTTGCACACATATTGTTAACATTAAAAAAATCTAAATAATGCAAAATTTGTATAAGATTGGGCCAAAATTGTGGCTTCTACAGCCTTAAAATGCCATATCGGTTGGAAGATATATGTGGGAGGTATATCTAAATATGAACGCATTTTTTTTGAAATTTTGCACACATATGAAGACGTCAAATAAAGCACCTCATGTCAAATTGTAAATATCGGACCAAAATTGTGGCTTCCACAGCCTTAAATGTCCATATCGGATGAAAGATGTATATGGCAGCTACATCTTAACCTGAACCAATTTTTATAAAATTTTGCACTCGTATTGAGACTTCAAAGAAAACACTTATTGCAAAATTTTGTAAAGATTGTATCAAAATTCTGGCTGCTGCTGCCATAAAATTCCGTATCGGATAAAAGTTATATATGGGACCTTTATCTAAATCTGAACCGATTTTGACGCACATGTATGAGGACGTCAAACAAAACACACTACGCCAAATTTTGTAAAGATCCGAAATTGTGGCTTCTATTGCCTTAAAATTCCATATCATATAAAAGATATATATGGAAGATATATCTAAATCTTTACCGGCCATAGCTAAATCGAATCAGGAAGTGATTTTAAGCCGATCGGTATACTTTTCGCCATATCTAGTTATATACCGATTTGGACCGTACTTAGCACAGTTATTGAGAGTCATAACAGAACACTATGTGCAAATTTCAGCTAAATCGGATGTGGCTTCCAGGGGCTCAAGAAGTCAAATCGGGAGAACGGTTTATATGGGTGCTATATCTGGTTCTTGACCGAGTTGGACCGTAACTGACAAACTTGTCGAACACTTTTGTGCAAAATTTCAGCCAAATCGGGCAAAAGTAGCGTCTTCCAGGGGCTCAAGAAGCCAAATTGGGAGATCGGTTTATACGGGAGCTATATCTAAATCTGAACCGATATGGCCCACTTGCAATCCCCAACGACCTGCATCAATATTAAGTATCTGTGCAAAAATTTCAAGCGTCTAGCTTTACGCGGTCGACCGCAATCGCGATTTCGGCAGACGGACTGACGGACATGGCTAGATCGAATCAGAATGTCGAGACGATGCAGAATATACATATATACTATATAGGGTCGGAGATCAATATTTCGAGGTGTTACACAATGACAAGATTAGTATACCCCCATCCAATGGTGAAGGATATAAAAAACGCATTTCATAACAAAACCTGAAACGCAGGGGAACTCAGCCATGTACCAATATATTGGATTAGAAAAATCATGGATGCAACCCAACATGTCATCATTCTTGAGGAAGTTGTGCTACCATATGCCTTCTGAAATGCCGCTGGTTTGGGTCATCCTACAGAATAATCATCCCAAACACACTAGCAAAAAAGTAAAATGTGATTTGCGAACAACCCAAAAAGTCTCATAAAGTAGTCAGAAAAGTCACATCATTTAAAATCGAATAAAAATTTGTAGACAGACAAGAAACAAAAGCCATTGAAATGTAATATAGGGTATCTGTTTAGAGTAAACGACTCGCTTTTCCTTTATAACGCTCTGAACACGTCCCAAAATCAGTGAAGGTTGAGATGTTTCCCAAAATCAGCGTTGCTTTGCTGTCATTACTCACAAGCGACATGTAACCAAATATCAACAATTTTTCACTGTTCCAAACTGCAATTAAAACCCCCCAAGTGGTTCCTGTTTTTATTGCATCATTAAAGTTTTTGGCCAGTTTGAGCCAGTTTGGCCATATGCTTGATTTTTAAGTTTTTTCTAAAAAGCTAATAAAAATGATTATTTAATGTTGCAAACCCCCATCAAAATCTACTAACAAAATCCGCCAATTGATTTGAAAAATTTGTATTGGTGCTATTATTTTGACAGCAGCTGTATATGGGAGTATTGGTAATCCGATTCGATATGTGAACCGATTTCAATATTTTTCGTCTCTTGGCTATTAAAAAGCCTGTGCCAAATTTGAAGACGATCGGATGAAAATTTGGACCCATAATTTGTACACAAATTAACATGAACAGACGGACATAGCTAAATCGAATCAGACAGTGATTCCGTTTCAATCGGTATACCTATTAAAGTGTCTAGCTCTATTCCTCCCAATGCAAATGCACTAAGTTATAAAACCCTGTACCACAGTAGTGGTGTAGTGAAATTGTTGAGCTTTCTTTGTTAGTTTTTTTATACCCACCACCATAGGATGGGGGTATACCAATCTAATCATACCGTTTGTAACACCTCGAAATATTGATCTAAGAACCCGTAAAGTATATTTATTCTTGAGTCGAACTAGCAATGTCCGTCCGTCTGTCGAAATCACGATAGCGGTCGAAAGCGTAAAGCAAGCCGCACTTTTTAAGCCCCTGGAAGCAAAATCCTGTCTGATTTGACTGAAATTTATCATGTGGTATTCAGTTATGACTTCCAACAATTGTAATAATCACGGTTTAAATCGGTTTCTAACCTGATATAGCTCCCATATAAACCGATCTCCCAATTTGACTTCTTGACGCAATTGGACACATTTTTTGTCCGATTTGGCTGAAATTTTTCCTGCAAAATACGGTCCAAATCAGTTCTTTGCTTCCGTGTAAACCGGTCTCTCGATCATCCTTGTACAGTTCCTAGAAGCTTAAATTTTTGCTGGTTTGACAGAAGTTTGGAAGGTTAGGTTAGATTAGGTAAAAGTGACAATCCTTTACAGACTCACTTAGACAATTTTAAGCCCATTGTGATACCACAGTGGCGACACACCAAGGCTTCTGGCGGGAATCGAATCCACGACCCCTGGTAATCCAAGCCCGCTACCAATTCGACTACCGGGGCGCTCAATTTTGTACAAATTTTAGCAGGCTCCATGGTGGTGATTTCCAAGATTCGGCCCAGCCGAACTAAGCTCGTTTTCACTTGTTTTTTCTGTTCCGTATAGACTCAAAACCCGCTTATTAACATGAAATTTTCACAAATGGTAGAGTTTGGCCCACGATGAATAAAGGCTGCTTAATTTTTTGAAAGGCGAAAGGGATCGAAAACTCCCCCTTACCACAATTTTTCAAAATGCAAGATCTCGGAGATGTATGCACCCATTTAGGATATTTTATAAGCTTCTTAATTGTAGCCCAAAAACACAAAATTGGTATAACACAATGAGGCCAAACAACCCGGAGTACGCCCCATCCCAAAAACCTACCCTTACATGTTAACAGATTGGGACTTGGCCCGAAGATTTGGTCCAATGGGTATACGGGGACTCCCAACCCTAAAAACTCCCAAAACGGACATGTATGTCCAACTCGCAAACTGCGTATGTTGGAGGTCATAGTAGATGTCATTATGCAAAATTATAGGCAAAATCATATAAGAATTGAGACCTATAGGGACTCAAGAAATAAAATCGGGAGATCCGTTTACATGAGAGCTATATCAGGTTATGAAACGATTCAGACCACGATTGAAATTCACAGAAGAATGCGTTGTGAAAAGTTTCAGCCAAACCAGAAACTGCGCCGTCTAGGGACTCAATATGTACAATCGGGAGAATAATTTAAATGAGTGCAGTGTCAGGCTTTAAACCGATTCCGACCATAAGTATATACGTAAGACATAGGAGAAGTCACTGTGCCAAATAGGATAAGAATTGCGACCTCTAGAGGCTAAAGAAGTTAATATCCTAGATCGGTGTACATGACAGCAATATTAGGTTATTAACCGATTTGGAACATTCTTAGCACATTTTACTCGCATAGTTAACTAGCCATCAGGGCAATAAGTACCAGGACGGTAAGGTCGTGAACAGTGTAGAAGTGTAAGAATGGTGGCAGGCCATAGTAGAGTTAGGGGTAATGAAAGAGCAGACGATTTGGCAGTGAAGGCCAGAGGACTGCCGTCAATAAACTTGGTTAACCCGAAGCCTTTCTGGTCGACGCAGTCCGAGTTAAGTGCGTGGGCGACGAACGCTCACATAACACTGTGGAACAGCGAAATGGTTAGTAGGACGACGAAAATCCTGTGGAGAGATCTGCATCATGAGAAGACCAGGTTATTACTGAAAGGAAGTAAGAAGGAAGTCAGTAAAGCTTTCGGTATCATAACGGGACACAGAGGACAACGAGATCACCTATGCAAAATCGGTGCGACAAGTGATAGAATGTTTAGGGCATGTGAGGAAGATGATGAGACGTTGGAGTATTTCCTATGTCATTGCCCGGCTTTCGCTGCTAGCAGGCATTGACATTTAGGTGAGAACACAATACCATACATAAACGAACTTAGGTGCGTATAAAACAATTACGGATTTTGTAAGTAGCACAGAATTCCTGACTTAGATTTTCTTTTTCTGGGTTACTTTTTATGATTTAGAGCGCACAACAAGCCGATTACTGGGTTATGTGTATGTCCATAGTGGCATGGGGTGGATTAATATCCGCACCCTTTTTTCAACCGAACCATACCTAGAACAGTTGTTGAAAGTCATAACAAAACATATCATGCAAAATTTCAGCCAAATCGCATAAGAATTGCGCCCTCTAGAGCTTCCAGAAGTTAAGACCCATTTATAACCCAACCTACACTTATTAAAAATATCTGTGGAAATTTTCAAGCATCTTGTTTGATTCCTTCGAAAGTTAGCGTGCTTTAAACATACACACAGACGAACGGTTTGACAGATGGACGGACAGGGCGATCGATTTAGACTTGGAATGTCAAAACTATCTAGATCTCTGATCAATATTTCGATGTGATGCAAACGGTACGACGAAAATAGTACACCTCTGTTCTATGGTGGAGGGGTTTAAAATTTTCGAAATATGCTTCCTAGACTTCATTCTTACGAGACTGTGTACATTCTATACATCATCAAAATACATGCATCGTAATGAAAATCAAACCCCAAATCCCTTCGTAAATCGTAAGATACGAAGCCAATCTCGGCCAAATGAAGAAGATCGGTCAAAATGTCACCACTACTGTGGTATAGGGTATTTTTGCTTAGTGCGACCTATCGACTCAGAATCACTTTCTGATTCGATTTAGCTATGTCCGTCTGTCCATATTAATTTGTGTTCAAACTACAGGTCGCAGATTTCATCCGATTATCTTCAAATTTGGCGTAGGCGTGTTTTTCGGCCTAGAAACGAAGCCTATTGAAATTGGAAAAAATCGGTACAGATTTTGATATAGCTCCCATATATATTTTTGTCCGATTTGCAGTAATAATGCAATAAAATGGTCATTTGTTAACCGATTCTCTCGAAATTCGGCAGGAAAATTTTCTCTTGTCTCTCGATATTACTGCCGAATTTCATGAAAATCGTTTCAAATTTATATAAAGCTCTCATATACATATATCGCCCGATTTTAACTTCTAGGGTCGCAGCAAGCGCATGTATTGACCCATCTTGCCAAAATTATGCATAACAACCTCGACGACTGTCACAGTATCTGAGAAGTTTGGTCGAAATCGGTTCAGATTTAGATATTGCTTCCATATATATGTTCGCCCGATTTTGAGAAATATTGCAATAAAGTGCTCTTTTATTAACCGATTCTCAAAAAAATTTGGCAGGGAGGATTTCCTTTGACTCCTGACATTACTGGTGACTTTTATAGAAATCGGTTCAGATTTAAATATAGCTGTCATATATGTATATCGCCCGATTTTCACTCCAAGAGCCCCTGCAAGCGCATTTTTACTAATTTTGCCCAGCGCTTTCCTCGACGACTACCACATTTTCTGATAAGTTTAGTCGAAATCGGTTCAGAATTAGATATAGCTCATTTGTGAACACTAGTTATTACAGCTTGAACATATTTGCTCCTTTTTACTAATTTCTATACGATACTATCCCACTGTATGACAAAATGTTCAAAGTGGATTTATTAAAAATTTTTCCACAAATTATTTTGTTTTAAGGTTGCTGCGCATCACTCACTGTTTTTGGTATAACGCTTTGTACCTTCAAAGATAACTTTGAATGGTCTTGATAGAAAAAACTTGTTTTTATACCTTAATTTGTATACCCTCGCTACGACTTCCAACAACTGTGCTAAGTATGGTTCGAATCGGTCTATAACCTAATATAGCTGTCAAAGAGATACCGGGAAAAGAACTCGACAAATGCTATTCATTGTGGAGGGTATATAAGATTCGGCCCTGCCGAACTTAACACGCTTTTACGTTTCTGTTTGTTTTGTAAAGAAAACATGTTTTAGATGCGAGTTAAGTGCAATTTTTGGTGCAAACTTTAACTGGTGTGAGATCTGATTTTAAAGCTGGCTATTAAAAAAATGGAAAAAATGGTGGTATGGAAACCATCTTTGCCTGAAATATTTGTGTGAAAAATACCCAAAAATAACCTGAAATACGCAGAAAAAATCATTAAGATATCTTGAAGAAATCTTTCAATTTGAGTTTTGTTTTTCAAAAAAAATTAATCGTACTTGTAGCGCACGAATTTCCTAAGTGGATTTATTTAAAAATCTCCTCACAGATTATCATTAAAATGTCTTTATTCGTGTTTTTCTTAGAATTATTTTAATTTGAGTTTTCGTAATCAAAAACAAAATTCAATCGTACTTTGGGCGCACGAATTTTCAAAGTAATTAATTTAAAAATCTCTTCGAAGATTATTTTAGTTTTTTCTTGTCTATGAACATTGAAAATTCGTAATCTCAAATAATTTTCTTGGTGTAAGACCTTTTTATTTGAAGTTGGTTCAGGCGCACCGTGCCGTCTGAGTAAATCTTGGCACTGGGTGTTTCAGTCTCCGACCATAACCACAAATCCACTATAGGAATCATGTTGTTGTTTGGCCTCTCACAATTCATAGATGGGTGGTACTTTTACATCTGCATCTTCTCTGTGTAGAGTTCGGGAATTTCAAGTTCAGATTTATAAGACTTGAGAAAAGGACCAAGATTGGTCTTGACATTGCCAAGTTAAAGCCACTCAGAACCCTTACCTGCTATACTTAAACTCGTACATCATTCTGTTATTAATATTAGCAACCAAATCCACAGCCCCTTGTTAAATATTTTATACCCGCCACAAAAGGAGGACAACCCTCCTGAATATTTATCCATTTTATCATTTCAAAACTAATATTACCAATGTAAACTGATATAGGGTACAATAGTGCTCAACTGTGAAACTATGACTGTCGGGTTGTGGTGCTACCGTCACCATCATCGTTGTGGTGGTGTTGGCGGCATTGACAACAGCCTTTAACGGCTGCCATTTCTCGTTGTTGCTGTTGTTCCCGTTAATATCCACAAATTAATGTAAAAGTCTTTGTTGCAGGTTTTACGTATGGCGCAACATATTTTATGTGCGGCATGTTCAGTAAGTTGTGGCCCATTTTTGGTATGGTTCTGACAGGTTTTAATAAAAAGCCGAGCATTTTCTCTCTCATAGTAGGAATAAGGAATTTCCTTTCAGGTAAAAGGAATTATCCGAATGACATGAATACCTCAAAATGTTGCTCATGGAGACCAGCTTATAACTCGACAAAAAGTATAATAATAGTTTGAGGAGGGGCATATGGATGGTGTTAAAGTATCAAATAAACTTACAGGCGTATTGGATCAATTTAGGATAGAATAGAAACATGAGTAGGATTTTCAAAATAGAAGAAATATACTTCAAATATATTTTATCAAAAGTCGTTGAGACAGCAAAACAAAATTTTTGCTTATCTATTTAAAAAATGGTTATAATATCATAATAGAAAACCTGTTTAGAAAAATAAAATTTAAATAAAATTATTATAAACACAAAATTTCAGTAATTTGTATACCCTCCACCATAGGAGAGGGGTATACTAATTTCGTCATTATGTTTGTAACACCTCGAAATATGCGTCTAAGACCCCATGGCCTTCTACATACGTGTGCAATATGGTCAGAACTTATCTATAGCTTGATACAGCTCCCATATAAACCGATCTCCCGATTTCGCTTCTTGAGCCCCGAATCGGACTATAACTTGAAATAGCTGCTCCTCCGTCCTTATTCATTATATTTTGTTTGCCTAAAAACAGATACTGCGCAGAGAACTCGGCAGATGCGACCATGGTGGAGGGTATATAAGATTCGGCCCGGCCGAACTTAACACGCTCTTACTTGTTTTTTCTAATGACAAGATTTAATTTATGTTTTTGTTTCTCATAAAGGGGGGAAAAGGGTCGAGCCAATTTTGACCGAGGGAATGCACATCACAAGAAATGAAAGATTTTTTTATTGATAACTGAAAAGGAATTGCCAACAGATGGATTCGATCAAAGGCAACAAGCCACTCTGCAGACGTTTCAAGGCGGGCAGACTACTCTTCAGTACAGTAGTGTTGCTCTTGAACCTCCTCGTCTATCGGGCCTACAGTTCATAGCATATTATTTTGTAATATTAAATTAAATCCACATCTAAATTAGAGTGTGGAGATTTAATTTGGCTACCACAAGCTAATCCCTTCAGCCGTGGTACAACATGTTTTCAAGTGTCAATTTTGCCGTCTATTGCATTGGAATTTTCAAGGTTTATTTTCTTACATTGACTGGCTTTTTTCGAGTGTGTTACGGTTCTTATACACCAACAATGTTGATGACTTCGAAACTACTGTTGTTGTTCTTATCTTTTTTATACCCACCACCGAAGGATGGGGGGTATACTAATTTCGTCATTCTGTTTGTAACTACTCGAAATATTCGTCTGCGACCCTATAAAGTATGTATATTCTTAATCGTCGCGACATTTTATGTCGATCTGGCCATGTCCGTCCGTCTGTCCGTCCGTCCGTCCGTCTGTCCGTCCGTCCGTCCGTCTCTCTGTCTGTCTGTCGAAAGCACGCTAACTTCCGAAGGAGTAAAGCTAGCCGCTTGAAATATTGCACAAATACTTCTTATTAGTGTAGGTCGGTTGGTATTGTAAATGGGCCATATCGGTCCATGTTTTGATATAGCTGCCATATAAACCGATTTTGGGTCTTGACTTCTTGAGCCTCTAGAGTGCGCAATTCTTATCCGATTGGAATGAAATTGTGCACGACGTGATTTGTTATGACATCCAATAACTGTGACAAGTATGGTTCAAATTGGTCCATAACCTGATATAGCTGCCATATAAACCGATCTTTGGTCTTGACTTCTTGAGCCTCTAGAGGGCGCTATTCTTATCCGGTTTTAATGAATTTTTGCACGAAGTATTTTGTTATGATATCCAACAACTGTGGCAAGTATGGTTCAAATCGGACCATAACCAAATATAGCTGTCATATGAACCGATCTGGGATCTTGACTTCTTGAGCCTCTAGAGGTCGCAATTATTATCCGATATGCCTGAAATTTTGTACGACGGATCCTCTCATGACCATCAACATACGTGTTTATTATGATGTGAATCGGTCTATAGCCCGATACAGCCCCCATATATATATATATATATATATATATATATATATATATATATATATATAATCGTAATCGTTGAGTGTTTTCAGCGAAAGCCAAGATGGTGAGTCGCGATAATTTGCTGGACGACCGTAACGTAAAAAGTTTTTGAAAAAGTTTTCCTAAATGAGGAAGTATTGAGATATGCCGATACGAAGTTGCTTCACGCGGGCTTTCACTGGGCTTGGGTATCATTATAATTATCGCGAATGTCTAGGCACGAGATACAAATTTTACTCTTAACACCGCGTTTATTATTCTTTCCAGTCCTGTAGACCCTTGGTAAAGTATTTGTTTAAATACTTCACTTTTGATAAGGTCATAATCGGCTAATTTTTATACCCTTCACCATAGGATAAGAGTGTACAAATTTCGTCATTCCGTTTGTAACACCTCGAAATATTCGTCTAAGACCCCATATTCTTGATCGTGATGATATTTTAAGTTGACCTAGCCATGTCCATCCATCTGTCTGTCTGTCGAAAGCACACTAACTTTCGAAGGAGTAAAGCTAGAAGCTTGAAATTTTGCACAAATACTTCTTATTAGTGTAGGTCGGTTGGAAATTTAAATGGGCTCAATCAGTTCATGTTTTGATATAGCTGCCATATAAATCGATCTTAGGTCCTGACGTCTTGAACTTCTAGAAGGCGCAATTCTTATCCGATTTGGCTCAAATTTTTAGTGTTTTGTTCTGACATTCAACAACTACACTCAGTATGGTTAAAATCGGTATCCTGATTATTCTTCTTGACTTCTAGAGGGCTCAATTCTTATCCGATTGGGCTGAGATTTTGCATATATCGTTTTGGTATGACTTTTAAATAACTGATTTATGTATGGTCAAAATCAGTCCATAACCTGATATAGCCGCCATATAAACCGATCCTGGGTCTTGACTTCTTGAGCTTATAGAGGTCGCAATTCTCATCCGATTTGACTGAAATCTTGGTTTTGGTGTCACTTCTAACAATTGTGTTTAAGTATGGTCTAAATCGGTTGACAACCTGATATGGCTGCCATATAAACCGATCCCCTATTTTGACTTGCTGAGCATGTGGAGGGCGCAATTCTTACCACATTTGGCTGAAATATTGAAGGTGGTGTTTTTTTATAACTTCTAACAGCCATGACAAGTACGATCCATATCGGTCTATGACTTGATATAACTCCAACATATTTGGAAGAAGTCTTTCAAAGATTTTGACAAATGCGATGCATGGTGATGGTATATAAGATTCGACCCGGCCGAACTTAACACCATTTAACTTGTTTTTTTTTTTATTTAATAGGAATGTTTGCGGGAAACTATGATTACGCGTCTGACTTTTCTGAAGACACTGCTGCCATGTAGACTGATGGCAAATTTGGGCGCACACGGCTCCTTATTTTAAATATATTCACTTCAGGAAAATCTCAAAATATTAATAAACCACATTTTAGCTCTATAACATTGGGACCTTATGTTTATACTTATTTCGGGTCTTGTAACATATTCTGTGGAAGTCTCTGTGCCCTCCAATATTATAGAAGTTATTTTTTCCAAAAAGTTTTAAGCATATTCGGATTTTTACTACAATCACTGACATGAATTTAGCCATATGTCTCTATGTAACCAAACGGAATTCTTTTGAGTTTCCTCAATCCCTTATATGAGTGTACGGATGTGTTTGTGTGTGTGGTATCCTCATGCTAAAGGTATGCATAGAGTATATGTTGCCTTGTTTGTACATGGTAGTATGCGTGATATGTAAATATCGTTTGCATAGCATTAGTGATTCATAGTTAAATCCTTTAAGATCCCTCATGAGCCCCTAAAGATTTTGCTGTGAATATTTTTGCTACCCAAGTATCATAGCACACTATGCCATGACTATGAAACTCTCAAAGCGTTTGCGCCTGTGTGAGTGTATGTGCGATGATGTGCATACGGATGGGACCTCTATAGACCGGATAAACACAGAATCTCACACATTCATAAACTGCTATGTGCACACACACACACACACTTCGAGAGTATCCACAGCTCTGAATAATAGTCATATATATATATTTTTTTTTTAGCTGGCGAATATAAAAAATATTTAAATCCTTTGAGAATAAAGACGTGCTGAATGAGACACAGAAAGAAAGTTCCTGCCACACATCTTGGCGTATGGTCCCAGAGTATGCCGTTATATATTCAAGTCATTAGTGTGAACATATCACACAAACTCATACAAGTGCACATAGTTGTGCATATATCTGTGCAGTCTTAGTTATGACCTGGTGTATTTGTTTCGAGATCCTTTCAAAAATCTCTCTTGATGTATGCACATGCTTTTGTTTGCTATAGTCAATGGAGTATAAGCTTTTGATGTTTGCTTATGTTTAAGCTACAAATGTTATTTGTTAAAATAATTTATCAAGATGCCAAAACAAAGATTTGCTAAACTTTTCTCCTTTTGTTGCAAAATAAAAATTATGAATTACAATGTTGACGAACAATTTGCAAACCGTTACTATATATTTCTTCTTTTATTTTACTTACAGATTTCAATCAACTGTTTAACTAAAATCTATCAGAATATGTGATACTTCTACAATTTTTTGTTATAAATATTAGCAGGAATTAAAAAGTCGACACCATGTGGAAATTCCCGCAATTTGCTATCAGAACCATGATTTCATTGTTTTTAGTCTTATTAATGCCAGGTAAGTTGAGCTGGGAAAAAATAATAATAAAAAGATGTGTTTAACAAATCAATTGTGTACAACATAGTAACCTAATTCTTAAGAATTTAAAAAGCATATGTAACCTACATAAACGTAGACACGGAGTTGTATGTCAACGATGCTGACATTACAAGATCAAACAGGGTAGTCCCACTCCCATCAGAGATGGTTATACAGGGTAGCTGACACGAAATGTTACCAAATTCTTACTAGTACTTTACTTTACTTTAATTGGCTATGACAGAACATTTGTTTCACTAGCCGAACGTAGAATAGCGTTCCAAGCGCCTCGATCTAATGCGCTCATTCTAAAATCTCTGACACCAAGTTTCGAGGTGGCTACCACCACTTGATCTTTCCATCGGGCTTTTGGTCTTCCCGGTTTGCATGTACCACCGTGTTTGCCATCAAAATACTTCTTTGCTGGAGCTTCTTCATCCATTCTGATAACATGAATGGATGAAGAAGCCTTTGTATTTTGATGCGTATAACTATGCTCTCGTCGTCATACAGCTCGTGGTTCATACGTCACCTATTTTCTCCAATAAAGCAAACTGCTCCATATATTTTACGAATAATCTTTCTTTCAAATACTTCAAGCACTGCCTCATCTGCTTTCACAAGTACCCATGCTTCAGAACCATATAACAGCACGGGTAGTATCCGTGTCTTGTATGGTGTAATCTTCGTCTGTCGAGAGGTGGCCTTGTTTCTAAACTGCTTACTTAGTCCAAAGTAGCATCTGTTTGCCAGTATTATTCTTCGCTTTCGCTGATAAGGCGCATGCACCAGCTTATCTGCGCAATCTGGCTAGAAGAACATACCCAATGATTGGAACCTCAGCATACTATGTCCCGTACACACGAAAGGAGACAAGACGGAATGTGCCAACTACCATCGAATACAAGATACTCTCGAGCATACTGCGTGAAAGTTTGAAACCTAAAATCTATGAGATAATTGGGCCCTATCAATGCGGCTTTAGACCTGGTAAATTCACCCTGGACCAGATATTCACACTGCGCCAAATCCTGTAAAAGACCCGAAAAGGACAAATCAACACCTACCATCTCTTTGTTGACTACACACCGCTCTCGATACTGCTTTACGTTCAAAAGTATTTCAAGCCATGTCTGAGTTTGGTATCCCTGCAAAATTAATAAGACTCTGCAGGATGACACTTGCTAGTACGCGTTCCTCAGTAAGAATAGGAAAGAATCTCTCCGAACCATTTAATACCAAACGAGGTTTCAGACAAGGAGACAGCCTATCGTGTGATCTCTTTAATATCCTGCTGGAGAAGATTATACGAGATGCAGTTGTGAATAGATATGGCACACTAATCACAAGAGAACACATGCCGGAAGTAGTAACTGCTGCCTTTGAGAGAATCAAAAGAGAGTAAGTGAAAATGGGTCTGGCAGTAAATGGAGATAAGACGAAATGGATGGTTTCGACTCCCAAAACAGCTTGTACAACCGAGCAGATAGAGAAAGTTGAAAAAGTTATGAACCACAACTTTGAGATAGTCAGTAACTTTATCTACCTCGGAACCGCCGTAACCAAAACGAATGACACCAGTTTTAAGATAAAGCGAAGAAAAAAAATATCCTTGAAAGGATACAACATATATAAAACACAAGTTTTAGGTTAACCCTTCCAAGTTCCAAAAAGTCACATGATCTTATACCAAAGCAACAAATAGTTAGACTCAAAAGACTAAAAAACTTGCTGCGCTTACACGAAAGTGGTGACTATCGTGTTTTCCGAATTGAGCATTTCAGTAACTGCAAAAATAATCGTGTTTACTTAACCGAGGGCTAATACGAGACTTTGAGTCAATGCTAATGGCGCGGACAGACGAAACAAACGACAAAAATCAACATCTTCATATGCGTCTACGAAATTTTGAAAAGTTTTGAAAACCTATCTTATGTTAAACTTTTCAACGATTTCAAAAATGGTACGTATAGAAATGCCAGATTTTTAGTTTAGAAGATATCACTGTTCAAAGTAGACCAATTTTCAATCTTCAAATAGCATATAATTTTTAGGCAATTTGGTCTATTTGCAAGTGTAATATCCCGAAATCTATATAAGGGGTTGTTTAAATTTTGTATTTTTATACCCACCACCGAAGGATGGGGGTATATTCATTTTGTCATTCCGTTTGCAACACATCGAAATATCCATTTCCGACCCTATAAAGTATATATATTCTTGATCAGCGTAAAAATCTAAGACGATCTAGGCATGTCCGTCCGTCTGTCCGTCTGTCCGTCTGTCTGTTGAAATCACGCTACAGTCTTTAAAAATTGAGATATTGAGCTGAAATTTTGCACAGATTCTTTTTTTGTCCATAAGCAGGTTAAGTTCGAAGATGGGCTATATCGGACTATATCTTCATATAGCCCCCATATAGACCTATCCGCCGATTTAGGGTCTTAGGCCCATAAAAGCCACATTTATTATCCGATTTTGCTGAAATTCGGGACAGTGAGTTTTGTTAAGCCCTTCGACATCCTTCGTCAATTTGGCTCAGATCGGTCCAGATTTGGATATAGCTACCATATAGACCGACCCTCCGATTTAGGGTCTAAGGGCCATAAAAGCCACATCTTTCATCCGATTCCACTGAAATTCGGGACAGTAAGTTGTGTTAGGCCCTTCGACATCCTCTGTCAATTTGGCCCAGATCGGTTCAGATTTGGATATAGCTGCCATATAGACCGATCCTCCGATTTATGGTGTTAGGCCCATAAAAGCCACATTTATTACCCGATTTTGCTGAAATTTGGGACAGTGAGTTGTGTTAGGCCCTTCGACATCCTTCGTCAATTTGGCTCAGATCGGTTCAGATTTGGATATAGCTGCCATATAGACCGACCCTCCGATTTAGGGTCTAAGGGCCATAAAAGCCACATCTTTTATCCGATTCCACTGAAATTCGGGACAGTAAGTTGTGTTAGGCCCTTCGACATCCTTTGTCAATTTGGCCCAGATCGGTTCAGATTTGGATATAGCTGCCATATAGACCGATCCTCCGATTTATGGTGTAAGGCCTATAAAAGCCACAATTATTACCCGATTTTGCTGAAATTTGGGACAGTGAGTTGCGTTAGGCCCCTCGACATCTTACTTCAATTTGGCCCAGATCGGTTCAGATTTGGATATAGCTGCTATATAGACCGATTTCTTGATTTAAGGTTTTGGGCCCATAAAATGCTCATTTATTGTCCATGTCGCCGAAATTTGGGACAGTGAGTTAAGTTAAGCTCCTTGACATACATCTGCAATATCGCACAGATCGGTCCAAATTTAGATATAGCTGCCATATAGACCGATATCTAGGTTTTAGGTTTTGGGGCCATAAAGACGCATTTATTGTCCGATGTCGCTGAAATTTGAGACAGTGAGTTTAGTTAGGCTCTTCGACGTCCTTCTTCAATTTTGCCCAGATCGATCCAGATTTGAATATAGCTGCCATGTAGACCGATCTCTCGATTTAAAGTCTTTGCCCCATAAAAAGCGCATTTATAATCCAATTTCACTGAAATTTTACATAGTAACTTATGTTAGGCTTTTCAACATCCGTGTCGTATATGGTTCAGAACGGTTAATTTTTAGATATAACTACTGTACTTATTAGTATTTGGTCCAAATCGGAACATGTTTTGATATAACTGATATGGGTCATAAGGTATGAAATTTTCACCGAATTTTGATGAAAGGTGGTTTACATATATACCCGAGGTGGTGGGTATCCAAAGTTCGGCCCGGCCGAACTTAACGCCTTTTTACTTGTTCCTTTTCATGAATACCCTTAAAAATGGACAGATCTGCCTTAATCAGCAGATCTGTCTATATGGCAGCTATATATAAATATAGTTCGATCTTATTTAGGTCAGATATCGGGAGGCTAAAAACAACTCACTGTTCCAAATTTCAGCTAAATCGGGTAATAAATGCAGTTTTTTTTAGTTTCAGACCCTTTATCGGCAGGTCGGTCTATATGGCAGCTATATCTAAATATAGTCTGACTTTGCCCCTTCAGTAACTTAACCAGCGTGCGTCAAAATGTCGTATCTGTTCCAAATTTCAGCTCAACATCTCAATTTTTGAAGGCTGTAAAGTGGTTAAAACAGCCGGACAGACACACAGACATCATTAAATCGTCTTAGAATTTTACGACGATTCGAAATATATATATGTTGTAGGGTCAGAAATTGATATTTTGATGTGTTGCAAACGGAATGACGAAGTGAATATACCCCCTACGGTGGTAGGTATAAAAATTTCACAAAGCCACATGGCTGTCACCCGATCAAAAAACGAGAAACCAAATCGATCACTTTATAATCGATGGAAGACATTTATCCAGCGTGTTAAATGTATGATCGATCCGTGGAGCACATATAGATTCGTATCATTACTTTGTTGCAGCTAAGGTTATGATCTGATATTGCACGGAAGCTGGACATTGAAAAGCTGCAATCACAACAGATGGCAACGGCAAAGTCCACTCGACTGACCCAACTGCTTGATGAAAGCACTCCTTCTCTCGATGGCATAACGGTGCAGGGCCAATTCATTGCCAACCCCATGGAAATTGCAGCGAAATCCGTATTTAGGTTGGAAGCCTTCCCCAAGAAACCCATGATACGACGAAGAGTGTCGAGATGCTACTGACACCAAGAATGCGGCATATAGAGCAACCCTGCCATCAGTAGAGGTATCGGGAGAAAAGGAGAGAAGAGAAACGTCTATTCCGCAGAAAGAAAAAGGAAATGGAAAGACGTGAGTGTGAGCGAATTGAGATGTACAGAAGTCAAATGAAGTCCGGAAATTCTACCAAAGAATTAAACATCTAACCAATGGCTTTGGTGCAGGCACATCCCCCTGCAGAGACAAAGAAGGAAATCTGTTAACTAACACAGACAGCATGCTGAAGATATGGAAAGAACATTTTACCCAACAGCAGGAGCCGACGGGTTACCCGCTGAACTATTTAAGACCTGAGGCGACACGCAGATATGGTGTATGCATCAGCTTGTCTGCGCGATCTGACTAGAAGAAAGCATACCCGATGATTGGAACCCCAGCATGCTATGCATACCGTACACAAGAAAGAAGACAAAACGGAATGTGCCCACTACAGCTACAATAAGTCTCCTCCCCATCGCATACAAGATACTCTCGAGCGTACTTTGTGTAAGATTAAAACCTAAAGTCAATGAGATAATTGGGTCCTGATCAATGCGGTTTGAACATGGTATATCCAGACCAGATGTTCACCCTGCGCCAAATCCTGGAAAAGTCCCGAGAAGGACAAATCAACACCTAACACCTCTTTGTTGACTACAAAGACGCTTTCGATAGCCCCATACGTTCAAAGGTATTTCAAGCCATGTCTGAGTTGGTATGCCTGAAAAATTCATAAGACTCTGCAGGATGACATTTTCTGATACACTTTCCTCTGTAAGAATAGGAAATAATCTCTCCGAACCATTTCAGGTTTCAGACAAGGAGGCAGCTTATCGTATGATCTCTTTAATATCCTGCTGGAAACGATTTTACTAGATGCAGATGTGAATAGACATGACACACTACTCACAAGACAACAAATGCTACTCCCAATCGAAAGGAGATGAAAAGGAATGGATGGTATCAACTCCCAAAACGCCTTGTGCAACAGATCAGATAAAAAAATAGAGAAAGTTGGGAACCACAAATCTGAGATAGTCAGCAAACTTATTTACCTAAGCTTGGCTGCAACCGAAACGAATGACAGCGAAGAATAATACTGTCAAACAGATGCTTGTTTGGATTGCGTAAGCAGTTTAGAAACAAGGCAACCACTCGACATATGAAGACCCCACTATACAAGACACTGACCCTATCATTGTTGTTATATGGTTCCGAGGCATGGGTACCTGTGAAAGCAGACGAGACAGTGGAGTGTTTGAGAGAAAGATTTTTCGTAAAATTTATGGAACAGTGTGCATTCATGGGGAGTGTCGGCGTCGTATGAACCACGAACTGTATGAGCTGTTAGCATGGTTAGCATGGTTAAACGTATCAATGTTGCGTTAGCTAGACTAGTTGTCAGGACGACGGAGAAGCTCCAGAAAAGCAGTCTTTTGAAGGCGATCAAAATGGTACACGCAAACCGGGACGGCTAAGAGCCCGATGGAAAGATCAAGAGGTGAGAGACACCTCGAAGATTATAGAAGGGGCGCAGAACACCGAGGTGCTTGGAACGCTACTCTACGTTCGGCTAATGGGACAAATGTTCTGTTATAGCCAATTAAAGTAAAGTAAAGACGGACAGACCAACGGACATTGCTAAATCGAATCAGAAAGTGATTCTGAGCCAATCGGTATATATATCAATTGGTTTCTCTCTTCCTTCTGAGTGTTACAAACAAATACACAAAAGTATAATATCCTATACCACATTAGCATCGTATAAGTATACAAACAAGTTGGAATCTGAATACGCAAGGCCTTGAATTTTCGCTTTACATTGCCAACTTAATATAACGATGCGAGTAATTTCCATTCTCTTTTGCAACTATGCTTTTAGCCACATCAACTCGAAAACGAAAAAGGATATATCAGCACTTTTTCCAAACTTTCCAGCTTCGTTAATTAGTGAAATTTTCGAAGTTCCAGTTTCATACTTATAGGCAAAAACAAATTTGTGGGGCGAAATGATATAGATTTCGTGCCAACTAATCTCAGTTTTTTTTAGGAAGAGTGAAGCACACATATCAAATGATTTGCATCATTTCATTTCAACCACACCTGTGAGTGTGTGAATGCGATTTTCGAGTTCAGAGAAAATTGTTATGAATGATGATTTCGTCGTACCAATGGGTGAAAAAGGCGGACAATTACATTCGTTTTTTTTTCAACGAAATTGTAATGATCTTTGGCGTAAAGGAAATTTTAAAATAACTACTACTATGGAACATGGCATTACATCATAGTGAGTTTATATCCAAAATGAAAAGAGATGGACCCAATATTAGTAAAACTGATATACACAGAATCACATTCCGAAATGTGCTAAGCTTGCCGAGCAGAATCTTGTGAACCATGAATTCTGTTAAAAGTGAACTATTTGAGGGGCATAATTTTACTTTACGTACCCAAAGTAAAAGTTCAATCGGGATATCAGTAGCTATATCGAATTAATGACTGAGTTTGACAAATATTAACCATGGATGTTGAGTCACAACAAAATTTAAGCGAAAAATTTCAGTCAAATCTAATAAAAATTGCGGGTTACAGGGCACCAAGATATCGAATCAGAACATCGGTTTGTATGGGAGATATATCAGGTTATAGACCGATTTTAACCATACTTACCACGGACGGTGAAAGTCATAACAAAACACTACGTGCGAAATTTCATCCACAATGGACAAAAATTGAGTCTTTAGGGGTCGATTGGAAAATATGGAATTTAAATTAAACGAATTTGGGAGAATATTTCGGATTTGATATATTTGGGAAGTAAAAACACGCTAAAATCGGCCAGGCTTAAATACGATAAAAAAGCTATATTTTTAACGTAAGAATTTTATTCTAGAAATCTTTATAGATTTATGCATCTATATTATATTAAGTTCCGATTTAGACTATATCTAGCAAGGGTTTTGAGGTGTCGAAAATAATTCACAGTTTTAAATTTCGTTGATATTGGATATTAAGTACAATTTGGGCCCATTCTTTCTACTTTTAATCGCAGGTCGGTATATATGGCAGGTACATAAAAAAAGTCCGATCTGGACCATATTTAGAAAGTGTGTTGAGGACTCCAACATCTCTGTTCTAAATTTCAGCAAAATCGACCAAGACCAAGACCATATATTGAAAGATCGGTCAATATGGCAGCTATATCCAAATACGGATCGATCAATATCTATACCCAAAAATGTTCGGATATGGATGAAAATTGTCATAAATGGGTAGGTGTCTAATATTATTATCTGTTAAAAATTATTTCAAATAGGATTTAAATTCATAGTTCCAGCTCATTTGCAAACAATGGTATTTATCGCACTTACCTGTAAATTACTTTAAACGGGATCATTTATGTGACAGCGAAAAAGATGCATGTGGCAAAAATACCGTTATCTTTATTTAAATGCACAAAATGCCTGAGCCAAAAAAAGTAATACATATGTAACCAGTAAAGAAAAGCAAAAGTCGGGCGGTAGCGACTTTATAATACCCTACACCTACACTATAGGTACCAAGTGGGAGCTATATCTAATTCTAAACCAATTTTGTTGGCCCTCGGCTGATGTTTTCAGATGGGTTATTAATAACAAGTAAAAAGGCGTTAATTTTGGCCGGACCGATCTTAGGATACCCACCACCTCGGGTATATATGTAAACCACCTTTCGTCATAATCTGGTGAACAACATAGCAGCTATAACGAAATATGGTCCGGTTTAAACCAAATTCGACATGGACTCGAATCGGACAATAAATGCGCCTTTTATGGGCCTAAGACCTTAAATCGAGAGATCGGTATATATGGAAGCTATATCCAAATCTGAACCGATCTGGGCCATATTGCTTTAAGGTATCGAAGGGCCAAAGACAACACACTGTACCGAATTTCAGCAAAATCGGATAATAAATGTGGCTTTTATGGGCAAGAGGCCCTAAATCGGGGGATCGGTCTATATGGGGGCTATATCAAGATATAGTCCGATATAGCCCATCTTCGAAGTTTATCTGCTTATGGACAAAAAAATAATAATAATCAAGGTTTCAGCTCAATTTCTCTAATTTTAAAGACCGTAGCGTGATTTCAACAGACAAACGGACAGACGGACGGACATGTCTAGATCGTCTTAGATTTTTACGCTGATCAAGAATATATATACTTCATAGGATCGAAAATTAATATTTCGATGTGTTGCAAAGCGAATGACAAAGTGAATATAGCTCCTTCTTTCAGTGGTGGGTATTAAAATACGGTTAAAAAATTACAGCATTATTGCAAATTAGCCAAAATCTGACCAACTTATATATGGGATCTATATCTAAAACTGTATTAATTTTTTCAAATTTCAATTCGGTTCGTCTCTAGGTCGAAAAACATACCTTTACCAAATTAAAAAACGATCGTATGAAAAGTGCGACCTGTAGTTTGTACACAAATTAACATGGATAGACTGACAGACAGACGGACATAGCTACAATAAATCGAATCAGAGAGTGATTCTGAAAAGATCGGTGTACTTGTCAGTGATCTATCTCTCTTCCTTTCGGGTGTTACAAACAAATGCACTATGGTGCATTATTGGTTATAATACCCTGTACCTCAGTAGTGGTGTAGTGTATAAAAATCATGTTTCAACCTAAGATATGCTATAATTATACCCACCACCATAGGATGGGGGTATAATAATTTCGTTTTTCTGTTTGTAACTCCTCGAAATATTCGTCTCAGACCCCATAATGTATATCGTCATGATATCTTAAGTCGAACTAGCCATGTTCGTCCGTCTGTCTGTCGAAAGCACGCTAACTTTCGAAGGAGTAAAGCTATCCGCTTGTAATTTTTCATAAATACTTCTTATTAGTGTAGGTCGGTTGGGATTGTAAATGGCCCATATCGGTCCACCTTTTGCTATAGCTGCCATATAAACCGATCTGAGGTCTTGACTTCTTGAGCCTCTAGAGGGCGCAATTCCTATCCGATTTGGCTGAAATTTTGCTCCCCCATATCGGTTTTTAGGTGAGCTTTATCGGTCTTCAGCCTGATAAAGCTCCCCTATAAACCGATCTCCCTATTTTACTTCTTGAGCCCCTAAAAGGCCCAATTCTTATTTGATTTGGATGAAATTTTACACATAGACTTCTACTGTGGTCTCCAACACTCAATTCAATTAGCGTAGTAATTCTCTTCTTTTATCCTTTGTTTGTCTACCGGAAAAGAGCTCGACAAATGCGATCCATGGTGGAGGGTATATAAAATTCGACCCGGCCGAACTTAGCACGCTTTTACTTGTTAATTAAATAAAAACCTTCTCCTGTAAAGTTTCAATTTGGCACTTACAACTTTTTTGAGGTTAGGGAACGTTATATGGGCGCTATACCCTAATGTGAGCTGTTATGGCCCTTCAGAAAACCCAATAGACCTACATTATTAAAAAATTTCTGTGCAAAATTTCAAGCGGATGCCAATATTGGTTCGGCCGCTTTCCCTTGCTTTTCATAAACAGTAGTTACGTAAACTGGCAAAAAAAAAAGTAAAGACGTGCTAAGTTCGGCCGGGCCGAATCTCATAAATCGTCCATGGATCGCAAGTTATTGTTATGTTATTATTTATCACGTTCTTTCCAAGATTTTTCTTTATAAGCAGATGGGAAACAAACAGATAAGAATTGCTTCCCAAGGGTACCCTAGAAGTGGTATCAAGATGTAGGTTATGTAGGAGATACATCAAATTATGGACCGATTCTGGCCATACTTAGAACGAAAATTGGAGGTCATAGTAGAAGTCATTGAGAAAATCGGGTACGAATTGCATCCTATATGAGCTAAAGAAGTCATATCGATGTATCTGTTAATATGCACTCAACGAAATTTTTTATTCAAAATGGCAAAAATGTTTGCTAAATAACATGTTTTGTTTGCTGAAAAAGGGAAAGCAGGCATAACTGCCGTTTCAGCAAACATAGTGCTGCTGTTTTTAAAACCACTTCGGTCTGCTATTTCAGCTAACTAAACCTGCCGTTTTAGATACAAAAACCAGCTAAAATATTGAAAATAAAATTAGCTTTAATGAAATATTTTTTTCTTTTTATTTAAAGCTATATTTTATGTTTGCATTTACGGCCTGTCATGCGGTATGATTACTTTGGGCATTTTTTTTTTTCTACGAGAAGAGAAGATTTTAATATGTGAAATATTGCTTAAAGGAAATGACCTCATCAACGGATCCTTGTACACAAAGCCATTATTGCCATTGGTATGAAGGTGGCGAAAAGTCTCTCGTCAATTATATTGCTCTGCTAATGACAGAGATTGGCTTTGCAGCTCATTTTGCTTATATCGTTATTATATGGAAAAAGCCGCATGTAATGTAAACGGCCACTGAGACGCAAATCTACATTTGCCTTCTGGTCAATACCTCATTCAAAAATTTACAAAAATCTGGCTGTGCCCAACTTTTTTTTGGTCTACCTATGTATGTGTGCATTGCATTACAAGTATTGCCCCTTCTACTTTCCGCTTCTGCGAGGAAACCCTTTTGTTTGATTTTCCTGATACATTGAATTTATCCATTTCTCGCGTTTAGTAAAGTAGAACAACAGCAGTGCAATGGTATTCTAAACAGAGAAATGTGACCCGAAAGGCTTCGGGTTAAACAAGTTTTTTGACGGCAATCCTCTGGCCTTCACTGCAAAATCGTCTGCTCTTTAATTCCGCCTTGCTCCGCAATGGTGAGAAGGCCTTCTTACACTCCAAGAATGTTCGTGACCTTGCCATTCTAGTTATTATTGCCTTGATGGTCAGTTTCTTGTTCGTATGATGTTCACACTCCATATCTTCGAGTTAACAACATACCACCTCACGCATTCTGTGATCGCCCGAATTTCCGCCCGTAGGGCCGTATTATGGTCAGTCAGTCGAAAACAGATCTCAGTTCCTGGGTCGCTTCGATTATACCGCAATGCTGTGACCTTCTCCTATCTTCTGTTCAGCCTCCCAACGCCATAAGTCTCATAGCCGCATTTGCTGTCTCAGACTTAATCTGTATATCAATGGGTCGGATATCTAGAATAGACTCAGGGCACAAGTGAGCGTGGTCCCCATCGCTTCACATATGCCAAGACAGCAAGTTCTTGAAACCTGTTGCATTATTCCTAGATTGCACTTTGCACTTTATCATATAATCGGATATTGTTCGGCTGCAGACCGTAGGGTTCTTTGTCCCTATTACAAAATAAAAAAACCCTTTTTAAATTTAAGCAGAAAATGTGTTTTCGTTTAGGGGTGTGAACGTGAGTATTCGTGTCACTAGTGAACCACGCGTGAGTCACGTGTTTCGTGAGTAAGATCCAAATCTAATACGTAATCGTGCGTAAGCGTTATTGAATTAAAATTCTTATTGCTTGAGCGTGAATCATGACTCACATTGCTAATTATAAGAAAATCACGATTTATGGTTGGCATTTTTTTTCTGCATTCGGAAAAGTCGCTAAAATATTTAATTCTTTCACGAGCGAAATTTAACAGCAATTAAATATTTTTGTCTCCATATCAAAACACTTTTTTATTGGCACTTAATGTTTTCTATATTTAATCTAATTTTTTTTGGAAGTAAAACAAATAAAAACAAGAAAAAGCGTGCTAAGTTCGGCCGGGCTGAAACTTACATACCCTCCACCATGGATCGCATTTGTCGAGATTTTTTTCCCGGCATCTCTTCTTAGGCAAAAAGGATATAAGAAAAGATTTGCTCTGCTATTAGAGCGATATCAAGATATGGTCCGGCTTGGACCACAATTAAATTACATGTTGGAGAACTGTGTAAAATGTCAGCCAATTCCAATAAGAATTGCGCCCTTTGCGGGCTCAAGAAGTAAACTAGAGATCGATTTATATGGGAGCTGTATCGGTCTATAGACCGATTCAGATCATAATAAACACGTATGTTGATGGTCAAAAATTTCAGGCAAATCGGATAAGAATTGCGCACTCTAGAGGCTCAAGAAGTCAAGACCCAAGATTGGTTTATATGGCAGCTATATCAGGTTATGGACCGATATGAACCATACTTGGCACAGTTGTTGGATATCATAATAAAACACGTCGTGCAAAAATTTCATTCCAATCGGATAAGAATGGCGCACTCTAGAAGCTCAAGAAGTCAAGACACAAGATCGGTTTATATGACAGCTATTTAGGTTATGGACCGATTTGAACTATACTTGGCACAGTTGTGGGATATCATAACAAAACACGTCGTGCAAAATTTCATTCCAATCGGATAAGAATTGCGCACTCTAGAGGCTCAAGAAGTCAAGACCCAAGATCGGTTTATATAGCAGCTATATCGAAACATGGACCGATATAGCCCATTTACAATACCAACCCACCTACACTAATAAGAAGTATTTGTGCAAAATTTCAAGCGGCTAGCTTTACTCCTTCGGAAGTTAGCGTGCTCTCGACAGACAGAAGGACGGACGGACGGACATGGCTAGATCGACATAAAATGTCGCGACGATCAAGAATATATATATTTTATGGGGTCTCAAACGAATATTTGGAGTAGTTACAAACAGAATGACAAAATTAGTATACCCCCCATGTTATGGTGGAGGGTATAATAATGCCGGTAATGGCAGCCATAATGGTTGCCAATATAATTTTTTGTGCCATTTTCCTAACTATAAACAGAGTGCCACTTTTATTTTCGCTTCATGGAAAAATATTTTTTCACTCGTGATTCCAAGTTTTTCGTGTGCCGTGAGTTTTTTCGTGAGTGTTTGAGTAGAATTTTTGTGCGTGAAAATGAGTTGACATAAAAAAGTCGCGATTGAGCATGCGTGAATAAATATTTTTGTCTCGTGAGCGTGAGTGAAAAATCATTTCTATTTTCGCTTAGTAATAGCATTTGACTGGTGTCCTAAATCGCGATTTCGTTTGGTATCACACCAAACTCATCAATAGGATCTATCAAAAACATATGTTTTCTAGGTTGAAAAAAAAAACACTTACCCAATGACTACTCTTAACAAACGTCGATTGCCATGAGAGTAAGTCTACGACACGTCTACATAGTGACAAATACCTATGAACCTACCCAGTAAGCTCCTGAAAGTGACACTTCCAATACAGTTTCCTCCTACACAAAGTCACTCCTAAGTACTTGACCTCGTCAGGTATCGAAATCGTTCTATTGGAGAGTCGTGGTGCGTCAAATTTACCCACCTTCGTCTTCCTCGGGAATAGACTGATGTCTGTATTAACATTGAGAACATTAGGTCTAGCCCAGTCTTATGCCATTTCCAAGACCACTTCGGCCTTTCTGCAAAGCTGATTCGGATCCTAACCCCTTAGTAGTATCATAAAATCGTCTGCGTAGTAGACGGGTTCAAATCCGTTCTCAAACTGAAATAAGTAATTTATGGCTATCACCCATAAAAGTGGAGAGAAAATGCCTCCTGTGGCGTGCCCTTTGGCACTTTCTCCTTTATATTTATGTCATGAGACCCACAATTTATCCACCTGTTCCTTAGCATCGGGTTTATTCGGTCTCTAAGGACTCGGTCTACCAGATACTGGCCTAAGGATTGGATCAGTGTGTCGGTCCGCACATTGTTAAAAGCCCCCTCGATGTCAATGCATTCCGCCAGTGTGTAAGTTTTGGCATCGAAGGAATGCTCCATGGAGACCCTCCTGAACCTTATCGATAAGATTTTCCGAACATATTCTAAAACCAACTCTCTAATCATATTAACAAAGACAGCGGTGTTACCCATATGATGTGTTATTAGGTCGTTAGTATTCAAAAATTTTTCCAGAGCTTGACCCCGTTTATTAATATTGGTACTACACCACGAAATATAGTGAGAGTTCGCATCGGACTCTTTTAGTACCTTATTAACGGTCTGTTTTGCCTTCCTCACCAACCGTTATAGCTTCGACGTGGGTGACGGTGTCGGAGAGTCGAAACGCTGATAAATTTATGCCTGTAAGACTCCAGCTTCGCCCTGTCTTAGCACTGTTTTTTTTTTTTCAATCAACCAACACGCAGAGGATGTCCCCTATATATGCAGTGCATTGCGTTGGAGAGGATAGTAAAGGATCAGAGGGGGAAAGAGGGATTAGTTTTTACTGGCATTTGCTTTGAATTTTTGGATGTTGTAAGTAGCGGGAAAAACATCTGCCGGATGTCAATTCCACATACGAACCGTCCTTGCAAAAAAAAAATTCTCTCGGTAGTGCATGGTCCGATCAATGGCCAATCGATTACAAACCGGTGCGCGCTTCTAGGAAATCTTGTGTTTCTGGCAAACAACCTTAAGCCAGGAATCAAAAGACTGATTTCCGAAAAACACACACCGTGGAAGAATCGGTAGAAAAGCGCTACACAACCCACATTATGACGATGTTCAAGGGATACGATAGAGTTGGATACCCTACCATCTCCAACAACAGTAACGCCTACCTCTGAACACGGCCAAGCATCTCCAAGGATGATTTTAGAGCTCCGGCCCATATATGCCGAGTTCCATATAAGTACAGAACAATTGATAGTTAATATGGTTCAGTTCAAAAACTTTGTTCCGGGTCGTCATGACTCCAGAATTAAGACAATATGAATCTTACCCTTGCTGATTTTTCTCCATGAGAGAAAAAAATCATTAGTCCTCCAGTAAATGGGCTTCTTGGGAGTGGGAGATGGTCACATCGCTCAAACCCCTAAACTCTCCTATACAAGACGTTTTCACCGACCATGGCATAATGGGGATTAAGTGACAGATATTTGGATGTAGACATCCGAGTTGATATCAACTTTCGTAACCAAGTGTTAGGTTTGTCTGCCCCTTTCCAAAGCACCCCCAAACTATTTATTGACTATTTTCTGATCCAAGTGTCTAGGCCAACCCACCCTAAAAACATCACCAAACCGGACATATTTAACGGTCACAGCAATAAGGGGTTAAACTAGTAAAAAGGCGTTAAGTTCGGCCGGGCCGAACTTTGGATACCCACCACCTCGGGTATATATGTAAACCACCTTTCGTCAAATCCGGGGAAAAATGCATACCTTATGACCCATAGCAGCTATATCGAAATATGTTCCGATTTGGACCAAATACTAATTAGTACAAGTCATTGTTCAACTGTATAAAACAAAATTTTGCTTTTTTTAGTAGCTATATCTATAAATAAACCGCTTTGAACCATAAATGACACGGATGGCGAAAAGCCTAACAAACGTCACTGTATGAAATTTCAGTGAAATCGGATTATAAATGCGCCTTTTATTGGGCTAAGGCTTTTCATCGAGATATCGGTCTATATGGCAGCTATATCCAAATCTGGATCGATTTCGACCAACTTGCTGATAAATGTCGAAGAGCCTAACACAACTCACTGTCCGAAATTTCGGAGAAATCGGACAATAAATGCGCCATTTATGGGCTCAAAACCTTAAATCGAGTGATCGGTCTATATGGCAGCTATATCCAAATCTGGACCGATCTGAGCCGAATTGACAAATGATGTCGAAGGGCCTAATACAACTCACTGTCCCAAATTTCAGCAAAATCGGACAATAAATGTGGTTTTTATGGGTCTAAGACCCTAAATCGGTGGATCGGTCTATATGGCAGCTATATCCAAAACTGGACCGATCCTGGCCAAATTGAAGAAGGAAGTCGATGGGCCTAAGACAACTCACTGTCCCAAATTTCAGCGAAATGGGATAATAAATTTGGCATTTATGGGCCTAAGACCCTAAATCAGAGGATTGGTCTATATGGCAACTATATCCAAATCTAGACCGATCTGAGCCAAATTGACGGAGGATGTTGGGGGGCCTAACACAACTCACTGTCCAAAATTTCAGCAAAATAGGATAATAAATTTGGCTTTTATGGGTCTGAGACCCTTAATCGGTGTATCGGTCTATATGGGGGCTATATCTAGATATAGTTCGATTTGGCATATCTTCGAACTTAACGAACTGCTTATGGACAAAAAAGAATCTGTGCAAAGTTTCAGCTCAATATCTCAATTTTTGAAGACTGTAGCGTGATTTCAACAGACCGACGGACATGTCTAGATCGTCTTAGATTTTTACGCTGATCAAGAATATATATGCTTTATAGGGTTGGAAATGGATATTTCGATGTGTTGCAAACGGAATGACAAAATGAGTATACCCCCATCCTTCGGTGGTGGATACAAAAAAGGTATTTGGGAGTAGAGGACGAATTTGATTGCCAAATTCAAGGAAAAATTACCAACAATTCTTATTTACCGACCATGACAATATTGGTCACAAGAAAAATATGTCGGAGAGTGAAAGTAGGCTCAATTGAACCTAGCGCCTTTTAAATCCATATTGTTTTAATATTTGGTAAAGGAACCAGTTTTTTAAATAATGGCCTGGAATTATCCTGGCATAGTCTCGATAATATCATGAAATCCCATTTTTAAAATTTTTACGACTAACCTCTGGACTAAGATCTGGAGATTTTGGTTTCTATGGCACGACATTCATATTCTTTCCCGTAAACAACTTTGAGCAATGCTTGGAGCTTTTCTGTTAAAATGTCCAACAAAGGTGATTTTGCCTTTCAGCGTAAATCCAAGTATCCATTTTACGATGAATTCGATTAAGAGGACCCAAACGCTTACCAGAAAAACAAATCCAGACCATAACATAGCTTCATGTATGTTTGACTGTCGAATCCAATTGTTCCTTTACGTTATGTATTTAAATGTCAGCAGAAAGCTTATTTTCCTAACAGCAAACTTATTTCTCTGGATGTATATGCATAAGTTTCTCCTTAATAAATTGGTAGTTCCCAGCGCATCTTTGACATCTTCTTCACACATCTCCTGCTACGCATCTACTATGTTTTTATAAGTTCGCATAAATCCCTTAAAAGAGCTATAACTAATTTGATGAGCTTGTTTTCAGAGTATAAATAAACAACTGTTATCACCAGTCTGAATATACTACATGTTTCTACGATTTTATTTAGGTGTGCGTGTGTGTATTATGACTGTGTCACTCTATTATTAATTTGTATGGGCACATTCACGCACATGTCTGTGTATAATTCCGTTTCCGCTTTCCTTTTGTGTGTCGAAGATTTATAAGCACAGTGTAGTGTAGTCATGGGATGTTTCGAAAATGTTTTTCAAAAACTTTTTCTGTTTACTTTTCTATTTTTCAAACCAAAACTTTTCATTTTTCCAAAAGACTGAATACGCTTGCTCTTTTCCACATACAACCAATCCACACTCACGAGCACACACTTCAACTAGCGGCTGAAGGAGAACAGAGCACATACAAACCAAAACGAACTATAAATTTTGCTCGTTTTACATTTTCATGGCAAAAGTTGCATTTTAAGTGAAAGAGTTTTATTTGCGCAGCGATTGAAAATCATCATTATTAGTTAATTAAGAGTTTTGCAGAATAGTTGCTTCTATTTAATGAAAATTAACAAGTGTAAAAGAGCAAAACAAACGCCTTCAGGAAATATTGATTTTTAACACAAAGGATTCTGAGAATATTCCTAAAGAACGAAGCAGCTACGGTGTTACTAACAGCAGCGTAATGTATTAAATTCCAAACATTGACTTCGTTAGTTGATTCAGTTATCGTTATTTAACTTTAACCTTTTTATACCCTCCACCATAGGAGGGGGAATACTAATTTCGTCGTTCCGTTTGTAACGCCTCGAAATATTTGTCAAACACCCCATAAAGTAAATATATTCTTCATCGTCATGACATTTTAAGTCGATTTAGCCATGTCCGTCCGTCTGCCGAAAGCACTCTAACTTTCGAAGGAGTAAAGCTAGGCATCTGAAATTTTGCACAAATACTTCTTATTAGTGTTTTTATATTGCTGCTATATAAACCGACTTTGGGTCTTGACTTCTAGAGCATCTCGAGAGCGCAATTCTTATCCGATTTGGTTGAAATTTTACACGAAGTGTTTTATTTCAACTTTTAACAACCGTGTCAAGTATGGAATAAAGCAGTCCATAACCTGATGTAGCCGCCATATAAACCGATCTTCCGGTTAGACTTCTTGAGCCTCTATAGAGCACAATTCCTATCATATTTGGCTGAAATTTTACATGAACTCTTTTGTTATGACTTCCAACAACTATAAGCCGATCTTGGGTCTTGACTTCTTGAGCTTCTCGAGGGCGCAATTCTTTCAGATTTGGCCGAAATTTTGCACGAAGTGTTTTATTTCAACTTCCAACAACTGTGTCAAGTATGATCATAAATCAGTCCATATCCTGATATAAACGTCATATATACCGATATCCCGATTAGAATAATTGGGCTTCTAGAGGGCGCAATTCTTATCCAATATGGTTGAAATTTTGCATATGTCATTTTGGTATGACTTCTAAAAGCTGTTCCAAGTATGGTACAAATCGGTTTATAACATGATATAGCTGCCATATAAACGGATCTCCCAATTATTACTCCAATGTGCAGGTGGTGATTTTCTATGACTGGTGTATATAAACCGATCTGCGGTCTTGACTTCTTGAGCCTCTCGAGTGTGCAATTTCTATCTGATTTGGTTGAAATTCAGCATAAAGTGTTTTTTTTTTTTTATTCCAACAACTGTGCTAAGTAATGCTTAATTTGGTTGAAGTTCTGCATGAATTGTTTTTTAAGACTTCCAACAACTGTGCTATGCATGGCTTATATCGGTACATAACCTGATAAAACTGCCATACAAACTGATCTTGGATCTTGACATCTTGAGCCACTAGAGCCGCAATTCTTATCCGATTTGGCTAAAAATTTTCTTGAGGTGTTTTGTTTTGACTTCCAACGACTGTGCTAAGTATAGTTTTAATCGGTTCATAACCTGATATTGCTGCCATATAAACCGATCTTGGATGTTGACTTCTTCAGCCACTAGAGGACGCAATTCTCATCCGATTTGGCTGAAATTTTGCATGTTATGAATTTCATCAAATGTGCCAAATATGTTGAAATTGGTATATTTTAACCTGGTATAGCTGCCATATAAACCGATTTTGGATCTTGACTTCTTGAGCCAATAGAGAACTCAATTCTCATCCGATTTGGCTGAAATTTTGCATAAAATGTTTTGTTATGACTTCCAACTATTGTGCTAAGTATAATTCAAATTGGTCCTTAACCTGATATCGCTGCAATATAAACCGATCTTGACTTCTTAAGCCACAATTCTTATTACGATTTGGCAGCAATTTTGTACAACTGCTTCTCCCATAATCTTCAACATATGTTTCCAATATGGTCTGAATCAATCTATAGCCTGAAACAGCATCCATATAAACCGATCTCCCGATAATGCTTCTTCAGCCGCTACAAGGCACAAATCTTATCCGAATGGAATTCTTATGCCAATGTTTTCTTCTATGGTCGTCAACATTCAATTTAATTATGGTCCGAATTGGACTTCAACTTGATACAGCTCCAATAGCATAACAATTCTTATCCATTATTCGCTGTTTGCCTAAAAAGAGATACCGTGCAAAGATCTTGACAAATGTGATCCATGGTGGAGGGTATATAAGATTCGGCCCGCCCGAACTTAGCATGCTCTTATTTATTTATAATTGAACTTGACGCCATTTTATACTAGAGCAAATTTTTAAAGAAAAAAAGGCACTTTTTGAAGTTTAGCTTAAGTCCGGCACATATTCTAAGAACATTTCTCTAACAACAAATGTTGGCAACTCTGCTAGACATTTCAATTTCAGCCAACCAGAATTAGCTTCATCAATAACTGGTGTTGATAAATGATTAATTCGCAATTTAAGAACCATCTTTACAACAATGTCATATGGGTATGCAATCAATACAGATTCGTATGAGATATTTGCTAAAGAAACTAAAACCACATTCTTTGAACTCTATTCTTGGTTCTACATCAATTTAAAACTAATACTCTGAAAGTGATTAAAATTACACAAAGCCACATGCATTGGGAAAAGTAAAGCTAATAGACAGGGCTGTCGAGCGTGGTTAATGTGGTATTTGTATCATAGAGGCGATTTCGCAATAAATTCGGTACAAATACAACATACCAACGAACGGCCCTTAAAGCTTACACACCTATTATGACTGATGAGTTATTCTAAACCAAATTACGAAACGCGTTCCATAGTGGTTGATGTGAGTTGTGATCTATGACTTTCCTTTTTTATTTGGAAAGAAAAATCTCCGATCATTGAGCTCGTCTCGTAAGAAAAAAACCGTAAATTGTAAATTTTATTGACCTTCGCCCCAGCAGAGAAAAAAGTTGAAAATAAAACAAGAAAAAGCGTGCTAAGTTCTGCCCGGCCGACTCATGGGAACACACCACCATTGATTCTGCTAAAATATGGGAGCTATATCTAGGTATAGACCGAATTGGACCGTACTTGGCGCAGTTGTTAAGAGACATGACAGAACACTATTTGCAAAATTTCAGCCAAATCGGACAAAAATTGTGGCTTCCATAGGATCAAGAATTCAAATCGGGAGATCGGTTTATAATGAAGCTATATCCAAATCTGAACAGATATCGCCCATTTGCAATTCCTAACGACCTACATCTTTATAAAGTATCTGTGCAAAATGGTGGTGGGTATAATTATAATAGTTTGGTTTCATTCATTGCAGACAAAATTATAATTAATAATTTATTTGTATTAACACTAAAAGTGTGTGTATATAATATAATATATTCACTACTATGCATTTCTGCTTACTTTCTTTCTGCTTACTTATTTTATGGAAATAGTGTATTAGAACATCTACATCAACGAAAATTATAATGAAGCTCATTCATACAAGACAAGCAGAGCTTATATTTTTTATATCTACCACCATATGATAGTACCTACCACCATTTATATAATCATTCCGTTTGCAACACATCGGAATATCCATTTCTGACCCTACAAAGCATATTTATTCTTAATCGTCGCCAAATTCTTATTTACTTAATTTGGCTATGACATAACATTTGTCCCATTAGCCCAATGTAGAATATAATCTCTGAAAACAAGTTTCGAGGTATCTCTCACCACATGATCTTTGCATCGGGTCTTTGGCCGTGCCGATTTGCGTGTACCATCGTGGTCGCCTTTAAAAGACTTCTTCGCTGAAGCTTCTTCATTCCCATGTATCTGCTCGTCCGTCGTTTGCAATCGGGCTACAGCCTTCAAAAATTGAGATATTGAGTTGATATTTGACACAAATTCGTCTTTTTGATACACGCAAGTTGAGTTTTTGAACGATGGAAATCGGACCATATTTGGACATTGCTGTCATAAAGTCCGATCTTCCGATTAAATGTCTTAATTCCATATCTAGTTGGTATCTGTAAATCGCTAAGAATTTCTTGTTCTCGATGAACCATGGTGCTTTGCAAACTAGTAACAATGTTTTTGATTGATACACCGCTGACAGAGACCCCATATAAATTGATCGCCCAATTTGATTTTCTGAGCCTCTTGAAGGCGCAATTATTACTCCATTGGCCTGAAATTTTGGATGTGGTATTTCTTATGACTTCTGACAGCCATAACAAGTACGGTCCATATCGGTCTATATCTTGATGTAGCTCTTATATATTTGAGAAAGTCATTCAAAGATCTTCTCACATGCACTCCATGGTGGAGGGTATATAAGATTCGGCTCGGCCGAACTGAACGCGCTATTACTAAATAGTTTATTGGATTTGCGGGTCACTTCATATATCGTGTAGCATTTCAGAGACAATATTAATCTTTTCTTGGAGTAGCATCGAGCATTTGTAAATAGTTTCCGGGTTTTTCGTTCTCAATCATTTTCTTTCACTTTTTCGTTATTTGATGAAATTTTCGTTTGTTTATTATATACGACGTATTCGACATTCGTATCGTACAAGATTTTTAGTTTCTGCAGAAATATGGCAAGGAACGTTTGTCCCATTCGGTGTAAACTGAAAGGCATATATTTATTAATCTGCGATTGACTTTTTGATAGCTCGTAGAAAGAATTATGGTTGGAACCCAGGTCATCAGTGTTTAAAACACCCAGGCAGCTTCTTCTTATGCCTTTATAGACAAAGAAGTCTAAGAGATCTAGAATTTTTGCTGGCATAAACCTTTAGTTCAATAGTGTATTTGTGATGCACTAGATTTCTGCATCGGATATTTCGATGTGTTGCAAATAGAATGACAAAATCTAAAATCAATGTTGGTGCGCATAAAATGCGTATTTCTTTGTATACCTTTAAAACTCACAGAATATTTTAAAGGCCTTATATTTTGTAGCTATATTAGAATTAAAACAAGTAACTGCGTGCTAAGTACGGCCGTACCTAATTTTATATATCCTCCACCATGAATCGCATTTGTCGAGTTCTTTGCGCGGTGTCTCTTCTTAGGCAAACAAAGAATTATATCAAGTTATAGTCCGATTCGGACCATAAATGAATTGAATGCTGAAGACCATAGAAGAAGTCATTGTGTAATATTTCAGTCCATTCGGATAAGGATTGAATCTTATAGAGGATCAAGAAGCATAATCGGGAGATCAGTGGTGGCTCTAGTGGCTCAAGAAGTCAAGATCCAAGATCGGATTATATGGCAGCTATATCAGGTTATAGACCGATTAGAACCCTACTTTGCAAAGTTGTTGAAAGAATTAAAGAAACATTTCATGAGAAATTTAAGCCAAATCGAATAAGAACTGAGCCCTCTAGTGGCTCAAAAAGTCAAGATCCAAGATCAGTTTATATGGCAGCTATATCAAAACATGAACCGATATGACCCATGTCGGCCCAATCCCAACCGACCTACATTGAAAATAAGTATTTGTGCAAAATTGCAAGCGCCTGGCTTTACTTTACTTGACGGACCTGCGGACGGACATGGCTAGATCGAAATAAAATGTCATGACCTTCAAGAACGTATATACTTTAAGTGGTCCTAGACGAATATTTCGAGGTGTTACAAACGGAATGACGAAATAGTATACCCCCATTCGATTCTGGAGGGTATAATTATTTTCTAATAAAGCGGACAAAATATTAAATTGCATATCACTCTGTAATTTTACTTAACTTCAAGAATTTAAATTCCAAAAAACAAATATTCCTTTAGCCGAACATACAGCAAAAAAAATTTTCCCAAAAGCAACTGCTTATGGCTGGGATAAAACTATTTTTAATATGGCATCAGCATTTCCTCTATGGCTACCATCCTTCTGACTGATGACTGAGTTGACTTGAAATGATTCGGCTTCTATTTTTTTTTTTTTTTTTTAACATTTTGATACACCATGCTGTGCATGAGTTTTTAGAAAAAAATTCATTGAATTGACATTTATGTGCAGGAAAATGACTGATTTTTGATTCCCAGCCAAAGTATGAGATAACCAAATTTGCTCCCAAAAGTTTTCTTCTTCTGGGTGGCTGGGGAAAAAATATCCAAAAGTCATTGCAGCCATATTGTCAGTGGTTTGCAGACAAACACACGCGCTCAACGACGACATCATCAACATATTTGGCACTAATTCGATTTTCTCCATGGATCTTGACTAAATGAACCAAATCGAAAATTCAAAGAGAGCAATACTGTCACCAGGGAGTTTGCCAAAAGAAAGTTTCTTTTGATGAGAAAAAACGCATTCCCTGAATAAATTATAGTTACTTTAACTTTTTGTCGTTCTGTCTGTCATTGGTGGTGCTATTTGTGTTACTACCACCATTGAAAGAGGAATATTAAATTCGACATTAAGTTTGTAACAAATATCTAGTACCCGTTATGCTGGGTAAAAGTTTAAATGCATCGCAGAATTTTTACTTGTGGTAAACATTTAAAATCGTAGCAAGATCCAAATTTTGGGCCAAATGTCGAAGACTCCATATACTCAAACCTCACCCGAATAATATACCAATCTTATAATACAAAGATTCTAGAAGGAGCGCAGAAGATGGAGATGTTCCAACTTTCCCATAGAAAATTGAAATAAGTACGCAATACAAAAATGACAATGGGTAATGCGGTCTGGGAAGGATCCAATTTTTTCAATTATTTAATCACCGAGTGAAAGATTGGATAAGACTAATGGCAATTTTCGTTCCAAACTCTGGCAGTCTCGCCCACCTGAACAAGTCTGAAGGAGTTGCATCCAACACTTTCAACATTTTGAAGCTAAAGGTGTTTAGAAGCGGTGGTGTCGTGGAATCAGGAGACGACTTAGCATTTGTTGCTGAATACTTATCTTAGGAACTAACACCAACATCGCTAAGGTCGGGATGGTTGAAGGAATCCGAAAATCCCCCTACCACGATCGAAAGAGGAGGGGGAGGCCTGGGTGGGTCATCCGGTAAGGTAAAGTTCAAGGGGTGCGCCAGAGGGGAAGGAGAGAAGGAAGTACCTTTTGAGTAATCTGAAGAGGAATCATCTTTCTGAACTACCGCTGGATACACAGAGAAACAGTTATCTTGAAAGAAAGTGGTGGAAAATCTGAAACCTGACCATGGTTTGGTTATGGACTAAAAATTCCAGATTTTTAACTATTTAAAGCCGCAGGGAATGGGAGACACAAATCCTTTATTTTTGCAAAGAGTAGTATAAACAAGACCGCCTTAGCGCAGAGGTTAGCATGTCCACCTGTTACTCAGAACGCCTGGGTTCATATCCTAGCAAGAACATCAAAAAAATTTGTCAGCGGTGGTTATCCCCTTCTAATGCTGGCAACATTTGGAGAAACTGTAGCATTTTGTATGCAGCTTTGTAAAAACTTCTTCCCAAAGAGGTGACGCACTGCGGTACGCCGTTCGGACTCGGCTATAAAAAGGAGGTCCCTAATCATCTTATATATAAAATTCAATTTGTGTTTGTTTGTTTGTTTATCGGTTTGTTTGTTCCGTATAGACTCAAAAACGGCTGAACCGATTACCTTGAATTTTTTTACAGATTGTGTTGGTTGGTCTGGAAGTAAACATAGGCTATAACATTTTTTGATATTGGGAGGGGGGCGGACGAAAACCTGGGGGGCCGCCTCAGCCCCAAAACCCCTTAAAATAGGTTCATTCGACAATCATGACAATATGGGACTCAAATGAAAGGTATTCGGAAGTAGATTACGAATAAGGTCAGGAAGTAGGAATAGGTTTTATAATTTATTGATATCGGAAGGAGGCGGACCCTCCACCGTTACCCCAAAAAAAAACCACCCAAAATCTAAAGTGGACCGATAAGGAAAATATGGGTATCAAATGAAAAGTATGCGGGAGTAAATAACGAATCTGGCATACAAATTCATGTCCAAGTATAGGGGGTCACCCCACACACTCCGACAAAAACGCCTAAAATGGGCACATTAGCCAATCACCGATATATGGGACTCGGTTTGTTTGTTCCGTATAGACTGAAAAACGGCAGAACAGATTTTCTCGAAATTTTCGCTTATTGTGTAGGTTGGTCTGGAAGGAAACATAGGCTATATAATTGTTCGGCTATATAATTTTTATCTTACATACCCTCCAACTTGGATCGTCTTTTTCGACTTCTTTCTTGGTACCTCTTTTTTAACAAACAAAAGAGAAAGTAAAGTATTGCTATGATATTGGAGCTATATCAAGTTATGGTCCGATTCAGGCCACAATTGAACTGAATGTTGCAGACTATAGTAGAGAAATTATGTAAAATTTCAGCCAAGTCGAATAAGAATTGCACCCTAGGGTCCAAGAAGTAAAATAGGGGGATCGGTTTATAGGAGAGTTGTGTCAGACTATAGACAGATCCAGAGCATAATTGACAATTATGTCGAAGACCATGGGAGAAGCCGTTGTACAAAACTTCGCCCTCTAGAGCCTCAAGCAGTCAAGATCACAGATCGGTTAAATGGCAGCTATATCAGGTTATGAACCGATTTGAACCATATTTGGCACAGTTGTTGGAAGCACGCCATGCCGAATTTCAGAAAAATCGGATAGGAATTGAGCCTTCCAGAGACTCAAAAATTCAAGATATCCTATGGCTTTATATGGCAGCTATATCAGGTTATGGACCGATTTGAACCATACTAAGCAAAGTTGTTGGAAATCATAATAAGACGGACAAACGGCTAGATCGACTGTCATGACGATCAAGAATATACATACTTTATGGGGTCTTAGTCAAATATTTTGAGGAGTTACAAACAGAATGACGAAATAAGTATACCCCCATTCTATGGTGGAGGCTATAATATTGGTTGCCCAAAAAGTAATTGCGGATTTTTTAAAAGGAAGTAAATGCATTTTTCATAAACCTTAGAATGAACTTTAATCAAATATATAATTGCCATTTTGTTCGATAACCTTTTGCCATCTTCCTGGCAAATTTAGCATTCCACGCTCATAGAACTTCTGGCCTTTATCTGCAAAAAACTGAACCAAGTGCGATTTTATAGCCTCATCATTGCCGAAAATTTTACCATTTAAGGAGTTCTGCAAAGATCGAAATAAATGGTAGTCTGATGGTGCAAGGTCAGGGCTATATGGTGGGTGCATCAAAACTTCCCAGCCAAGCTCACTCAGTTTTTGGCGAGTGACCAAAGATGTGTGCGGTCTAGCGTTGTCCGGGTGGAATATGACACCTTTACGATTGACCAATTCTGGTCGCTTCTTCTTCATGGCTGTATTCAATTTGTCCAATTGTTGACAGTAAACATCCGAATTAATCGTTTGAGACAGAAATGTCGCATTCAAACTAAAGTTGGTGTCGTAAGCCGCTATTGCAGGGATAAAGATCATTGTTGTGGGAAGTGATACTAATGCACATCACCAGATATGAGAAGTTCAGATACCAACGAAACGAGCGAGGTGCTTATCGAAAACATGTATTGTTAGTTGCTATCTGGCGATTGTTATAATTGAACAAGTAAAAGCGTGCTAAGTTCGGCCGGGCCGAATCTTATATACCCTCCACCATGGATCGCATTTGTCGAGTTCTTTTCCCGGCATCTCTTCTTGGGCAAAAAAAGGATATAAGAAAAGATTTGCTCTGCTATTGGAGCGATATCAAGATATGGTCCGGTTTGGACCACAATTAAATTATATGTTGGAGTCCTGTGTAAAATGTCAGCCAATTCGAATAAGAATTGCGCCCTTTGTGGGCTCAAGAAGTAAAATAGAGAGATTCGATTTATATGGGAGCTGTATCGGGCTATATACCGATTCAGACCATAATAAGCACATGTGTTAATGGGCATGAGAGAATCCGTCGTACAAAATTTCAGACAAATCGGATAATAATTGCGACCTCTAGAGGCTCAAGAAGTCAAGACCCAAGATCGGTTTATATGACAGCTATATAAGGTTATGGACCGATTTGAACCATACTCGGCACAGTTGTTGGATATAATAACCAAACACGTCGTGCTAAATTTCATTCCAATCGGATAAGAATTGCGCACTCTAGAGGCTCAAGAAGTCAAAACCCAAGATTGGTGTATATGGCAGCTATATCAGGTTATGAACCGATTTGAACCATACTTGGCACAGTTGATGGATATCATAACAAAACACGTCGTGCAAAATTTCATTCTGCGCACTCTAGAGGGTCAAGAATTCAAGACCCAAGATCGGTGTATATGGCAGCTATATCAGGTTATAAACCGATTTGAACCATACTCGGCACATTTGTTGGATATCATAACAAAACACGTCGTGCAAAATTTCATCCCAATCGGATAAGAATTGCGCACTCTAGAGGCTCAAGAAGTCAAGACCCAAGATCGGTTTATGTGGCAGCTATATCAAAACATGGACCGATATGGCCCATTTACAATACCAACCGACCTACACTAATAAGAAGAATTTGTGCAAATTTCAAGCGGCTAGCTTTACTCCTTCGGAAGTTAACGTGCTTTCGACAGACAGACGGACGGACGGACAGACGGACGACAGACGGACGGACATGGCAAGATCGACATAAAATTTCACGACTATCAAGAATATATATACTTTATGGGGTCTCAGACGAATATTTCGAGTAGTTACAATCAGAATGACGAAATTAGTATACCCCCCATCTTATGGTGGAGGGTATAAAACCGACCTTTATTACCACGAATAGGCAAGAGGTACTAGATGTTACTTTGGTAACGGAGAATATCAGCGAAAGGATATGTGACTGGAAACTGTTCGGTCATCGTTACATTACCTTCAGCCTTTTAGAAAATATTTCAAAAGTGATACCTCGGCTAAACAGAAGAAAGGCAGATTGGGGTAAGTATCGGCACACATTCCCCACGGCTATGCACTCTAGATCGGAAAAGGCAGTTGAATCTGCGGAAACCATAGACACAGTGGTTAAGCGGATCACGAACGCCTTGAATGACTCGTTTAAGTCTGCATGCCCTAGAGCCAAGGGCAAATTGCCACCATCATTGTGGACCCCAGATTTGGTGGGCTAAGGAAGGTTTACAAAAACCTCTTGTACAGTGCAAAAGCCACAATAACCATACGACTGGAACATCTATAAGGCTATGCAAATGCAAATTTGCCCATGAACATTTCATTAAGGAACAGGGGCAAACATCTCACATATCAAAGAGTGCTGTCCGATCCAGACATCTCAGTCATTGAGTTCGTCATGACATGTCACTATATAATCGGAAAACATGCTGGCAGGCTGATGGTTGCCAGTAACGACTTTTACAGAAGGTGCGAGGACATCGACGAAAAAGAGACTGTAGAACACCTTCAATGTGTGCGTCCCGTACTAGCAGTCAGAAGGAGTTCCACTTTAGGTTCTCATTTCTTTGAGAAACAGTCTGATTTAGCTGATGAGAAAACATCGAAGAAGAAGAGACTAGCAGTAAAAAGGAGTTCCACTTTAGCTTTTCATTTATTCGAGAAACTGTCTGATTTAGCGGACGTAAACAATCGCAAGTTGTCGGGTTTTTAAGTAGTAGTAGTTTTTAAAGCGATCTGTATGGTTCAACTAAAAGGCATCTTCCTTCTTCTGTTCCTGTGGTATCACAATGGGCGAAAACGTATAGGTGAGTCTGATGGTAGACTGCCACTTTAGCCTAACCTACCCTAAAGCTAGACGCTTTGCACAAATACTTCCTATTAGTGTAGGCCAGTTGGGTTTGTAAATGGGCCATATCAGATCACATTTAGATATAGCTCCCATATAAACCGATCTCCCGGCTATATTCCTTGAGCCTCCTTAAAAGCGCAATTTATCTGATTAATCTTAAATGTTGTACGTTTTTTATGACTTTCAAAGGATGTACCAAGTATGGTTCGAATCGGTCCAATACCCGATATTGCTCCCATATCAACCTATCTCCAAATTGTACTTCCTAAGGCTCAATAGGGCGCAATTTTTATCCTATTTGGCTGAAATTTTCCACAGAGACTTCTCCCATGACCTTCAACATACGTGTCAAATATGGTCTGAATGACTCTATTTCCTGATATAACTCCCCTATGAACCGATCTCCCGATTTTACTGCTTGAGCATCTGGAGGGCTTAATAATTATCCGACTCGGCTGAACTTTTGTTCCAAAGCCTGATAAAGCTTCCATATAAACCGATCTCCCGATTATACATCTTATCGAATATGGCTGACATTTGGCACAAAAACTATTTATATGATTCTCCAATATACGGTCCCCAATATGGTCTGAGTAGGTGGATAACCTGATATAGCTCCCCTATAAACAGATTTCCCGATTTTACTTCTTGACGTCCTATAGGTCGCAATTTTTATCCGATTTGGTTTAAATGTTGCACAATGGTCTAAATCTATATATAGCTTCAAAAGCATAGAAATTCTTATCCATTATCCTTTCTTTATACCCTCCATCATGGAATTATGGCATACTAATTTCGTGATTCCGTTTGTAACGCCTCGAAATATGCGTCTAAGTCCCCATAAAGTATATATATTTTTGATCGTCATAACATTTTAAGTCGATCTAGCCATGTCCGTCTATCTGTCTGTCCGTACGTTACACAAATACTTCTTATTATTGTAGAGCGGTTGAAATTGTAAATGAGCCAAATCGGTTCATGTTGTCATATAGCTGCCATATAAACCGATCTTGGGTCTTGACTTCTTGAGCCTCTAAATTGAGAAATTCCTATTCGGTTTGGCTGAAATTTTGCCTGTAGTGTTTTGTTGTAACATCCAACGACTGTGCTAAGTATGGTTCAAATCGGTTCATAACCTGAGATAGCTGTCATATAAACTGATCTCACGATTAGACTTCTTCAGCTTCTAGAGGGCACAATTGTTATCCAATTTGGTTGAAATTTTGCATATGTATGAGTTCCAACAACTGAGCCATGCATGGTCTAAATCGGTTGATAACCTTATATAGCTGCCATGTAAACCGAACTCCCTATTTGACCCCCTGAGGTGGTATTTTTCTATGCCTTCTAACAGCCATGACAAGTACGGTCCATATTGGTCAATAACTTGATTAAGCTCATATATATATTGTATAAGATTCGGCCCGGCTGAACTTAGCACGTTTTTACTTGTTTGCTAGATAGAGATACCGGGCAAAAAACTTGACAAATGCGATTCATGGTGGAGGAGTATAAGATTTAGCCCTGCCGAAGTTAGTACACTCTTACTTGTTTTATATAAAAAAGGTGGGATATTTATTTCATAATAAAGAGGAAATTATGCCGTTAATGAACGACCACGCTTACAGGACCAAATCCTTCTCAAGACATTTTCCATAACCAAATCGCAAAGTGGCTGCCTTATGTCCTTGATAGCCTCAAGAATTCTATCTTTGAAGTTTTAAATCGACGATGATCCCGTCGTCTTACCATTGCCTTACACCTTATGTTTTATGTGGCCCCACTGGAAGAAGTCGCCAGTTATTAAATCATAAGATCTCATTGGCCCGTAATTTCATGGTTTCATTTTTTGTGTGGCGCGTAAGGCCATCATATTGAAAGTAAACATTGTCCATTTCAATACCACCCAACTCCGACCACAAAAAATCATTCATCATCTCTCGAGAGCGTAATTCATTCACGGTTACTGTTGATCCAACCTCAAAGCTAAGCACCAACGACTTAAGCTGTCGCCTTAAACCTACCATATCATTTAACTAAGAGCTTGAATTGAATAGCAGTCAAAATTGTTAGCAACATTTTCAGTTGCCTCTTTAATATGCCAACATATTAGTTGAGCCACGTATTAATGGTTGATAACGATGGTGTTGGGTATATAAAGTTCGACCTAGCCACTTACTTCTTGCACTTGTTTCTATTTTTTCATTTCATTCAAAAAGTTATCGCTTTTTCTTTGTTATCGTCAATTTTGATGACACACCGTGTGATGACAAACTTCAGGCATTAGTGAATGACGGTAGTGGGAGGACAAATGGATGGATAGGAGGCGGGAGGAGAAACACTTAAGCTATATATCACCATTCTTATGCTTTATTGTTCCTAAGAGATAATAAAATATTAGAGGCACATAGGACCAATGCCAACCACTACAGTTCCCTCACACACACACACACACACGAAACAATTCATGGCAAGGAAAAAGTTCATTAACTTGGCAAATGAAGCCATTAAAAAAGTTCACTTGGCTAGAGAAGTAAAATGGAAGTTTTCGCAACAAATTAAGGCTATAGATCCCCAGAGATCTGCAGCCAATAAATGTGTGCAGCAAAACAGAAAAACGTAACTAACACTTAAAAACCTAATAGAGTTTTATAAATGTTCTCTGCTTCATCTTCTTCTCAACTTTTTTTATTGTACAGTCAATGCAACATATTTGGGGTAACCTCCTCACTAATATTGTCAAACTTTGGTAGTTTTTTATTGCGAAGCCTTGAGAGCACTTTTACTTTGATCCCTATTTAGAACGCAAGGTCATTAAATAAAATTCGTAAAACATTTTGATATCTCAAAATTACAATACAAAAACTTAAAAAAATTATTTTTGGACACTTCTCCATGCCGTTTTTGAGCTGTAACAGCTATATCAAAACAAGTCCTGATCTCGACCGATACGGATCTTATACAACACATTGATTGGTTTTGTTTTGTGTTGCTAAAAGCTATTTTTATTCATGAATACTTTGAATTAATCGGGAGATCGGCTTATCTGGAATATTTATCAAGTTATAAACTAAGTTGAGCCATACTTGACACGGCCGTTGGAAGCCATAGCAAAACTTAGGAACATTTCGGCAATCGGGTGGTAATTCCGCCTTCTGGAGGCTGAATACGTCAAATCTGATGATTGGTTCAAACAGCAGCTATACCAGGTAATGAAACAATTTAGAACACACTTGACACTGTTGATAAAATTGAAAAAACAAGTAAGAGCGTGCTAAGTTCGGCCGGGCCGAATCTTATATACCCTCCACCATGGATCGCATTTGTCGAGTTCTTTTCCCGGCATCTCTTCTTAGGCAAAACAAGATATAAGAAAAGATATGCTCTGCTATTAGAGCGATATCAAGATATGGTCCGGTTTGGACCACAATTAACTTATATGTTGGAGACCTGTGTAAAATGTCAGCCAATTCGAATAAGGACTGCGCTCTTTGGGGGCTCAAGAAGAAAAATATAGAGATGGATTTATATGGGAGCTGTATCGGGCTATAGACCGATTCAGACCACAATAAACACATATATTGATGGTCATGAGAGGATCCGTCGTACAAAATTTCAGGCAAATCGGATAATAATTGCGACCTCTAGAGGCACAAGATGTCAAGATCCCAGATCGGTTTATATGGCAGCTATATCAGGTTATGAACCGATTTGAACCTTATTTGACACAGTTGTCGAAAGTAAGAATAAAATACGTCATGCAAAATTTCAGCCAAATCGGATAGGAATTGCGCCCTCAAGAAGGCTCAAGAAGTCAAGACCCAAGATCGGTTTATATGGCAGCTATATCAGGTTATGGTCCGATTTGAACCATACTTGCCACAGTTGTTGGGTGTCATAACAAAACACGTCGTGCAAAATTCCATTCCAATCGGATAGGAATTGCGCACTCTAGAGTCTCAAGAAGTCAAGACCCTAGATTGGTTTATTTGGCAGTTATATCAAAACATGGATTTATATGGCCCATTTACAATACCAACCGACCTACACTAATAAGAAGTATTTATGCAAAATTTCAGACGGCTAGCTTTAAGAATATATATACTTTATGGGGTCTCAGACGAATATCTCGAGTAGTTACAAACAGAATGACGAACCAAAAATGAATGCTGAACATTTTAGAAGTCATTGTGTAATATTTCAGTTTTTTCGGATAAGAATTGCGCCTTGTAGGGGCTCAAGAAGCAAAATCGGGAGATAGATTTATATGTGAGCTGTATCAAGCTATTGATCGATTCAGACTATATTAGACACGTATGATGAAGGTCATGAAAGAAGCCGTTGTACAAAATTTCTACCAAATCGGATGAGAATTGCACCCTCTAGAGGTTAAAGAAGTCGAGATGCCAGATAGGTTTATACGACAGCTATATCAGGTTCTATACCGATTTACGCCATACTAAGCACAGTTATTGCAAGTCATAACAAAACATCTCATGCAAAATTTCAGCCAAATCGGATGAGAATTGCGCACTCTATTGGCTCAAGAAATCAAGATCCAAAATCGGTATATGACAGCTATACCAGATTATAAACCGATTTTAATCATACTTAGCACAGTTGTTGAAAGTGATACCAAAACACTACGTGCAAAATTTTAATAAAATCGGATAAGAATTGCGCCTTGTAGAGGCTCAAGAAGTCAAGACCCAAGATCGGCTTATATGGCAGCTGTATCCAAATATGGATCGATTTGGCTCATTTACAATACCAACCGACCTACACTAATAAAAAGTATTTGTGCGAAATTTCAAGCGGCTAGCTTTACTCCTTCGGAAGTTAGCGTGCTTTCGACAGACAGACGGACGGACGGACGGACATGGCTAGATGGACTTAAAATGACATGACGATCAAGAATATATATACTTTATGGGGTCTTAGACGCATATTTCGAGGTGTTACAAACAGAATGACAAAATTAGTATACCCCCATCCAATGGTGGAAGGTATATTAACTTTGTGCAAAATTTCAGCCAAATCAGATAAGAATTACACCCTCTAGAAGCTCAAGTCTAATCGGGGGATAAGTTTGTATGGTAATCATATCAGGTTATAAACCCATCTTATTACAGTTGTTGGAAGTGATACCTTCATGTGCAAAATTTCAGCCAAATCGGAGAAGAATTGCGTCCTCTAGAGGCTCAAAAAGTCAAGACCCAAGATCGCTTTATATGACAGCTATATCAAACCAACGACCGATTTGGCCCATTTATAATGACAACCGACCTGCACTAATAAAAAGTATTTGGGTAAACGAAATTACAAAAATTAGTATACCCCCATCCTATGGTGGAGGGTATAAAAAAGATAAGAATATGTACATTATTTACATGTAATTCCGTGGCTTCCATCCACGACTCATCATTGTCAGTGTTACACAATTCATTCGTACAGTAAAAGGTATCACTGCTCCTGTGATAAAACATAGAGACATCACCTACAAACGGGATTCCTCTTCATCCAGACATGCAATGATGAAGGATGACGAGCGCAAGTGTCTTCCAGATACCTCGCGAAATATCCAAAGAGTGATTCAGTGAAGCCAGAACAATCGAGTTCCCGTAGTCTTCAGAATTTCTGAGGTGTATAAGGACGCCCTTGACCATGAACACATCAATTCAACATCATGATAACAACACAGGCACAGACCATTGGCTTTCGCCCACGTGCTGACTCTTGACAGATCATGATTAAGCAGACGTATGTTTTCAGCAATCTCATCCCTCGGACTGCCGATATATATTTGTACATCGTCGGCGTACATATGTATCTCACAATAAGACAATTGACTCGCCAAGTCGCTACTGAACAATAACAAGTAAAAAGGCGTTAAGTTCGGCCGGGCCGAACTTTGGATACCCACCACCTCGGGTATATATGCGAACCACCTTTCGTCAAAATCAATTGAAAAATGCATACCTTATGCCCCATAAGAGCTATAAGTCATTGTTCAACCGAGAGATAGGTCTATATGGCAGCTATATCCAAATCTGAACCGATCTGAGGAAAACTGAAGACAAATATCGAAGGGCCCAACACAACTCACTGTCCCGAAATTCGGCGACATCGGACAATAAATGCGCTTTTTATGGGCCCGAAACCTTAAATCGAGAGTTCGGTCTATATGGCAGCTATATCCAAATCTGAACCGATCAGAGCCAAATGGATGAAAGGTGTCAAAGGGCCTAAGGCAACTCACTGTCCCAAATTTCAACAAAATCGGATAATAAATGTGGCTTTTATGGGCCCAAGACCCTAAATCGGAGGATCGGTATATATGGCAGCTATATGCAAATCTGGACCGATCGGGGCCAAATTGACGAAGGATGTCGAAGGGCTCAACGCAACTCACTGTCCAAAATTTCAGCAAAATCGGATAATAAATGTGGCTTTTATGGGCCCAAGACCCTAAATCGGAGGATCGGTCTATATGGCAGCTATATGCAAATCTAGACCGATCTGAACCAAATTGACGAAGGATGTCGAAGAGCTCAACGCAAATCACTGTCTAAAATTTCAGCAAAATCGGATAATAAATGTGGGTTTTATGGGCCCAAGACCCTAAATCGGAGGATCGGTATATATGGCAGCTATATGCAAATCTGGACCGATCGGTGCCAAATTGCCGAAGGATGTGGAAGGGCCGAACGCAACTCACTGTCCCAAAGTTCAGCACAATCGGATAATAAATGTGGCTTTTATTGGCCTAAGACCCTTAATCGGCGGATCGGTCTATATGGGGGCTATATCAAGATAGAGTCCGATATAGCCCATCTTCGAACTTAACGTGCTTATGGACAAAAAAGAATCTGTGCAAAATTTCAGCTCAATATCTCTATTTTTAAAGACTGTAGCGTGATTTCAACAGACAGACGGACAGACGGACGGACATGTCTAGATCATCTTAGATTTTTACGCTGATCAAGAATATGTATACTTTATAGGGTCGGAAATGGATATTTCGATGTGTTGCAAACGGAATGACAAAATGAATATACCCCCATCCTTCGGTGGTGGGTATATAAAGAGAAGAGGACCCAGAATTGATCCCTGAGGAACACCTTTTAAAACAATCAGAGGTGACGAAACAGAAGACTTATAACTGACGGACTGAGTGCGGTGTGACAGGTACGACAAAATAAGACGAACGGACGTCAAATGCCTTAGAATGGTCAAGAAGAACAAGGAAATTTATCTTGTCATTCTCCAAATTGGCCCTGATCCTCTCAGTGATCTCTGCAAAGGCAGTTACGCAGCTGACTGTGACACATATAACAAAGAGTTCTCGTTGACAAAAGACGACATTTGCAAATACAACAATTTCTCAAAGACCTTTGACAAGTTACAAAGAATCGCAATTGGTCTATATTCCTTGGGCAGTGGGATGACCTTGGCAAGTTTCCACGCTAATGGAAAGTAACTCGTGGTCAAAATCCTATTGAAAACATAGGTTACATGAGGAATAATAAGGGGGAGCAAGAGTCTTACAAATCTAGGATCAATGCCATAAGATCCGACAGCGTTAGACTTTACAGTCGCAACGCACTCGAGGACATCGGTGGGACCAATACAGCTGAAGCGAAAACCTGAGTTGTCATCGAGAGAGGGGAAGATATTGAAGCCATAGAAATTGCGATCAACTGATTTTTTTACAACCTCATATCCCTGTATTATATTTTCATGAGTTTTTATTTGAGATTAGATAAAATTTAACATATACGTGATTCGTATGAAAAACCTCGCGTACAAAATGATTTGAAAAATATCACTAAAAATTTTAATATTTTAATACAACAAATATTTTTTTAGTGTTTAATAGACAAGCGGTTATTCATTCGTGCAACAGGAAATAATTTTTGAGAAAAACTAAATCAAAAAGTCGTCAAACAAATGACCAAAGTCCTAAATTGTCTTGCCGGGTAGAACAATAGTGTAGGTCAAGAATCCTTGTGGAATACTTATTAGAGGGATGACTTTTAAATATAAGGCGATTCGATAAAAAAAACCTCGTGCGCTAAACGACTTGATATTGCCCTCTCTTTTATTTACCTTTTAAGCAAGGACCTACAATATGTATAGATACAGAACTTCAGTTACGCCTTTTGGTTGCCGTTAGTACAAATGGGCCAATCTTTCCGTTATATTTTAGTAACATGTAGTGGTCTACAGATGACGTTGGTCAAAATTGACCCAATCTTTTTTTTAGCGATTTTTCTAAAATTGGATATTTAAACTGTAATTTTGCATCATTTAGCCCTTTAATAAAATATTCACGGATTAAATTAATCCGCATACACACTGGGCTAGTATTAGACTATCAATTATCGCAATAATCGATATTTTCAATAGTTTTTATAAATAAAATCGATAGTATCGATAATATCGCCTATATTTCAAATGAAAATGAGGAGTAACGAGCAAAAAGGCGCTAAGTTCGGCCGAGCCGAACTTTGGATACCCACCACCTCGGGTATATATGTAAACCACATTTCATCAAAATCCGGTAAAAATTGCATACCTTATGTCACGGAGCAGTTATATCGAAATATGATCCGATTTGGACCAAATACTAATGACTACAAAACATTGTTCAATTTTGTATAACAAAATGTTGGTCTTTTTAGTAGTTATATTCAAAACTAAACCGATCTGAACCATATATAACATGGATGCCGAAAAGCCTAACATAAGTCAATGTGTCAAATTTCAGTTAAATCGGATTATAAATGCGCCTTTTTTGGGGCCAAGACTTTAAATCGAGATATCGGTCTATATGGCAGTTATATGCAAATCTTGATCGATCTAGACCAAATTACAGAAATATGTGGAGGGGTTTAACTTAACTCTTTGTCCCAAATTTCGGCAACATCGGACAATAAATTCGCCTTTTGTGGGCTCAAAGCATTAAATCGAGAGATCGGTCCATATCTGGACCGATCTAAGTTAAATTGAAGAAGGATATCGAAGGGCCAAATTTTGGCGATATCGGACAATAAATGCTCCTTTTATGGACCTATGACCCTAAAACGGAGGATTGGTCTATATGGCAGCTATATCCAAAACTGGGCCGAATTGACGAAGGATTTCGAAAGGCCTAACACAGCTCACTGTCCCAAATTTTGGCGATATCGGATGATAAATGCGCCTTTTATGGACCTAAGACCCTAAATCGGAGGATCGGTCTATATGACAGCTATATCCAAATCTGGACCGATCTGGGCCGAATTGACGAAGGATGTCGAAAGGCCTAACATAACTCACAGTCCCAAATTTCAGCAAAATCGGATAATAAATGTGGCTTTTATGGGTCTAAGACCCTAAATCGGAGATTCGGTCTACATGGCAGCTATATCCAAATCTGAACCGATCTGAGCCAAATTAACGAGGAATGTCGAGGGGCCTAACACAACTCACTGTAACAAATTTCAGCAAAATCGGATAATAAATGTGGCTTTTATGGGCCTTAGACCCTAAATCGGAGGATCGGTCTATATGGCAGCTGTATCCAAATCTGGACCGATCTGAGCCAAATTGACTAAGAGTGTCGAGGGGCCTAACATAACTCACAGTCACAAATTTCAGCAAAATCGGATAATAAATGTGGCTTTTATGGGCCTAAGACCCTAAATCGGAGGATCGGTCTATATGGGGGCTATATCAAGATATAGGCGATATAGCCCATCTTCGAACTTAACCTGCTCATGGACAAAAAAAGAATCTTTGTAAAGTTTCAGCTCAATATCTCTATTTTTGAAGACTGTAGCGTGATTTCAACAGACAGACGAACGGACATATCTAGATTGTTTTAGATTTTTACGCTGATCAAGAATATATATACTTGATAGGGTCGGAAATGGATATTTCGATTTGTTGCAAACGGAATGACAAAATGAATATACCCCCATCCTTCGGTGATGGGTATAAAAATAGGGAGATCGATTTATTTAGAAGCAATATTAATGCGTAGACCAAATAAAACCAAGGTTAACAAAATCTGTTGAAAGTCATGAGAGAAATCATTGTACAAAATGTTAGCCTAATCGGATAAAAAAATTTATCTTTAGGGGTACATTCAGTGTCGGATTGCTTATCGTTGTTTAGTTTGCAATAGTATCCATCGATAGTATCTATCGGAAAAATATCAATATTCAGTCAAAAAATAAAATATCTATAGTGCCATCAATATTTTGCCAGCGCTAGCTATTATACAATATATGTATTGGGTTGCCCAAAAAGTAATTGCGGACTGTTTAAAAGAAAGTAAATGCATTTTTAATAAAACTAGAATAAACTTTAATCAAATATACTTTTTTTAACCTTTTTTTCCAAAGCAAGCTAAAAGTAACAGCTGATAACTGCGAAGAAAGAATGCAATTACAAAGTCACAAGCTGTGAAAAATTTTGTCAACGCCGACTTTATGAAAAATCCGCAATTACTTTTTGGGCAACACAAATATTTCTTATAGAATATGTGATAGTGGTGAATGAATACAATGCCATCTATGCATATAAATTATTCCTAATCGATTTTTTTTAAATGCCGAAATTATCACCATCTCTATTTTGTCTACAAGAAACCTGCCCTGAAGCTAATTCGCCGAAATATCTAACAAAATAATTGAATAGCCCACATCTTACTATGAAACTGTTTTACCCACACAGACAAGCACATTGTGAAGGATTATGGAAAATCTAATGTGCCCCTAATTTGTCTTAGCAAAAATGTTGCTCCCAAAGATGCAAAAGAATTGTATTTTTTGGGAACTGCACCAAATATTACGATTTTAACATAAAGTTGTCGCCAAAAATGCAAAATTTTTTCTACATCCTCTTCAGAGAATTGTTTTCCTTTTTTGTAATGTCAAGATTCAATATTTGCAATGTTTTTTAAATCGATTTACTAAATATAATTTTAAAAGATCTGGGAAACAAATACGAAAAATACAAAGAGAGGGCAGACGGCCGTTTTGTGTAGTCTCCCTTTACTGGTTTCCGGTCAGTAACTTTGACATATCTTCTTCCTTAGATGCGTTAGGGTCACTAGCTGGGTCGTGCGAGGTCAGAGGCGGCGCTGACCTGAATGCCATTCACGTCAAGTAGGGCGGTAGAACTAATTGCGGCAGAAGGAGGTTGGTGCACGAGATTTTGCCGAGCAGATTTGGTAGGGGTCTTGCACCTACAACGACATCTGCTTAGCATCGTCCGGCATTGCGGCATATAGTGTCCATGGTTGGCTGATCGATACTCTTTGGTGTTTGCCCAGCTATGAGGGAGCCCGCTCTGGTGTTTTCCTTTGCTGGAATGGACCGACGCGGGCTTATTAGGATTTTGGCCACGGGTCTGGAGGAATGTTGCCTGCCGGCAGGTCGAAGTATCTCTTGCGCAGAGATTGACACGTGCATCTAGTCTCTGAGCGGGGCACTTCGTTCTACTATGGAGTCCACCATAGCCAAGGTACGCCATGGGCGTGGTGGCTCCCGGAGTCTTCCTCCGGAAGTTCTGGGGTTGTTCCAGCGTAAGAAGAGCTCAAGCGTGCTCTTCACAGGACCACGGATCCTCTCCACATTGGTCCACTTAGGGTGGAGGTTCCGGAATTAAACCGAACTCTACGGAGGGAGCTTTGTCGGATTGATGAGGAATGACAGGATCGCCTCCTCTTTAGGATTAGAGTAGATGACAGAGTCTACTCTAGGGTATGGACTGCGTCTGGCATTCCAAGGAGGGCTCCGATTGCAAATCTGGTTCGTGAGGATGGGTTCGTTGTAGCGGATGACCATGTCATTCACGGGCTGCCGGTGGATGAGCTGGTGCCTGACGAAGTTTTGTCGTTAGACAACAGGGCCCTTTTGGTGGAATTTCCCCGGTTCTCACTGCGGACGGTTCCTTCAACAGGGGTTCTGATGACTGGGACTGAACAGTTTCATTTCGGTCGACGCGTTGGGTGATTCTTTCAGGTGCAGACATAACAGCAGGTCTTGCGGATTGGACGGGGTCCCCGATATCATCCTCAGGACGAAGGACAGGCGGGCCCGGCGCGTCATCGCGGGTTATTTCCCGGCGGCTTGGAAGGATGTCATTACGGTCTTCATTCTTTACCGAGAAATGACCCAACTAGGGGCGATGGTTACAGACCAATCAGTTTGTTGGGCAAACTCTTTGAGTTTTTCGTGCTTGAGGGCATCAGAGATATTCTCGACTACCGGGCAATCCTGCCTGATTGTTAGTTCGGCTTTAGATGGGATCTCTCCACCTCCGATGCAGTGGCTCTATTCAGGGACCACGATTCTAGGGGCTCAGATTTTGTCAGGGCATGACGCTATCGTCTTTAAGATGAGGATCCTGGGTTTTGACGCAACGCTCTGCAGGTTCGTCAGAGATTTCCTTTGCGGCAGAACCTTTATGCATTTTTCACCGGATTTTGACGAAAGATGGTTTACATATATTCCCGAGGCGGCACGGCCGAACTTTACACCTTTTTACTTGTTTACATGTTACAAACGGAATCACTAACTTTATGTTGATATACTTGCTCTCAAATGATTTTAATGAAACGAACACTATACAGATAAATAATGTTTATAAATACCCGACTTAACTGCGTTATATAGATCACCAGAGCCACGCTATTTCTTGACCAATTTGTGCTAATTTTGATAAGGAAGAGGAGCTGGGGTGTGAAACATGGTGGCTGTTGCCCAAATACCCAAAGTCGTGGTAATAGAGCGAGTAGGTTCGAATGTTAGAAACAGAATAAAGCAGGGTAGTGCATAATTCTGATAACACTTAAGGCCAAAACAGAATGAGTGCGTTGAGTCTTGGTTTTGAGCGTCACGTTGTAATAACTCTGCACACAAATTCCATAGAACCAACAGTGTTGAATTTTTCAACGCGACGCTCCTCAACGCACTCGTCCTGTTCAGGCCTTTACTGTTCAACATTTGAATTCAAAAGTTTTAGCAATTTCAGCGAAGTGTTTCATTTGGGTTATGATTATTTTTTTTTTCTATTTCCGTTGTTAATCTGTACCATTCGAATAATCTCATATTAGTTTGCAAAATAATTACAAATTTTTCCAATGACTGATTGCTGGATACATCTAATTTTCAAATGAGTACTCATTTTGACGATTTGCAAACATTTTCGACAAGCTAGTGAAAAATAATAAAATAGATTTTATCAACCCTCCATTTCAATTAGCTTTACGCCAAAACATGAAAGAGGTAATGATGAATAAATGAATGACTGAAATTATTTTATCGACATGCAAAATGAAAGCCACTCATGTGTGAGAGCTGCCAAATATTTTATACATCGTAACGATGTTGTATATTAGGATGTGTCAAAGTTTAACATAAAATTTTAATAAAAAGTAAGTAAGAAGCTCGCAAATTGATAGGTGCATGTAATAAATAAAGGAAAAATTCATTATATGTTTAGAGCAAGGTTTAGTACAACTCACTGTTTTCAATTGAAATCGGGTTGCCCCGCCAATGGACTATAGGCAAAAATTGGACCGATCTAGAAAGTATTCAGTCCATCTTACAAAAGGCAGTGTAATACAACACACTGTTTAAATTTTAGCGAAATCGCATATAAAATGCGTTTATTATGTGCTCAATATATAGTAAATAGTTCTGTATGGGTTGTTATTGCAGTTTGGATTTAAATTCGCATTTTCTTGAAGTCTCATAACACAATTTTGATATTTTAATACGACACATCCTAATACATTTTCATGTTCATGTTCAAGTGAAATAGCACTTGAAAATTTAAACAATTTTACATTACAACGAAATCAACAGCGCCAATAAACCCATTGATAGTTCTTGTTTTTGTTGTTGCCACTGGCGATGATGAGCAAATCCTTGTTATTGTTATTTATTCTGCCCTGAATATAGTTGTTACTTGTTTGTGTTTGTGCATAAGTGCCTGCCATAGTACACGCACACATCCACATGCATACATAGGTATTTAACCATATATTTCAATTTCAATTGGAAACAATTTTGTTGTAAGTCTGGTAAGTGGCGATTGTAATGGGCTAACTGACTGCCGGGATACCTGTTTGTTATCGAAGGGCATTTCATACGTTTAACGCCTGAAAGCATGCAATACAAATTGCAACTATTGCAGAAAATTGTTAAACAGCAGCGAGACGAGTACATATATACATCTTCACACACAGCCAACCATATACTGGTAGTGTTGCCGTTGCATATACTAATTTCTTTATTACACCTCAACATTTTTAATTGCTATGATATTCCAAATCAATTTAATAATATTAAATTGTGTGACTGTCTATCCGCTGAAAGCAGTAAACCTAGCCAATAACAATTGTGTATAAACAAGTAAAAACGAGCTAAGTTCGGCCGGGAAAAATCTCATATACCCTCCACCAAGGGTTACATTTATCATATCTCTCTATAGGAAAACAAAGGATAATAGCTAAGAGTTGCTATGCTGTTCGAACCATACTTGGTTTGGTTATTAGAGACCACAGGAGAAGTCTTTGTGGTAAGTTTCAGACAAATCTAATAAGAATTGGGCCCTCTAGAGGCTTAATAAGTATAATCGGGAGATCGGTTTACATGGGAGCTATATCAGGATGTGAACCGATTCAGACCATACTTGGCAGAGTTGTTGGAAGCCATAATAAAATACCCTTATGCAATATTTCAACCAAATTCGATAACATTTGCGCACTCTAGAGGCTAAAGACGTCAAGATCGCAGATCAGGTTATGCATCGATTTGAAACGTACTTTGCACAATTATTGAAAGCTTAAGCAAAAAATTTCGTACAAAATTACAGCCAAATCGGATAACAATTGCGCCGTCTGGAGGACGGTTTGTATGGCAGCTATATCAAAATATGGCTCATTTACAATCTCTACCGACCTACACTTATAGGAAATATTTGTGCAAAATTTCAAGCGCCTAGCTTTATTCCTTTGAAAGTAAGCGTTCTTTCGACAGACGGAAGGACGGACATGGCTAAATTGGCTTAAAAGACGATCAAGAATATATGTACTTTGTTGGGATCAATAGAGATCAATATTTCGATGTGATTCAAATGGCGTGACGAAATTTGTATGGTTGAGGGTATAAAAATTCCTACAAATGTTGGGACTATTTATGACTGAAATCAGCCCTTGTTTAGATGAGGCTCTTATATAAACCGATCTCCAGTTTTAAATTCTTGAAATTTTACGTGGTGGTAATAGGGTATGAGAATACTCCTCATACCAAATTTTATCTAAATCGGAAAAAAAAATTGAGGCGTTAGGGACTCTAGGAGCTCAAAGAAGGGGACGATACCCGAGTTTGAACCGATATGACCCATTTTACGATACCCAACGACCTTCATCAATAAAAAGTATCTGTGCAAAAAAAATGCACAAAGTTATAGTACTTTGAATCACAGTTGTTGCTGTTGTAGCCGTGTTGTGTTGGTGTTCTTGATTCTGTTGAGGATGTAGATCCAGGAACTCTGTTACTAAGATGGGGCGGCGTCCAGAGTAGAGCTGGCAATATATTGATGGCACTATCGATACTATCGATATTTAATTTTTTGACAGAATATCGATTGATATTTGCTGATGAATACTATCGCAAAAGTTAAATTTTTTAAAAAATTAAACAAAAATACGCAATCCGACACTGAATACAACCTTTACGATATATTAAGATATAGAGAGTGCAATTTTCATCCAATTAGTCAAAATTTTTGTACAATGATTTCTCTCATGAATTCCAACTGACTTTATTAATCTTGGTTTGTGCATTGATATTGCTGCTATATAAATAGATATTCTGATTTTTACTTCTCATTTTCGTTTGAAATTTAGGTGATGGGAAATTAACGATAGTATCGATACTATCGATATTTATTATTAAAACTATCGAGTTTTGCGATTATCAATAGTTTGCCAGCCCTACTCCCGAGGGATGTGAGTCTGGGACTAGTGAGTCTGGCTGGGCAGTTAAACAGGTGACGTGTGTCGTGTGGTCTCCGGTCAAAATCGGGACACACATCCTGCACGTTGACATTAATTCTTGCTCTGTAGGAATTGAGGCGGCTGCGTCTGCTGGATAATAGTTGAGCTACAACTACTTTGGTTTGACGGGGGAGATCAAATTTTCAAGTGTAATGGGATGCGGTCGTTCGCCAAGGACCACATTAACCCGGTAGCTATTCACACCATCTGCTAAAGTGTTTGCATGAATGTTGCCTAGACCCGCTGACTCAGCTCCCTACGCACCTCATGCGTGTATGTAGTGAAATATGTGGCTGAAGATTTGGCGGCAGATATCTTCGGCTTTCTTGCAGCGAACTAAGAGGCAATTTATTTGCGGTAGAAGTTTAACCTATCGCAGATGTCATCAATCGTTTGGGGCCTGATGCTATGATCGCAAAATGGCCCGTATATGAAACGATCTCTATGCTGTCCGGGGGCAAGGAATGGGGGATAGATAAAGATTACACCGTGCCGGAGATATCATCCCGCCTTGAGAAACTCCCTGTTTCACTCTACGGTGTTTCAATTTCTTTTCCCTTAATTCCTTAAATGACTGGCGACCACACAGATAGTTCGCTACCTTTCAGGCCTGGCTGGAGAGATAAATTGGCGATGTCCTCAAATAGTTTGGCGAGAACTGTCACATGGCCACGGCAAATGTGTGTGGTGATGGCATGCAAAGCAGTTGTTGTGCTGCGAAGTCTTCGAAATCCATGCTGATGCTCGGTAAATGGAAATTCTTCAACGAGGCTCGGAACGGGTAGTCCCTCAATCGTCTTGGCCATTGTTGACAGTAGGGAGATCGGTTTGTACGAGTTCCCCGTATTTCTCCCTGCCATGCCCTTCCAGACATCGGATACTATATGAGTGTTCAAAGCAGGTTGAGGACACTAGTAAGGCACTCGACTCCAGGTTAATCCAGATTCTTCAGCATCAGTGTAGAGATTCCGTCGGGGCCCAACGCCTTGTATGATTTGGCACCACGGATGACATTCGTAACTTCGCCCACGGTAAATTGTGATGGCTGTTCTTCGGCTCGGTGACCACGGATACGACGGTGACCCCATGACGAAAAAAGGACAAAAACGTACAAATTTCTCAATGATAACATTATACTTTTATTAAATTTGTTTTTTATGTTTTGGGGAAATGTCCTACTGGATGAAATCAGCAAATCAAAATCTATTATCTAAAGAAAGTAATTTCGAAAAAATTTCGCTAAAAGTATGTTCGCCTTAAGCGTAGAGCTGGAACACTATCGAAAATCGCAACATTCGATAGTTTCGATAGTTAACAAATGTCGATAGTATCGATACAATCATTTATTTCCCATCACCTATATTTCAAACGAAAATGAGAAGAAAAATTAGGAGATCAATTCAATTGATATTTAATAAAATTGCAAATTTTGCCCATGAACATTCCGCTAAGGAACAGTGGCACACTTCTCACATATCACTAAGTGCAGTCCGATTCAAGTTTAAGTTCAATAATAAGGGGCCTCCTTTTTATGGCCGAATCCGAACGGCGTGCCGCAATGCGACACTTCTTTGGAGGTAAGTTTTACATGGCATAGTACCTCACAAATGTTGACAGCATTAGGAGGGGAAAACCACCGCTGAAAATTTTTTTCTGATGATCTCGCCTGGACTCGAACCCAGGCGTTCAGCATCATAGGCGGACATGTTAAGCTCTGCGCTACGGTGGCCTCCATACATATATCGATAGTGCCATCGATATTTTGCCAGCTGTACTTGAGAGTGCAAATATTAGTATGATTTGAATTTCTGTTCGAAGTAATCTTACGCTATAAGACGGCAACTCTGTTTACCACAGCAATATTGCTGACTCATATATAATGTGTACAGCAGGCACCCGGCGAAGGAGGCTTGCATGTTGTCCTGTCGGATCATCAGCAACAATTTTAACAATTACTTCGAACGTAGGCTGCTCCAACAAGCACCATGTCAGCCGTCCGTGGTGGAGCGAAAAAATCAGTCAATATTTATAAGGAACCAACACGAGGTTGCTGCATCATCAGTGGCGGGCAGGGTCATGTGGTCTGAAGCTAGCTTAAATGAATGAGTGAATGAACGCCGTGATTTTTCGTTGCTGAAACCCTTTATTGAATGGCACACTCGGCCTCGTGACTCTCCCGTATTTGCTGCGACCTCTCACGCTTCTTGGATTTTTTCCAATGATTGTAATCTGTAGGTGATTTATAACCTTATTACAGGCAATATGTACAAATTGTCTACTAAAGCATCAGCGCCATCAGCACAACACCCTTCTCTGTGAATGCGAAATACAAAAAAAAAATACACGCAACAAATCCCTGCTCTTTGCGCCCTTGTCCTTTTTGCCAATTGGGCAGTGGTTGGAGACAAACACCAAAAAACTTTGTCATGTTTGCTATGGTTTACTGCCGCCGCATCTACATACCTCGCTCTTAGGCCAGGCAAATCGGGGTACAAACATGCCTGACATCGAAATAATGCTAGCTGCCGGTTATGTCTCGTTATACGCTGCCCACGTGAACCGTGAAGTGTTTTATTGCAGTTTTACTTAGATGGGGTGGGGTTGTGGGGGAGTGGGCGTTTTGCCCACAAATTATTGCCTGCCACATTGTCCTTTTTACTCTTCAGGCTTTGGCTTTGGCATGGCATACGGAAAAAGTGTCAATGCATCCAAAAGTCCGCCTGTGAAGCGTTCCATTGCCTTTCGGTGGTCTGTTGTGGCTATCTAAAGCCGAGATTGCCAATAAACGTTACCCTGTTGGCTTACTAGAAAACGAGAACATAGTGTGTGTGGCAGACACTTGAAGTGTAACATGTGGCAAAGTGTCTCACATGTTGGAAAGGCATTTGAGCTGTTCAACGCATTTGTAGCTAGCAAGGCAAAGTTCGGATAAGGAATAAACCAGTATGACCTATATGTTTGCATTAAACTAGATATCGCTACTGAACATGTAGCCCATATACCTCTAAAGAGTGGTAATAAATTCGCTCAATCAATTTTGTATACGATTTGGCTAAAATTTGGTGTGTTTGCTCCCTGTAGCTTACATATTCAAGATATTTGGCCAATTGAAATTAGAAGATATCGATTAAGAAATAGCTTCTCTTTTATTTTCGTATGGTTTGGACACTTTTCCAACGATATTCACGAAAGCACCCTGAGTAAGAGTGGTGTTAAGGCACCTGTATGAGTAAGGATGTTCATTATAACAAATTTAAGAAAGTCAGGTAAGGATGAACTCCTGTCGAAAGCAGACGATGATGCTTACGCAACAGTGGTGTAGAATTAGACCAAATATTTTTCTTTTTCTGTCGCTAAGCACTGACCATTTAGTAGCAGCCCGCTTTGAGAATAACATATCACACTACCATCTGGAGATGCCGTCTTCAAGGCTAAAGGTGCTGGTGGAACCCGCTGGTACAATGGAAAAAGATCCTTATTGTGGACAAAGGCGGATGTCTATTACCATTATTATCTGCATTGAGGATATGGGATAGTTCATATGGTAATGACATGAGTGAGCTACATCTCACAAATATTATAACTTACATAACTGTCTCTTAAACACAATTTTTTACGGCACTACTAGAGACACACTTCAGGAAGTTCTATGTACTTCGGCGAAATGAGCAGCCATAAGTGGAGTTAATGCATCTAAGACGAAACTGGTCCTTTTCACAGGAGATACAAGTTACCCATGGTGGCACCTGTCTACTTTATAATCTGTCAATTACTGCACAATAACCTGACTTTGGCGATCATATTTACATTGTTTTACACTGTAATACAATGTATTAACAATACTCAATCTATACAAGAGTATTCACATTTTGAAATTCCTTATACAAAGACAATGTGGGGAGTCTTAAGATTCATAAGGTAGTGGTACATAATACACGGACTGGCCAAACTAAGCAACTATTTTCTATTTTGTTTTCATGTAAATTTGAATTGCCTATCTTGATCATCGATCTAACTATTCAAATGCAATTACAAGCCCATCAACATTGTCAACATTTGCATAATGAGACAAATTGAAGACGAACATAACAATTGGTGTTTATTTGCAAACAAACGAAATCAATTAAGAATATAGTATCCTTAGCCAAATTTTCCCATGAACATTCCATTATGGAATAGGGCAGACTTCTCACATACTAATGAGTATAGTCTGATTCAAGTTTAAGCTCAATGATGAGGGGCCACCTTTTTATAGCCGAGTCCGATCGGCATGCGGCAGTGCAACACCTTTTTTGGGAGAAGTTATTGCATGGCTTCTATGTAGGGCTCCTTGTATGTCGCCAGCATTAGAAAGGGATAACCAGCGCTGAAAAATTTGTACTGACATTTAAATTGATTACTTATTTGTATACCCGCCACCATAGGATAGGGCATACATTCATTTAGTCATTCAGTATATAACACATCGAAATATCCATTTCCGACCATATATAGTATATGTATTTCTGATCGTAGGAAAATTTTAAGACAATTTAACGATGCCCATATAGCTGTCCGTCCGTGTGTCTGTCGTCGTTATCACGCTACAGTCTTTAAAAATGTAGATATTGAGTTGAAATTTTGTACAGACTCGTATTTCTTCCATATGCAAAATGAGTTCTTGAATGTGCCATATCAGACCTTATTCCCGTAAAAGCCAAATTTTTGGCCGATTTAACTGAAATTTGAAACAGAAAGTTGTACTAGGGCCCCCGATATTTAAACCGAATACGGCCCATATCGAACGATATTAACATGAAGCTGCCATATAGACCGATTAACTAGTTTAGGGCCTTAAGCCCATAACAGGGGCATTTCAGATTGGATAAAATATGGTTTAGATCGGTATATATTCAGATATAGCTGCCATATAGAGCGATCTGCCGATGAAGGGTCTTGAGCCCATAGAAGCTGCATTTATAACCCGATTTTGTTAAAACTTGGAAGAGTGAGTTGTTTTAAGCCTCCCGCTTAAAACAACTCACTCTTCCCACTTTAACATGGTCCAGATCAGACAATATTTAGAATTAGCTATCATATTTGGCTGAAATTTTAAACATTGAGTTGATGGGCTTAACGATGCTTTTGTTAATGTCCAACAGATCCCAGTTGATCTCAATTTCTATGGCTTCAATGTCTCCCCCTCTCTCGATGACGACTCTGGTTTTGGCTTCAGCTGTATTGGTTCCACCGATGTCCTTGAGTGCGTCGCGACTGTAAAGTCTAACGCTGTCGGATCTGATGGCATTGATCCTAGATTTGTAAGACTCTTGCTCCCCCTTATTATTCCTCATGTATCCTATGTTTTCAATAGGATTTTGACCACGAGTTACTTTCCATTAGCGTGGAAACATGCCAAAGTCATCCCACTGCCTAAAAATTCCAAGGAATATAGACCAATTGCGATTCTTTGTTACTTGTCAAAGGTCTTTGAGAAATTGTTGTATTTGCAAGATAAATTTCCTTGTTCTTCTTGACCATTCTAAGGCATTTGACACTGTGGATCATTCCTTGTTATGTGATAAGATGAGACATCTTTACAATTTTTCCTCTACGTCCGTTCGTCTTATTTTGTCGTACCTATCACACCGCACTCAGTCCGTCAGTTATAAGTCTTCTCTATCGGCACCTCTGCTTGTTTCAAAAGGTGTTCCTCAGGGATCAATTCTGGGTCCTCTTCTCTTTTCATTGTACAGTAACGACTTGGCGGGTCAATTGTCTTATTGTGAGGTACATATGTACGCTGACGATGTACAAATATATATCGGCAGTCCGAGGGATGAGATTGCTGAAAACATACGTCTGCTTAATCATGATCTGTCAAGAGTCAGCACGTGGGCGAAAGCCAATGGCCTGTGTCTCAACCCTGTAAAGTCCAAGTGTGTGGTTATCAGAAACAGGCTGTCTCGTTTTTCATGTGATGTCGGTATATTCATTAACGACTCTAGATTGGAAATCGTTCCTCATGCAAAGAACTTGGGCGTTGTTATTAACAGCACTCTGACTTGGAGTAATCATATCGACTCTGTCGTTGGTCAGGGATATTCAAAATTGCGTGCTCTCTGGGCCACTCAGTCGGTTACTCCGCTGCGGGTTAGGTCTCTCTTGGCAAAGACTTATCTTGTTCCTAGCATTCTCTACGGCTGTGAGTTGTTTGCTAATTGCGACTCGGTAAGTAGACGTAAGCTAAACACCTTTTTTAATAGCGTTACTCGTTATGTATTTGGCTTGAGACGGCGCGATTCCATCTTTGAATACTGTTTATCTCTGTATGGCGTCTCCTTACAGCACTTGTTGTTCCTAAGATCGCTTACTTTCCTGCATAAACTGATCTACACGCAGGCACCACAATATCTGTATGGATTTATTGATTTCGCCAGATCTACTAGAGGTAAAAAAATCATTCCCAAAATGTATCGGAGACTTGTTTCTGAATGGCATATGTTCATATTCGCTGTACGTCTCTGGAATTCTCTTCCTAACGATCTGCAATTACTCAGTAATTCGGCAACATTTAAAACCAGACTTTGGAAACATTTTACTGCATTAAGTTGATGAATGTTAAGACTCATTTATATATTTATTTTATTCTTCTATACTTACCTTAATTTCTTTTTTTTTTCGGATCAACTAAGTCTACTAATTCCTCTTTAATTGATAAATTCACTTTTGTTTTTTTTTCTTTTAAATTCAAATCTACAATGCCACAATTGTTAGTTTTTTCCGTAAGTTATTCATTCAAAATCTGTGATGTATTGTATAGCTATAGATTCTTAGTTTTAAGTGTTTACTATGTACAATTGTTGGAGATATTACCCGCACTTTAATTATAAGAATTTTATATTCTTGTTGTGCGGGTGTAAATAAATAAATTACAAATTACAAATTAAAGCCCCTCGATATCCGACTCATATATGGTTCAAATAGGTCTTTATTCAGATATAGCTAGCACATAGACCTATCTGCCAATTAAAAGCGGATATGTTGCCCGATTTCGATGAAACTGTGACTTGTATAAAAGTTCTCGGAACCTGATTCAAATATAATCCAGACCAGATGATTAATTTATCCATGTTGGTGGGTAACACGACTTTCTAGTTAAATTTTCTTTTTATATGTGGATAAAAAACATTTCCATTTATTCATTTTTTAACTATGTTTGCATGGAGAGTGGGAGGTCTTTATTCAGATATAGCTAGCACATAGACCTATCTGCCAATTAAGGGTCTACAACCCATAAAAGCTGCATTTATTACCCGAAGAGTGATTTCTATTAAGCCATCCGTCATCCGACCAGCACATGGTCTATATATATAGATTCAGCTGCCATATAGACCGATCTTCTTATTTAAGGTCTAAATCTCATAAAAAGCGGATATGTTGCCCGATTTCGATGAAACTGTGACTTGTAAAAAAGTTCTCGGAACCTGATTCAAATATAATCCAGACCAGATGATTAATTTATCCATGGTGGTGGGTAACACGACTTTCTAGTTAAATTTTCTTTTTATATGTGGATAAAAAACATTTCCATTTATTCATTTTTTAACTATGTTTGCATGGAGAGTGGGAGCAGAGAGAGCAGAGACATCGGCGGGCATATTGAGGTTTTTGATGAAAACCCATTTTCCATAGGATACGACGGGACTCACGGAGCTACCGGAATCTTCAAATAATGATGTTGATAGAAGGTTTATAATTACGGAATTCATGATGGAATATTTCCGGAGCTACTACGGAAGGAGGCAGACTATCTGGCGCCCCACCTGGCTAATATTTTCACATCGTCCCTGTGACTTGCATATACTCCGAAATCCTGGCAGGAGGCAAGTGTGGTATTTATACCCAAGCCCAGCAAGGCAAGCTATGCGACATCAAAGGCCTACAGATCTATAACCTTACGTCCTTTCTACTCAAAACCATGTAATATATTGTGGACACCATGATAAAGAGTGGGACATCCAGCGAATTACTCAAATACAAACAGCAAACCTATGTCAAGGGAAGGTCGGTGGAGACTGCCCTTCACGAGGTCATGCACAAAATAGAAGAATCCTTCGTTGACAAAACGTACACACTGGCGGAATGCAGGGGGCTTTTAACAATCTGCGGGCTGACACACTGATTCAATCCTTAGACCAGTACAGGGTGGACCCGGTCCTTTGAGACTGGATAAACCATATGCTAAGGAACAGGTGGATAAATTGTATGTCCCATATATCCCATGCTCCTTAGGTGGAAAACGTCTGTGTTCTAGAGGGTCCAGGGGATATGGGAATTCTGTTTTCATATCAAAGAGTACAGTCCGTTTCATTGTACTCTGGTGTAAAATTTCAAAGTTCTAGATGGTTCGGGGGAAAAAGGGATTCTTTCTACAACCACCACTGTGGTATAAGGCATTATAACTTTGTGCATTTGTTTGGAAAGTTAAGAAGGAGACGAGGTAGAAGTATACCGATTGGCTTAGTATTACTTCCTGATTCGATTTAGCTATGTCTGTCCATGCATTCATGTTACAGGTTGTAGAATTAAGCCAAGAATAAAGAGGGGCCAAGGGGTTTACAAAGGGTCTCATTGCTTCAATTTTCAAGGAAATGAGCGTAAATTCTGATATTGACTGTGACTGCAGGAACGAGTGTTAAGGCATATCTTCCGAACATCTTAAACTCTGGATAGGAAATGCGTGCGTTCAATGCCTTCAATCGAAAAACTGGGCTATGTGGCAGCTGCATACAAATATGGTAAAATCTTGTGTATGCTCGTTGTAACGGCGAAAATATGAAGTAAATGCGCAATACTGGGCTCATACACTTTAATCAGGGCAAAAATACTCAAGATTTCTTATCTTGTGATCGATATAAAGGGTGCTATACCAAGTAGAAGCCATCTTTGAACTTAAGGCTGTAGAGTGATTTCAAGGCTGTATAGTGAATCGAGAGATCAGTCTCTATGGCAGCTATATTTAAAACTGGACCTATGTGGGCCAAATTGAAGTAGGACGTCGAAGAGCCTAACACAACTCACTGTCTCAAACCTACTGTCTTTTTACTATCTATAGAAAAATAAACCTATCTGAACCATATACGACACGGATGTCGAAAAGCCTAACATAAGTCACTGTGTCAAATTTCAGTGAAATCGGATTATAAATGCGCCGTTTATGGGGCCAAGACTTTAAATCGAGATATCGGTCTACATGGCAGCTATATCCAAATCTGGACCGATTTGGGCCAAGTTGCAGAAAAATGTTGAAGAGCCTAACATAACTCACTGTCCCAAACTAGGGCGAAATCAGACAATAAATGCGCCTTTTAAGGGCCCAAAACCTTAAATCGGGAGATCGGTCTATATGGCAGCTATATCCAAATCTGGACCGATCAGGGCCAAATTAAAGAAAGATGTGGAAGGGCCTAAGGCAACTCACTGTCCTAAATTTCAGCAAAATCCGATAATAAATGTGGCTTTTATGCCTATATGGCATCTATATCCAAATCTGAACCGATCTGGGCCAAATTGACAAAGGATGTCGAAGGGCCCAAATTTTGGTCAAATCGGATAATAAATGTGGCTTTTATGGGCCTAAGACCCTAAATCTGATCGGTTTATATGGGGGCTATATCAAGATATAGTCCGATATAGCCCATCTTCGAACTTAACCTGCTTATGGACAAAAAAAAGAATCCGTGCAATATGGCAGCTATATCTAAATCTGGACCGATCTAGGTCAAATTGACGAAGCATGTCGAAGGGCCTAACATAACTCACTTTCCAAATTTCAGCAAAATTGAATAATAAATGTGGCTTTTATGGGCCTAAGACCCTAAAACGGCCGTTCGGTCTATATGGGGGATATATCAAAACATGGACCGATTTGGCCCATTTACAATCCCAACCGACCTATACTAATAAGAAGTATTTGTGCAAAATTTCAAGCAGCTAGCTTTAGTCCTTCAAAAGTTAGCGTGCTTTCGACAGACAGACGGACGGACGGACATGGCTAGTTCGACTTAAAATTTCACGACGATCACGAATATATATATTGTACTTTATGGGGCCTTCGACGCATATTTCGAGGCGTTACAAACGTTTTTGTACCCTCCACATCCTATGGTGGAGGGTACAAAAACTATACAATTTAGAACTTCTGTGGCAGAAAAAATACTTAGCAAGTGATCCGTCTGCTGTACTGGCCAAAAAACGAGACCGGAGAGGAGAACATTCACTTCCATTAAACCATCTGCCCTTCTAATCTCGACTTTGTTGCTTTATTCAATAATTTTTATACCCTCCACCATAGGATGGAGGTATACTAATTTCGTCATTATGTTTGTAACACCTCTAAATATACGTCTAAGACCCCATAAAGTATATATATCCTTGATCGTCGTGACATTTTAAGTCGAACTAGCCATGTCCGTCCCTCTGTCTGTCGAAAGCACGATAACTTTCGCAGGAATAAAGATAGCCGCTTTAAATTTTCGCAAAAATACATCTTATTGGTGTGGGTCGGTTGGGATTGTAAATGGGCCAAATCGGTCCATGTTTTGATTTAGCTTCCATATAAACCGATCTTGGGTCTTGACTTCTTGAGCTTTTAGAAGGCGGAATTCTTATCTAATTTGATTGAAATTTTGCAAATAGTGTTTTTATATCACTTCCTACAACTGTATGAAGTATGGTCCAAATCTGTCCATAACCTGATATAGCTGCCATATAAACCGATCTTGGATCTTGACTTCATGAGCCTCTAGAGTGCGCAATTCTCATCCAATTAGAATGAAATTTTGCACGTAGTGTTTTGATATCACTTCCAACAACTGTGCGAAGTATGGTTCAAATCGGTCCATATCCTGATATAGCTGCTATATAAACCGATCTTGGGTCTTGATTTCTTGAGCGTCTAGAGGGCGCAATTCTCATCTAATTTGGCTGTAATTTTGCACGTGGTGTTTTGGCATCACTTCCAACATTTATGCGAAGTATGCTCCAAATCGTTTCATACCCTGATATAGCTGCCATATAAACCGATTTGGGATCTAGTGTTCTTGAGCCTTTAGAGAGCGCAATTCTCATCCGATTTGGCATAGATAATAGCTAAAAATCACCCTTTACTACTTTAAATACAAAGAACCTTTGTCGAAATTAAGTCAGACTTTAATTTTGCATACCTATTGCTATATCGAATAGAACCTTGTAAAATTTTCTTATGATAAGACTGAGATTGTGGCTACTACAGTGTTAAAAAGCCTTATCGGATGAAAGATATATATGGGAGCTGTATCTAAATCTGGACCGATTTGGACGATATTAGCACACGTAATAGGACGTCAAACAAAACACCTCATGCTAAATTTTGTAAAGATCGGGCAGTAATTGTGGCTTCTACTGCCTCAAAAGCCATATCGAATGAAATATATATATGGCAGCTATATCTAAATCTAGACCGATTTTTATTAATTTTTTATTAGACCGATGAGATTAATATAACCCCAATAATACAAAAATATAAAATGACCAACAGATTTACTTGATTTTACACCCACCACCATAGGATGGGGGTATACTAATCTAGTCATTCCGTTTGTAACACCTCGAAATTTTGCCTAAGACCCCGTAGAATATATATATATATATATATATTCTTGATCGTCTCGACGTTCTGAGTCGAACTAGCCATGTCCGTCCGTCCGTCTGTCGAAATCACGATAGTGGTCGAACGCGTAAAGATAGCCGCTTGATATTCATACTTATTATTGATGTAGGTCGTAGGGGATTGCAGATCGCCCATATCGGTCCACATTTAGATATAGATCCCATATAAACTGTTCTCCCATTAGATTTCTTTAGCCCCCGGAAGCCTCAGTTTTCATCCAATTTGACTGAAATTTTGCAGGGGCTCAAGAAGTTAAATGGAAAGATTGGTTTATCTGGGAGCTATATCCAAATCTGAAACGATATGGCCCATTTGCAATCCCCAACGACCTACACCAAAAAATAAGCATCTGTGCAAAATTTCTTTACGCGTTCGACCGCTATTATGATTTCGACGGACGGACGGACTTGGCTAGATCGACTCAGGATGTCGAGACGATGGAGAATATATATGATTTTTGGCGTACTAGATCAATATTTCGAGGTGTTACAAACCGAATGACTGGATTAGAATACCCCCATCCAATGGCGGTGGGTATAAAAATAGTTGTTTTTGCTAGAATTTCGGAAATTTGCATTGACAAATATCGTTCTGCGTGGTAACACTGTAGTTATATTTTTTTTCAACAAGAACATCTTAAATAAGCTGATTCTGGCATTTAATTTTCCTGAAAGATGCCTCCCAAATTCAATGACTTCAACGACAGAAAGGCAAACCTTCAAAACATAGATCTTTTCAACGGCTAATATCACAGATGCCAACTATAATTGCGTCTCATTTGCATTGTATGCTGAGAGTAGTGTGTGTGTGTGTGTGTGTACGTGTCTTTGGCTTCCTGACTGAAAAGCTATATGAGCATGGCTTGACAGCGCTCCCTTTGATGTTGAAACAATTGCTCGCATACCTATGTTGATGCGACCAATGAGGCAATGTGGAGGAAAAGAATGTTGCTACCATCAAGGTTCTTTTATGTTGGTCGGTCTAATTATGGTAACTTAACGGCAACCCGCCTACTTTTCGAGATGTTCATTTCGTCTTCCTTTTTCTGCTCACTTCGGCGTTTGCTCTGTAGCCCAGCGATTGTGAAAAGGGAAACGCATGCCATATAAATAGGCTCGCCCCTTTAAATTGTCTTCGGTGGGAGTTGTCTACATTAAGTACTTGTAAATTTTTATGTGAAGTGATAATTTATGGTTAAATACTTTGGTGCGTTGCCAAACATTTGTAATTAAATTCTTTTGTACTTTCACTCGCCAGAAAAAAACGGTTTCGTTCCAATGAATTTAATTCTAATTAATTATTTATTTTTCTTTACTCTGCAGAATACGCACCCCCTTCAGTTTGAATTTTTTTTATGCTTCCTGTAGTACAAACCAAAAAAAGATTTCCTTTGAAATTTGTGCTTCATTAAGCAACAATTTTCACCATTTAATACCCGCGAAAATTTGCTGACAAATTTTGTGGTGTTAATTTATGAACCATAGCCAAAGTTCCACCAAACAAGCAAAGACAAACACAAAAGGAAGAAATATTGCAGAATTCTTGAATGTGGGTTTAAGAAGGGGTTCTTTGGAATAAATTGAGAAAATCAATACAAGTCGTTCCGTATACCAAATGGTTTGGTAAAGCTTTTTCAAATAATGGACATTTATTGAGAATACAAGAATGAATGGTTCAGCATCAAAAATTAATTCAAATTATTAGCAAGTAAAATCGTGCTAAGTTCGGTTCGGCCGAAACTTGGTTACCCCACCACCATAGATTCTGTTAAACATGTTTCCCTTTAAATTAGTTTCCAAATTAATTATTTGGTAAAAATCAAATCGGGTTTTGATGGTCTCTAGACGTCATATCGGCGAATCGGTTAAAATGGGCCTGTATCCATTTTTTAATATATCGGGGTAGGATTCGTTGTGAGTATTGGAGGACACAAGTGAACTCCATGTACTAAATTTCAAAACGGCAATAACTAATGGTCTAAACAGAATGACAAGCGTCACATTAAAAAATGCAACTCTGTAAACATATGTCAAACAAGCAGCAAAAACACTTCCAATGTGTGGCAGTATAGGAATAGCGCTCGCTTTTAAGCATAAACGTCGCGTTGCTTTTGTGGAATTTGTGCGCACAGTTGTTTTTTTGCAACGTGACGTTCAAAATCAAAGGTCAACGCTCATTCTGTTTCGGTCTTAAGGCTTCAAAGAGCTTAAGAAGACAAACCCGCAGTCACACTCACGCACGACATTTTTATGTCGACTCACGTTGACATACGCTCATGCACTCGCGAAACATTCACGACTCACAAGACAACTACGACTCACGTGGCACTCACGACGCACAAGAATTCACTGTCTGGTATCGGGGTCGATACAAAATTATTGTCGACCAAGGGTGCACACATGGATACCAAGGATTCCCTCAGATCTTGAATCCATACTTGGGACACTCAGGGACTATAATCCCTATCTGTCAACCACCGACTGGAAGATTGGTGGATTGGATGAGGCTGACAGCGACAGGAGATATGCAGTATTCATACTAAACTCCAGCTGCCTTGCAGACCTCAACAGGTCTGAAGGACTTTCATCCTACAGATTCAGCAAGTTGAAACTGAAGGTTCATAGAAGCGGTGGGGTTAAGGAATCAGAAGGCGAATCAGCAGTTGTTGCTAAACACGTGTCTGAGGAACTATAGACCACATTTCTAAAGTAGGACGGATTGCAGGAAACTGAAAATCCCCCTACCACTGTCAAAAGAGTAGGCGAAGACATCGATACGGGACCCTACAAGTCCTGTGCGGAGTCCGTTAACCGGTTGGATGGCTCAATGTGCGCGACAACGGGGAAGAGTGGCATTCAAAAGGTATTGGGTTGCCCTAAAAGTAATTGCGGATTTTTCATATAGTCGGCGTTGACAAATTTTTTCATAGCTTGTGACTCTGTAATTGCATTCTCTCTTCTGTCAGTTATCAGCTGTTACTTTTAGCTTGCTTTAGAAAAAAAGTGTAAAAAAAGTATATTTGATTAAACTTCATTCTAAGATTTATTAAAAATGCACGTACTTTCTTTTAAAAAATCCGCAATTACTTTTTGGGCAACCCAATACTTCAACATCAGCAGTTAGTGGATTATCTAAGGTGGAATCATCCACATCGCAAGTTTCCAGTATCCTCAGGAAGAGTCTTTCCACTGCTTTCTCAAGTACCTCTGGATGTGTAAGAAAACTTATCATGACAAGATCAAACGAATCATGTGAGGATGAACTCTTGGCTTACTTAAAAAACGAGGCTAGCGCAACAGTGGTGAAAATTCCCAATCCTGACTATGGTCCGGTTTCTGCAGATAAATCTCCACCATTGCAAAAAAACCCTGTTGTCATATTAACGAACAGCGTTCGTTGACTTGCACTCATTAATACAACGAGCTTGTTGACTTGCATTGGTTAACACAACGAAAATTTACATTTATGCAATGAAAATTTTCATTAATATAATGAATTCAATAATTTTTCTGAATTTCGTCAATCGATGTACCTATTACAGTTTTTATACCCACCACCGAAGGATATTAATTTTGTTATTCCGTTTGCAACACATCTAAATATTCACTTCCGACCCTATAAAGTATATATATTCTTGATCAGTTTGAAGATGGGCTATATCGGACTATATCTTGATATAGCCCCCATATAGACCGATCCTCCGATTTAGGGTATAAGGTCCATAAAAGCTACATTTATTATCCGATTTTGCTGAAATTTGAAACAGTGAGTGTTAGGCCCTTCAAAATCCTTCTTTAATTTGGCGCAGATCGGTCCAGATTTGGATAAAGCTGCCATATAGACCGATCTCTCCATTTAAGGTTTCGGGCCCATAAAAAGGGCGTTTATTGTCCGATGTCGCCGAAATTTGGGACAGTGAGTTAAGTTAGGCCCCTCGACATACTTCTGCAATATGGCTAAGATCGGTCCAGATTTGGATATAGCTGTCATATAGACCGATCTCTCGATTTATTGTCCGATGTCGTCGAAATTTGGGACAGTAAGTTGTGTTCGGCTTTTCGATATCCTTCTTCAATTTGGCCCTATAGACCGATCTCTCGATTTAAAGTCTTGACCCCAACTTTAGTCTGAATTGGCCGACATTTTGCACATAGTGTTCCGCTATGACTTACAACAACTATGTCAAGTACCGTCCAAATTGGTCAAGAAGCTGATATAGCTCCTATGTAAACCGATCTCCCGATTTAATTTCTTGACCCCCTGGAAGCCACAACTTTCATCCGATTTAGCTTTAATTTTGCACAAAGTGTTCGGTTATGAATTCCAACAACTGTGCCAAATAGAGCCCATATAAACCGATCTCCCGATTTGACTTCTTGAGCCCCTGGAAGCCGCCATTTTTATCCGATTTGGCACATAGTACTCTCTTATGACTCTTAACAACTGTGCTAAGTACGGTTAGAATCGGTCTATAACCAGATGTAGCTCCCATATTTTAGCAGAATCCATGGTGGTGGTTTTCCAAGATTCGGCCCGGCCGAACTTAGCACACTTTTACCTATTAATAGTTAAATGGAATTAATATTTAATATTTAAATGGAATCATTCGTGAGACAGGAAATCATTTTTGAGAAAAAAGTCAGCACCCTAATATATACTTAATAGGATCGCGATCGTGCTGACCATATTTGTATGCAGTTGGCACATAGCCCTGTGGCAATGCCAGATTCTAGGCATTGAACGCCGATTTTTTAATAATTAACTTGGTATAACTATGTTTGAAAAACCTACCAAAAATTGAGGTCAGCCTACCAACCTACCGAAAGAATAACAAGTAAAAGCGTGCTAAGTTCAGCCGGGCCGAATCTTATATACCCTCCACCATGGTGCGCATTTGTCGAGTTCTTTTCCCCACATCTCTTCTTGGGCAAAAAGTGATATAAGAAAAGATTTACTCTGCTATTAGAGCGATATCAAGATATTATCCGGGTTAGACCACAATTAAATTATATGTTGGAGACCTGTGTAGAATGACAGCCAATTCGAGTAAGAATTGCGCCCTTTGGGGGCTCAAGAAGTAAAATAGAGAGACCGATTTATATGGGAGCTGTATCGGGCTATAAACAGATTCAGACCATAAAAAACACGTATGTTGATGGTCAAGAGAGGATCCATCATACAAAATTTCAGGCAAATCGGATAATAATTGCGACTTCTAGAGGCTCAAGAAGTCATGATCCCAGATCGGTTTATATGACAGCTATATCAGGTTATGAACCGATTTAAACCTTATTTGACACAGTTGTTGAAAGTACGAATAAAATACGTCATGCAAAATTTCAGCCAAATCAGATAGGAATTGCGCCCTCTAGAAGCTCAAGAAGTCAAGTCCCCATATCTGTTTATATGACAGCTATATCAGTTTAAGAACCGATTTAAGCCATACTTGGCACACTTGTTGGATATCATAAAAAAACATGTCGCGCAAAATTTCATTCCAAACGAATAAGAATTGCGCACTCTAGAGGCTCAAGAAGCCAAGGCCCAAGATCGGTTTATATGGCAGCTATATCAGGTTATAGACCGATATGAACCATACTTGGCACAGTTGTTGGATATCATAACAAAACACGTCGTGCAAAATTTCATTCCAATTGAATAAGAATTGCGCACTCTAGAGGCTCAAGAAGTCAAGACCCAAGATCGGTTTATATGGCAGCTATATCAGATTATGGACCGATTTAAACCATACTTGGCACAGTTGTTGGATATCATAACAAAACACGTCGTGCAAAATTTCATGTCAATCGGTTAAGAATTGCGCACTCTAGAGGCTCAAGAAGTCAAGACCCAAGATCGGTTTATATGGCAGCTATATCAAAACATGGACCGATATGGCCCATTTACAATACCAACCGACCTACACTAATAAGAAGTATTTGTGCAAAATTTCAAGCGGCTAGCTTTACTCCTTCGGAAGTTAGCGTGCTTTCGACAGACAGACAGACGGACGGACGGACATGGCTAGATCGACATAAAATGTCGCGACGATCAAAAATATATATACTTTATGGGGTCTCAGCCGAATATTTCGAGTAGTTACAAACAGAATGACGAAATTAGTATACCCCCCATCCTATGGTGGAGGGTATTAAAACCTACAAATTTTGATAGGAACCTACTAAAAACGGCAACACTGATCACAATAGACGAAAATGTCTAAGTTAGTCTCTTGGCAGACTGCCACATAAATCAAACGTAACCTAACCCAACCCTCAAATGGAATGAAGAAGGTGGTATACCCCATTTTATGGTGGAGTTTAAAAAATTTTGTGTACACCCAAAATACTTAGATTCATATTCTAAATTTAAGATTTATTACCTACACCACATGCGACATGCTTTTCGTTTGGTTTGTCTGTTTGCGCTTTATTTTATTTTTTTTTTTTTGGTCTTAAAATATCCGGCAACGGCGGGATATTGTCCGATTATAGACCATTTAACCGGCTCTTCGTACTAATAATTCTGATTCGCTAAGAATGTTCATCAGCGGAATTTTTCAAATGGATCATCTCAATGCAGAGAACAAATAAGTTCTTCAAAATTGTGTTTGTTTGTTGCTATTGGCATTGTTGGATAAGTTGGATTTGAATAAGGGAAGTAAGGTTTTACTTGTTTCCTATTGCGCTTGTGATTCAAGTCGTCTTTAAGATATGTGTTTTATAACCTACACTAGTTGAGTTGGTATATAAAGCACCATGATTCATTTGACAAATGTCGCCGATGAAGGTTCCTGGCGAATCAGAAATCGCGATTCGAATACACGGTCAAAGGCTTTTAAGCAAAATCACAAATTTTGTCTTACTTTTTAACGTTCTTTGCTGTGCTATTCTTTGAATAGAATGTATTGATTGACATGGTCCATAGCCGGAAAATATCCTGCAATCAAATCTAAATAGGATTTTAAGACCAAAACAGTAAGAGCGTACTAAGTTCGGCCAGGCCGCATCTTATGTACCCTCCTCCATGAATCGCATTTGTCGAGTTCTATGCGCAGTATCTCTTCTTAGGCAAACAAAGAATATTGAATACGAATATGCTATTGTGTAATATTTCAGTTCATTCGGATAAGAATTGCGCCTTGTAGGGGCTCAAGAAACAAAATCGGGAGATCGGTTTATATGGGAGCTATATCAAGCTATTGATCGATTCAGACCATACTAGACACGTATGTTGAAGGGCATGAGAGAAGCTGTTATACAAAATTTCTTCCAAATCGTATGAGAATTGCGCCTTCTAGAGGCTCAAGAAGTCAATATCCCAGATCGGTTTATAGGGCAGCAATATCAGATTATGTACCGACTTGGCAGAGTTATTGGAAGTCATAACAAAACATTACTTGCAAAATTTCAGCCAAATCGGATAAGAATAGCGCGCTCTATTGGCTGCTCAAGAAGTCAAGATCCAATATCGGTTTTTATGACAGCTATACCAGATTATGAACCGATTTGAATCATACTTAATACAGTTATTGGAAAAGACACCAAGAAATTACCTGCAAAATTTCGCCCTCTAGATGCCCAAGAAGTCAAGACCCAAAATCGGTATATATGGAAGCTATGTCAAAACATGGACCGAAGTATGGTTCAACCATTCTTAGAGCAGTTATTGGAAGTGATACCAAAACACCACGTGCAAAATTGCGCCCTCTAGAGGCGCAAGAAGTCAAGACTCAAGATCAAAACATGGAACGATTTGGCCCATGTACAATCCCAACTGAACTACACTAATAAAAAGTATTTGTGCAAAATTTCAAGCGGCTAGCTTAACTCCTTCGAAAGTTTTACAAACAGAATGACGAAATTAGTATGCCTCCATTCTATGGTGGAGGGTATAAAAAAGAATGCGACAAGATTTTAGATTCTTTTTACTTACTTCGTAGGTTTGATAATGTGACAGTCTAGAGTTGAAATACATCGTGCAATTTTCTTGAGACATAATTTTACTATATCAATCAGTTGAAATTTTAAAAATTGTCTTATATGTATCTATAATTTGTTATTACTTAAAAGCGAAGAACTTGTGCAGTGCTTGGGAGCTTAAGCATAGTTTAAGCACATACGCAACTCATGTTTTAATACCAGAAGTTCAGGTTTCATGAGTATCAACGAAATCACACAGCGCTGGATAGTAAAACTTAACACGATATGTATAAGCGTATGTGAGTGGTGTCGATTGCATCACTATTTGCAACACTTAAAGATTTTAGTGGTCTTGACACAGCTGCAAAATGGAATAATGTTTCTGTTGCGAAAAATCCCATGCGATGCAGTGGCTTCTGATGTTTTGCTTCAGCTTAGCTTCGCTTGTCGTTGATAACTGTTTCTGTGGAAACCTTGTGCAGCCAAGTGTGAATCAATTAATCTTTGCCAGGATTTGCTGCATGTTGTCGTCTTCAATGTCTTTTCCTGTTTCACTTATTTCGTTTTGCCTGTTCTTCTTAAAAGCTACCTCTTTCCTGGCTTTAACGAAACGTCGCTTTTTAGGTTTCCGACTTTCTATTTTAGAATGCCACAGTGACACTGGTGCATCCTTGCGTTTGCTCAAGCATTTCATTTCATTTTCTCTTCGTTTCATTTTAGTATATCTTTATTTTGTAGAAAATTGCATTTCTCTGATTACATGCCCAACTGGAAACGCGAAAAGACGGAATTTTTATCCTTCGCTGACTATCAAAAGCAAGGGTCCTTTTTCGAAATTATTGCCTTATTGCCATAGTTTTTGTAGTTGCCGCAGCATCATTCTGTACATCACTATTAAATTGTGGGAAGGCCTTTTATTTTATTAAATTAAATTATAATGTTTATTGCTTTAGTTTGATTTGAAAATAAACAGCTTACGAGATCAAGTGCTTTAAAGGAACTAGTTAAAAGGGACTTAAATTACATTTTTGCTAAAAATTAATAAAAGAAAACTCCCTATACAGTTGCCAAAGAGTTAGATATCATGATTATATTTTAAGAAGATATATCAGGTTGTGAAGCGATTTGGAACATTTTACACGAATAGGATAAAAAGTGTGTCATCTAAGGGGTGAAGAGGTCAAATCGAAAGATATATTTAAGTATCGACCCATTTGTTTCATTCAAAATTCCAACGGGCCTGCAACTTACTTATATTATTGACTACCATAGAACGTTTGTTCAACTAGCTGACCTCAGAGAGACTTTAAATTTTAGGGAGACGTAAATTAAATTCGAATACCGCCGGTAATCATTTTCAAGGCACTAACATTTAACACAATTATACAAAAATTAAATCTTATAAAAAATATTTGTTTTTGAGCTTCTTTTTATTTCGGTGACAGAACAATTTCATTTTGTTATTCGATTTACTTCCAGCTTAGTCCAATGGGGGTTTGTTTCTAATTTGAATAGAAAAGGAAAAACAGGCGTGCGAAGTTTGGCCGTGCCGAATCTTGAGAACCCACCACCATGGTTTCTGCTAAAAGTTTACAAAAAAGAATTGGACCGTATGTGACACGTAACAGAACACTACGTACAAAATTTCATCCCCACCTGATAACAATTGAGGCTTCCAGGGGCTTGAAATGTTCAATCAGGAGATCGGTTATACACTGATTTGGACCATACCTGTCACAATTGTTGGTCATAACCAGGGATTTGTAGCGGAGCAGGCCTATTTTTGCCAGAGCGGGAGTGGAGCGAAATTTTTTGAACCCGTGGCGGAGCGGGAGAGGATCGGTTACCAATCTCAAAATCCGCTCCGACAAAATAAAAATCTGTAAACTATACATTTTTTTGGTTAACGAACTTGTTATTTTGGCGAATTAAAACAAAAATTTTAAATTATTACATTAACACGAGATAACTTTAGTGCTAGTTTTCGTTTAATCATTATCAAAAACATATTAGAGACAACAGATTTGTACAGTACAGTTCCTTCTTAAAGTCAAAACCAGTGAAAACGAGCTAAGTGCGGTAGGGTAGAACATCCTTCTTTGATCGAATTTGTCAAATTCTTTTTATAGGCATGAACTTAAAAGGATTTTTATAGGCATAAACTTAAAAGCAACAAACTTCATGAACTTTTATAACCATCACCATAGGAAAGGAAGTAAATTCATTTGGCCATTCCCTTTGCAACACAACGAAAATGCATTTCCGACCCTGCAAAGTATTTATATTCTGCATAGTCCTAAAATTGTAAGATGATTAAATGATGTTTGTACGTTTGTCCGTCTGTGTGGTCGTCTGTTATAATCACACTACAGCCTTCAAAAATTGAGACATCTAGCTTAAGTGTGACACAGATCTATATCTTGTCTATACGCGGGTTAAGTTCTTAAACAGCTAGTTCGGATTATATTAAGACATAACTGCCATATTGACCGATCTCCCGGTTTAGGGTCTTAAGCCCATAAAACCCGCATTTATGATCCAATTTCGTTGAAATTTTAAACCGCGAGTGGTATTAAGGCCCCCGATATCCGAACCGAAAATGGTCGATATCGGGACATAATTGGATATAAGATACCTACCGATTTAAGGTTACGTTTACCACCCTATTTTGTTGAAATTTAGAACAGTGACATCCTATCCACCAGTTTGGTCCAGATCGAACTATATTAAGACATTGCTTCCATATGAACCGATCTGTCAGTGAAGGGTCTTAAACCCAAAAAAATATATACCATTTTTTACCCGATTTCGCTGAAATTTAGTTGTACTGGGCCTCTTATTGTCCGAACTTAGCATAGTTCAGTTAGGACCAAATTTGGATATGGCTGCTATATAAACCGATCTACCGATTAAGGGTCTTAAGCCCATAAAAAACGTATTTTCCTATTTTGCTGAAATTTAGAGCAGTGAATTGAACTAGATTTCCCGTTGTCTCAACCAAATGTGGTCCAGATCGGACCTACATTGATATAAAATTGAAACCTTGAGTTTCACTACTCCACCATATATCCGAACTGCGTATGGTCCATTTCAGATCATGTGGTCTGGGACCAAAAGCCATATTTATTGGCACAATATCTGGGACCAAAAGCCATATTTTATGGCTTTTGGTCCCAGATAAATGAGGATTTTCCTCATTTATAATAAATGAGGATTTTCCTCATTTATAATTTGAGGATTTTCCTCATTTATAACCTGATTTCCTTGCAATTTTAAACACTTCTAGGCACCTGAACCGAATATGATTCAAATGGGCCCATATTGGATATTAATATAGATATAGTAGGTTCTTAATAAAATAGGATAATAAATATATATACATCCATGGTTGTGGGTATCCAAAGTTCGGAACGACCAAACCTAATGCGTTTTTATTTGTTTTTTTTTTTTTTTTTAATTTGTTTAGGATATGCTTCCAGTATATCCTTAAGAAGTAAAGTCGGATGATCTGTTTATATAGGGGTAAAGACACGGATTCAGACCATACGTGGCATGGATGTTGGAGATTATAGGAGTATTCACTATACAAAACTTCGGTCAAATCAAATAAAAATTGTGCCCTCTACACGCTTAGGGAATAAAATCGGAAGGTCGGATTATACCGGAATTGGAGGTGTTAGGTCAAATCAAATAAAAATTGCGCCCTCTTCACGCTTAGGGAATAAAATCGGAAGGTCGGATTATACCGGAATTGGAGGTGTTAGGAGAAATAGTGCAAAATTTCAACCAAATTAGATAAGAATTGAGCCCTCTAGGGGCTCAAGAAGTAAAAAAATTTTGGAGGTCATAAAATACCCCCATCATATGGTGGAGGGTGTAACAAGTAAAAGCGTGCTAATTTCGGCCGGGCCGAATCTTATATACCCTCCACCATGGATCGCATTTGTCGAGTTCTTGCAACGGTATCACTTTTTAGGCAAACAAAGGATATAAGAAAAGAATAGCTTTGTTATTGGAACAATATCAAGTAATGGTTCATTTTGGACCATAATTGAACTGAATATTAGAGACCATAGTAAAAGTCATTGTGTAAAATTTCAGCCAAATCTAGTAGGAATTGCGCACTTTAGAGGCTGAAGAAGTAAAATAGAGAGATCGGTTTATAGGGTAGCTGTATTAGGCTATAAACAGATTCATGCCATATTCAACACGTATGTTAAAGATCATGAGAGAAGCCGTTGTACAAAATTTTAGCCAAATCGGGTAATACTTGCGCTTTACTTTAGAGGATCAAGAAGTCAAGATCCCTATTGGTTTATATGGCAGCTATATCAGGTTATGAACTGATTTGAATCATTCCTAATACAGTTGTTGGAAGTCATAACAAAACACATCATGCAATATTTCAGCCAAATCGGATAAGAATTTCTCCCTGTAGAGGCTCTAGAAGTCAAGACCCCAGATCGGTTTATATGGCAGCTATATCAGGTTATGGACCGATTTGGACTATTCTTAGCACATTTGTTGAAAGTCGTAACAAAACACCTCATGCTAAATTTTAGCCAAATCGGATAATAATTGCGTCCTCTAGTGGCTCAAGAAGTCAATATCCCAGATCGGTTTATATGACAGCTATATCATTGACCGATTTGAACTATTCTTAATACAGTTGCTGGAAGTCATAACAAAACACGTCATGCAAAATTTCAGCCAAATCGGATAGGAATTACGCACTCTAGACGCTCAAAAATTCAAGACCCCAGAGGTGGTTTATATCACAACTATATCAGGTTATGAACCGATTTCAACTATACTCCGCACAGTTGTTGGAAGTCATAATAAAACAACTCATACAAAATTTCAGCCAAATCGGATAAGAATTGTGCCCTCAAGCGGCTCAAGAAGTCAAGATCCCAGATCGGTTTATATGGCAGCTATATCAAAACATGGACCGATATAGCCCATTTACAATCCCAACCGACCTACACTAATAAGAAGTATTTGTGCAAAATTTCAAGCGGTTAGCTTTACTTTTTTTGAAAGATTGCGTGCTTTCGACAGACAGACGGACGGACAGACGGACGGACAGACGGACGGACGGACAGACGGACGGACAGACGGACGGACAGACGGACGGACAGACGGACGGACAGACGGACGGACAGACGGACGGACAGACGGACGGACCGACAGACGGACGGACAGACGGACGGACGGACAGATGGACGGACAGACGGACGGACAGAAGGACGGACGGACAGACGGACGTACAGACGAACGGACATGGCTAGATCGACATAAAATGTCACGACGATCAAGAATATATATATATACATTATGGGGTCTCGGATGAATATTTCGAGTAGTTACAAACAGAATGATGAAATTAGTATACCCCCATCCTATGGTGGAGTTTATAATAATTGAATTTGTTTGAAACTTTCAATAAAATTTTTAATTGATATTTGCCTCCTGGAACATGCGTTGTACGAGCAACGCTTGCAAATCATTGAATTTTATTACCAAAATCAGTGTTCGGTTCGAAATGTGTTCATTCACCGTTCAGCGATGAGGCTCATTTCTGGTTGAATGGCTACGTAAATAAGCAAAATTGCCGCATTTGGAGTGAAGAGCAACCAGAAGCCGTTCAAGAACTGCCCATGCATCCCGAAAAATGCACTGTTTGGTGTGGTTTGTACGCTGGTGGAATCATTGGACCGTATTTTTTCAAAGATGCTGTTGGACGCAACGTTACGGTGAATGAACACATTTCGAACCGAACACTGATTTTGGTAATAACAAGTAAAAGCGTGCTAAGTTCGGCCGGGCCGAATCTTATATACCCTCCACCATGGATCGCATTTGTCGAGTTCTTTTTCCGGTATCTCTTCTTAGGCAAAAAAAGATATAAGAAAAGAGTTGCTTTGCTATTAAAACGATATCAAGATATGGTCCGGTTCGGACCACAATTAAATTATATGTTGGAGACCTGTGTAAAATTTCAGCCAATTCGTATAAGAATTGCGCCTATTGGGGCTCACGAAGTAAAAAAGAGAGAACGATTTATATGGGATCTGTATCGGGCTATAGACCGATTCAGACCATAATAAACAACGTTTGTTGATGGTCATGAGAGGATCCATCGTACAAAATTTCAGGCATATCGGATAATAATTGCGACCTCTAGGGGTCAAGAAGTCCCAGATCGGTTTATATGGCAGCTATATCAGGTTATGAACCGATTTGAACCATATTTGACACAGTTGTTGAAAGTAAAAATAAAATAAGTCATGCAAAATTTCAGCCAAATCGGATAGGAATTGCGCCCTCCAGAAGCTCAAGAAATCAAATCCCCAGATCTGTTTATATGACAGCTATATCAGGTTACGAACCGATTTGAACCATACTTGGCACAGTTGTTGGGTATCATAACAAAACACGTCGTGCGAAATTCCATTCCAATCGGATAAGAATTGCGCCCTCTAGAGGGTCAAGAAATCAAATCCCCAGATCTGTTTATATGACAGCTATATCAGGTTACGAACCGATTTGAACCATACTTGGCACAGTTGTTGGGTATCATAACAAAACACGTCGTGCGAAATTCCATTCCAATCGGATAAGAATTGCGCCCTCTAGAGGGTCAAGAAGTCAAGACCCAAGATCGGTTTATATGGTAGCTATATCAGGTTATAGACCGATTTGAACCATACTTGACACTGTTGTTGGATATAATAAGAAAACACGTCGTGCAAAATTTCATTTCAATCGGATAAGAATTGCGCACTCTAGAGGCTCAAGAAGTCAAGACCCAAGATCGGTTTATATGGCAGCTATATCAGGTTATGGACCGATTTGAACCATACTTGGCACAGTTGTTGTATATCACAACAAAACACGTCATACAAAATTTCATTCCAATCGGATAAGAATTGCGCACTCTACAGGCTCAAGAAGTCAAGACCCAAGATCGGTTTATATGGCAGCTATATCAAAACATGGACCGATATGGCCCATTTACAATACCAACCGACCTACACTAATAAGAAGTATTTGTGCAAAATTTCAAGTGGCTAGCTTTACTCCTTCGGAAGTTAGCGTGCTTTCGACAGACAGACGGACGGACGGACGGACAGACGGACGGACATGGCTAGATCGACATAAAATTTCACGACGATCAAGAATATATATACTTTATGGGGTCTCAGACGAATATTTCGAGTAGTTACAAACAGAATGACGAAATTAGTATACCCTCCATCTTATGGTGGAGGGTATAATAAAATTCAATGATTTGCAAGCGTTGCTCGTTAGTAAGTCTATTCATGATGAAATGTCAAAGCATACTGAGCATCTTTCTCTTTGACACCATGTCTGAAATCCCACGTGATCTGTCAAATACTAATGCATGAAAATCATAACCTCAAAAAAATCACCCTTTATTTGAGGAACGGTATTTGGGCAAAGGTCCGTTGGCACCAAAAAATTTGGGGTCTTAGAAAGCGGTGCCCTATAACTTTGTTAATGTTATTGTCATAGCACTATGTTTTACAGTGAGTCGGCAGCCTTTGCCGATGAAAGACTCCATCGGGTCATTCCGGTACCTAGAACCAGCTGCCATGGGATTGCTATAGATTTCCTGAAATGTGGGGACGTTTTGATACATGGTGCTTAAGTAAAATCAATTAAAGACTGCACAGCAGATATTATAAAAGAAGGCGCATAGGGTCAAATACCAATTTGTATTTCAAACATTTTTCGATTCAGTTAAAAAATTATTAAAAAAAATTTTTAATTGAAAATTAAAAAATGTCAATCAATTTCAATATGAAATATACTTTAAACACAATCCTGTTTGAAATATTTTTCAGATTCAATTAAAAAATTCATAGAATAATTAAATTTTGAATTAAAGTGACTGCATAAAAAAATCCTGTTCATTTAAACAAATGATTGAATCAATTAAATCTTTAATTGAAATCAATTTTTTATTCAGCCAAATTTTTGATTAAAAATTTGTTTGCGATGCTTTTTTGTATATAATAATTTACTCGTAATAATACTTGTTCTGCGGAGAAGCACAAGTTCTTGTTGTTTTTCCAATACTTCGATGGAATGCTGAAGTATAAAGAATGCTGTTGTATTTATTCCATGTATTGAGATTTATAAAATTAAGATGTTTTAAAGGCACATGCTTAAACATGAATCAATACAAAAACCTCTCAAAAATATGAAATTCTATTCCAAAATTCTTCGTTGTTGGCATACCAGATATTGTCAAATGTCTGTTATTGCTTCTCAAAAATAATAAAAAATGTAAGACTTCTTTAAAATGCAAGAAGTCCATCTACGCTTGTAAGTAAAGTAATAGGTTTGACTCTTGAATATCTAAACAATTCACTTAATCAGAGATACCCTTTATTTTTCTTTCATTTTCGTTTTTTGGCTGTTCATTTCCTTTTTCCCGCTCTCGTAATTTCCGTTTCCCTTCCGTGTAATAAAAAAATCCCAACGTTTGAATGAAGGTATGCCGCTGTGACTGTGAGCAATCATGCAGCAAGGCAAATATTTGTGTCTGTGTGCATGTGTGTACGTCTTTGACGATTTTATTACAATAAGAAAATTAACTTTGCGAGCCTCTAATGTAAACATTTTTACGACACTAACCTAATAATCTTTCCTTCTCTTATATTTGGGGGAATATCCTCGGTTCTCATTCAAAATTTCTTATGACGTTCGGTTTGAAAAATCGAAGGGAAAGCAATAAAAAATTTTATGTTTAAAAAAGATGAAAATGTATTCAAGGCAAGGTTACAACTGCGATGCTCTTGGTATCCAGACAGCAAAACAGAGTTGTAGGTATGCAAATCGATCGATTTACCCTATTACCATATCGCCACGTAAATTCCGTTTCCTCTTGTCTCTGTGGGCCTGCTTGAAGTTTCACCTTACATTTTAAAGTAGCAACTTGGAAATATTTAAATTGCTAGGAATATTTTAAGTAGAGTTCTTTTACTTTAGTAGTACTTTTTTGCTTCCTTGGAATACAACCAGTAAGGAAGGGCAACATTTTGTTGATGTTCACGCCGGGATTTAAACCCAGGCGTTCAGCGTCATAGTCGGACATGCTAACCTCTGCGCCAAATATCACTATGAAAAATAGTGAAAATATTCAATTTTTAACACGTGAAATGGCCGGCATAATGTCAATCAAATCGAATGGAGTTGGATATGATGACATTAATGCCAAATTCTTAAAACTTATTGCACCCTATATATTGAAACCAATAACACACATGTTTAATTATATTATCACCACAAGTACTTTCCCTAGGATATGCAAAATAATGCCTGTTCAAAAGAGTGTTAACAAATTCAGTCCCATTGCTATTTTAGCATTTTTTAACTAAAGTATTCGAGAAATTATTTCATAAACTTATAAAGGGTGATTTTTTAGCTATTAACTTTTTGGCAACACTATTTTAAACAGCTCACACACGTCTAACATCTTTAGTTTGGTCTATAATTTAACCATGAATCGTCTTACAAACGAACAATGCTTGCAAATTATCAAAATGTGTGCTCTATTAAGAAAGTTTATCGCGCGCTTCTTACATTCAGCGACGAACTCATTTTTGGCTCAATGGGTACGTAAATAAGTAGAATTGTCGATTTTATATTGAATATCAGCCAGAAGTATTGCAAAAGTGCGTTTGGTGCGGTATATGGGCTGGTGGCATCATTGGACCGTACTTCTTCAAAGACATTACGAATCGTAACGTAACTGTGAATGGTGAGCGCTACCGCGAGATGATATCCAACTTTTTTTGCCGAAAATGTAAGAGCTTGCTTGCATGGTACGGTTTATAGGCTTGTGGCATCATTGGACCAGACTTCTTCAAAGATGATGCAAATCGTAACGTAACTGTGAATGGTGAGCGCTACCGTAAAATGTTATCCACCTTTTCGGGATCGGTCAATTGGCTGCCTAGATCGTGCGATCTGACGTCTTTAGATTATTTTTTGTGGAGCTATATTAAAGCTCATGTCTATACAGACAAGCCCGCTTCAATTGACGCATTGGAGATACCGGCCGAAATGTTGGAAAGAGTGTGCCAAAATTGGACTAAGCGAATGGGTCATTTGAGGCGCAGTCACGGTCAACATTTGCATGAAATAATTTTCAAAAATTAAATTATATGGACCGAACTATCGATTCAAATAAAGATTTCATACATTTTTCTAAATTTTATGTGTTTCTTCTTGAAAAACTTTTCTATAGCTCTTAAAAAATCACCCTTTTACAAAGGCTAAAAAATCATGAATCATGTATGGGGATTTCTGCGGGGTTTGTAGGGATGTGTAGGAATTCGAGAGGTTCTAGCCTCCACTAAATGCACTCTAATGACCAGCTCAGGTGGACGAGAGACAAGGTTATGTGACACACACCTCTTCGCAGACTGGATTCTCTCTCGTGTCTGCGTATAGTTTTGGACTTCTAAACGGATTTAAGGTAGCTGACTAGAGGAAACGCTTGCTAGTCGCAGCACTTCTAATGATTTTCAGTGTTGGTTATTCCCTTACTAATGGTGGCATCATTTGTGAGTTATTTAGCTACGTAACATTTCTCTACAATAAGGTGTAGGTAAGCGGTTCAAACTCAGCTATAACAAGTAAAAGCGTGCTAAGTTCGGCCGGGCCGAATCTTATATACCCTCCACCATTGATCGCATTTGTCGAGTTCTTTTCCCGGCATCTCTTCTTAGGCAAAAAAGGATATAAGAAAAGAGTTGCTCTGCTATTAAAACGATATCAAGATATGGTCCGGCTCGGACCACAATTAAATTATATGTTGGAGACCTGTGTAAAATTTCAGCCAATTCGAATAAGAATTGCGCCCATTGGGGCTCACGAAGTAAAATAGAGAGAACGATTTATATGGGAGCTTTATCGGGCTATAGACCGATTCAGACCATAATAAACACGTTTGTTGATGGTCATGAGAGGATCCATCGTACAAAATTTCATAATAATTGCGACCTCTAGGGGTCAAGAAGTCAAGATCCCAGATCGGTTTATATGGCAGCTATATCAGGTCATGAACCGATCAGGTCATGAACTTATTTGACACAGTTGTTGAAAGTAAAAATAAAATACGCCATGCAAAATTTTAGCCAAATCGGATAGGAATTGCGGCACAGTTGTTGGATATAACAACAAAACACGTCGTGCAAAATTCCATTTCAATCGGATAAGAATTGCGCCCTCTAGAGGCTCAAGAAGTCAAGACCCAAGATAGGTTTATATGGCAGCTATATCAGGTTATGGACCGATTTCAACCATACTTGGCACAGTTGTTGGATATCATAACAAAACACGTTGTGCAAAATTTCATTCTGATCGGATAAGAATTGCGCACGCTAGAGGCTCAAGAAGTCAAGACCCAAGATCGGTTTATATGGCAGCTATATTAGGTTATGGACCGATTTGAACCATACTCAGCACAGTTGTTGGATATCATAACAAAACACGTCGTGCAAAATTTTATTCCAATCGGATAAGAATTGCGCACGCTAGAGGCTCAAGAAGTCAAGACCCAAGATCGGTTTATAATGCAGCTATATCAAAACATGAACCGATGTGGCCCATTTACAATACCAACCGACCTACACTAATAGGAAGTATTTGTGCAAAATTTCAAGCGGCTAGCTTTACTCCTTCGGAAGTTAGCGTGCTTTCGACAGACAGACGGACGGACGGACTAGCCAATTTAAAATTGGTAATATTGACGGACGGACGGACGGACAGACGGACGGACATGGCTAGATCGACATAAAATGTCGCGACGATCAAGAATATATATACTTTATGGGGTCTCAGACGAATATTTCGAGTAGTTACAAACAGAATGACGAAATTAGTATACCCCCCCATCTTATGGTGGAGGGTATAAAAAAAAAAAAAACTTAAGTCGGACAGCACTCATGGCCATAAGAGAAATGTCCCCTGCTCCTAAATATTCGTGGGCAAATTTGCATTTGCAAAACCCATAAATGAAAAACACATATTCTTATCCCACATTCATACAACCATGGCTGGTGGTGTTACAGAAAACCGAAAATAACTGTATATTCACCAACTAAAATATATATGTAGAAAGAATATTTGTCTAAATTATTTATTTTTCTTGGAATTGCAAAACAAGTTTAAATTTGAAGTTTAAAATTTCTCCTGATACTTATACTGTCTAGGAAGAAATTTCTTAGATGCCACAACCACCTTTATCAATTTCAGTTCGACAATGTTAATAAATAGCCCAGCTTCTATATACTCAACGACATTCCTTGGCGCTCCTTTAACACAGCTCTTACTCTAAATGGCTATAAATCAATATTACCAATTTTAAATTGGCTAGCAGCATTTACCCAAGCACATATCCCCCTACAATACATAGTCGAGCATATTTACACATACATAAACATATTCTCATTCAGGATCGCTCACACCCAGCAGACCCTGTTTAACCCACAAACGCACACACTCTCCATCCCATAGACACACTACAATGTCGTTATAGACTCAAGTATTAAACCAATATTTTACTGAGGATTGTAAACCGTATACGTATATACAGCGCTGCCAATAACGTTAAGGTATGTCTGGCATGTTTGTTCAACTTCTGCGATTTCCCTTCCGGCTCTTGCCGAAGCACAAATGGTAACCCACAGCATTTCTCACGAACTCTTGTCTCAGTTCTTAAGGCCAACATTGTATTTGTGAAGAGCCAAAGTTGCTGGGGAAACATTTACTTTACCTTGGACCGGGGTTCCACCACATCACATGCCATCTTATTTCTCATCCCTACCATTTAAAATTTTACCTGACGCTGTGAAAAATCATGGGAATTTTATGCTATTAAAATGCACACCAAGGCTAGAAAGTAGTAGTAGTAGCACGTTATGTCGTTTTTCTTTGGACTCTTGTTGCTGTTGAAGGATACATGAAAATGTTAAACCATAACCAATACACAAGCGCTCTTTTATTTTTCAAGAAAAAAAAAATATAATGCACACAGCCTTCCAGAATTGGAAAAAATTCGCTGACTTTGCCTTTGGAGACGTAAGGATGGTAAGAAATTTGGAGGATGTAGTGTAACCCTTTTCCTGGTGTGGCAACTTAGCGCTTCAGTTAAACATGTTTTACTCTATGGAGCTCTTCAGTGGGACATAAAGTTGAATTGAATAAATAAAGCAACAAAAATAATTGGAGAGCAAAATTAACTCAAGGAATTTGAAGCATGCTAACAGTGTGCAAGGGATCAGCGTGGAGAGATTTATAAGGACTTAGGTGTTTCGCATGAAGAACAATCTGAAAAATCTCGATTTTGCAATATTTTTCGTTAAAATATTTGCATCTTATATCAATTTTTATATCCTACACCACCACTGTGGTACAGGGTATTATACATTTGTGCATTTGTTTGCAACGCTAAGAAGGAAAAGAGCTAGACCCATCAATAAGTATACGGATCGGCTTAGAATCACTTCCCGATTCGATTTAGCTTTGTCCGTCTGTCTGTCTGTCTGTCTATGTATTCTTTGCATAAGTCTCTTTTTTGGTCCAAGGACGAACGCTATTGATTTTGAAAAAAATCAGTGCAGATTTAGATATAGCTCGATTATATATCTTTCATCCGATGTGCCCTTTTAAAGCTGTAGAAGCCACAATTTTGGTCCGATCCTTCCAGATAAAGATAAAACTCCCATATATATCTTTCATCCGATATGCCCTTTGGAAGCTGTAGGAGCCACAATTTTGGTCCGATCTTTACCGAATTTGGCACGAAGCGCTTTTTGTGACGTAATAATATTGTGAGCAAAATTTAATCAGAATCGGATCAGATTTATATATAGCTCCCATATATATCTATCATTCGATATGGTATTTTAAGGCTGTAGAAGGCACAGTTTTGGTCCGATCTTTACCAAATTTGGCACGAAGTGCTTGTTGTGACGTCCCAATTTCATCAGAATCGGATCAAATCTATATATAGCTCCCATATACATCTTTCATCCGAAATGCCCTTTTAAAGCTGTAATAGCTTCAATTTTGGTCCGATCACAACAAAATATTCCATGAGATGTTTTAATTGACATACCAATACGTGTACAACATACCAATACATGTGCAAAACCCTCAAAAATCTAATCAGATTTAGATAAAACTCCTATATATATCGTTTATGCGCTTCGACTTTTAAGGCTGTAGAAGCCACAATTTTCATACCATCGTAAGAAAATCGTACAGGGTCTATTCAATATTTCAATAGGTATGCACAATTAAAGTCTGACTAGTTTTGTATATAAGTGCTATATATTAAAAGTATTAAGTGAATTCGGTGGTGAAGGATATTATATAGTCGGCTCCGCCCGACTATATAATACATACCCCCACCACCGAAGGATGGGGGTATGTTCATTTTGTCATTCCGTTTGCAACACATCGAAATATCCGTTTCCGACCCTATAAAGTATATATATTCTTGATCAGCGTAAACATCTAAGACGATCTAGACATGTCCGTCCGTCTGTCCGTCTGTCTGTTGAAATCACGCTACAGTCTTTAAAAATAGAGATATTGAGCCGAAACTTTGCACAGATTCTCTTTTTGTCCATAAGCAGGTTAAGTTCGAAGATCGGCTATATCGGAATATATCTTGATATAGCCCCCCATATAGACCGATCCGCCGTCTTAGGCCAATAAAAGCCACAATTATTATCTGATTTAACTGAAATTTGGGACAGTGAGTTATGTCAGGCCCTTCGACATATATCGTCAATATGGCACAGATCGGTTCAGATTTGGATATAGCTGCCATATAGACCGATCCTCCGATTTAGGGTCTTAGGCACATAAAAGCCACATTTATTATCCGATTTTGCTGAAATTCAGGACCTTGAGTTGTGTTACGTCCTTCGACATCCTTTGTCAATTTGGCCTAGATTGGTCCAGATTTGGATATAGCTCCCATATAGACCGATCCTCCGATTTAAGGTCTTAGGCCCATAAAAACCACATTTATTATCCGATTTTGCTGAAATTTGGGATAGTGAGTTGTCTTAGGCCCTTCGACACTTTTCTTCAATTTGGCCCTGATCGGATCAGATTTGGATATAGCTGCCATATAGACCGATCCCTTTAATCAAGGTTTTGGGCCCATAAAAGGCGCATTTATTGTCCGATGTCGCCAAAATTTGGGATAGTGGGTTAAGTTAAGCCCCTTGACATACATTTGCAATATGGCACAGATCGGTCCAGATTTGGATATAACTGCCATATACACCGATTCTCTCTGTTTTAGGTTTTAGGGCCATAAAAAGTTCATTTATTGTCCGATGTCGCCGACATTTTTGACCGTGAGTTGCGTTAGGCCCTTCGACATCCTTCTTCGATTTTACTCAGGTCGGTCCTGATTTCGATATAGCTGCTATATAAACCGATCTCTCGATTTAATGTTTTGGACCATAAAAGGCGCATATATTGTCCGATGTTTCCGAAATTTGACACAGAGAGTTAAGTTAAGCCCTTCCACATATTTCTGCAACTTGGTCTAGATCGATCAAGTTTTGAATATAGCTGCAATATAGACCGATATCTCGATTTGAAGTCTTGGCCCCCATTTTTAATCCAATTTAACTGAAATTTGACACAATGACTTATGTTAGGCTATTCGACATCCATGTTGCATATGGTTTAGATCGGTTTATTTTTAGATATAGCTACTAAAAATACCAATATTTTGTTATACTCAATTGAACTATGACTTGTACTTATTAGTATTTGGTCCAAATCGGAACATATTTCGACATAACTGCCATGGGACATAAGGTATGCAATTTTCACCGGATTTTGAAGAAATTTGGTTTACATATATACTCGAGGTTGTGGGTATCCAATGTTCGGCCCGACCGAACTTAACGCCTTTTTACTTGTTTTTGTATTACCTGATATAGCTCCCATATAAACCGATCTCCCGATTTGACTTCTTGAGCCCTTACAAGCCGTAATTTTGGTCCGATTTGGCTGAAGTTTGCATACGGTGTTCAGTTATGACTTCCATCAACTGTGCCAAATACGAAATCAGTCTTTAACCTGATATAGTTCCCATGAAAACGGGTCTCTCAATCATCCTTGTGCGGTTCCTAGAAGCTTTAATTTTTGCTTGTCTGACAGAAGTTTGCTATGTAGAATAAAATTATGCCCTTCAACTAAATTTATATTGTATACATTATTAGAAGAATCCATGGTGGTGGGTTCCCAAGATTCGGCCCGGCCGAACTTATCACGCTTTTACTAGTTTTTTTCTTTTGTTGTAAGAGTTATCTAATACTTACGGAGTTATTTTTATACGCACTACCAAAGTGCTGGATATATTCCCATCATTCCATTTACAACACATCGAAACATCCATTTAAGTCTTTATAAATTACATACACGGCCACTCACTTGAATAGAGCACACTCAATTAATACGAAAATATTAATTATTTTCTCAACTTGTAACAAAAAGTGGAAGTAAATAATATCGTTATTTCAAAACACTTGTCTAAACTTATATATAACAATCAATTTGTGTTTTTTGTAGGTTTATATGTTTGTTTGGAAGGTTTATATGTTTAAGGAACACCCTTATAGACTCAGAAACGACTGAACCGATTTTCTTGAAATTTTCACAGATGGTGCATAATGATCCCGTGGTCAATATAGGGTACTAAATTTTTTGGTATCTGAAGGGGGCGACCTTCCCCCTTACCCTAATTTTCAGAAACGCCAAATCTCGGAGATGGGTGATGCGATTTAAGCGAAATTTTGTGCGCTCTCATATAGTACCTTAAAAATAAAAATTTGGTATCCAAATTTCGGTTGGGGTACCTAGGGGGGCTGCCCCACCCTAAAACCTACCAAACATATATTTACACCAATCACGACAATATGGGACTCAAATGAAAGGTATTTAGGATAAGAAAACGTATCTGATATCCAATTGTCGAACCAAGTGTTAGGGGGACCACCCAAAGCCCCAAAACACCCCTAAATCGGACATATTTACCGACCATGGCAATATGGGACTCAAATGAAAGGTATTTGCGAGTAGAATACGAATCTGATATCCAAATGTGGAACCACGTTTCTGGGGGTCCACCCCTTCCCCAAAACACCCCCACTTGGTCCCAAATATGGGACCAAGTGTTTGGGGGGCCCTCTCCCCAAAAACATCCCGCAAAGGGGACAAATTTACGACCATAGCAATATGGGGCTCGGATGAAAGGTCTTTGGGAGTAAAGCACGAATCTGATATCAATATTCGGGAAACGTGTCTATTGGGCCACCCCACCCCCACAACACCACCCAAATAGGAAGTATTTGCTGACTATTGCAATATGAGGCTTAAATAAGAGGGTTTTTAGAATAGAACACGAATCCGATATATATTTTCTAGGCCAACTCACCTCACTGAATGGCCGCCCATTCCCCAAAACACACCCCAAGTCGGTCATGATTGCTGACTATGGAAATATGGGGCTCAAATTAAAGGTATTTGGGAGTAGACCACGTATCTGATATCAACATTAAGGTATTGGGCGGTAGAGCAAGGATTGATACCCACTTTCGGGACCAATTTTGTGGTGGTCTACCCTTTTCCCAAAATACCCCACAAACAGCAATTTTTTACTGACCACCGCAATATGGGGCTCAAATAAAGGTATTTGGGAGTACAATACGAATTGGTATCCAACTGTAGGACTTTGTATTTAGGGCATCATCTCTTCCCCCAAAACACCCCCCAAAGGGTAAAAATTTTTCGACCATGCCAATATGTATTACATATGTAAGGTATTTGGGAATAGAAAACGAACTTGATAACCTATTTTGGCCCATGTGTTTGGGGGACTCCTCATCGTGTAAACTCCCCTAAACCAATGGCAATATGGTGTTTAAATAAATGGTATTTGAAAGAAGATTAAGATCAATATGACAAAACAAAACAAGTATAAAGGTATTAAGTTCGGTCGGGCCGAACTTTGGATACCCACCAACTCGAAGATATATATTAATCACCTTTCCTCATAATACGGCGAAAAATTCATCATTTTTGAACATTTTTGAAATGCTCCTTTTATGGGCCTAAAGCCCATAACCATCTAAACCATACACTCAACCAAATTTGTTGTTCACAACAACAAAAATGTTTGCTAAACAACAGTTGTTGTCTGCTGAAAATGGGAAAGCAGACATTACTGCTGTTTCAGAAATATAGTGCTGCTGTATTAGCAAAGATTTCAGTCAGCAGCAAACAAAATATGATGTTTTAAGTACGAAAATCTGCTGAAAAAATATTTTTTTATTTTTTTGTTTGCCTGTTACTTGTTTTGATTACCTGAGGCAGTTTTTAGAAATTTTGTTGGAAGATAAGATTTTAATTTGTGGAATATTAAATATTTAATATTAATATTTAATTTGTGGAATATATAAAGAAGCTATCTGTTCCATCCATTAGTATATATTTCGAAATGTGGCTGAGCTCGATCCATTTTTTTGCTATTGCCCCTACTTGGCATGGCCTTTTGTATCTAAATTTAAAGAAAAAATTATGGAAAGTATACATTTAGTGGTGATTATAAACATCCACTAAGACCCACATTTACATTTGAATTCTATTTGTTCTTCTTATGTCCCCTTCAAAATTAAGCAGCAGTAATTTTCAGCGAGCAACAAACCTTTCAGCAGCCAGCATGCGGCTCTGAAATAACTGAACTACTGCTGTAATAGCAGAACTACTGCTACAATAGCAGCAAAACTAACTACTAATATTCAGCAGACAGTGTTTGCTATTTTCAGCAAACTTTTTTCCATTAGTGTATTGAACATGAAAATCGAAGAGCCTAACATAGCCTAATGTGTCAAATTTCGGCGAAATCGAGTTATAAACGTGATTTTATTGTCCCAAGTAATTAAATCGGGATATCGGCATATATGACAGAGCTCATCATTCCGAATTTCATCGAAATCGAAACTTCAGCAAAATCGGACAATAAATGTGGCTTTTATGGGCCTAAGACCTTAAATCAGCAGATCGGACTATATGGGGGCTATATCAAAACATAGTCCGTTATAGCCCATCTTCGAACTTAACGTGCATATGCACAAAAAACGAATCTGTGCAAAGTTTCGGCTCAATATCTCTATTTTTAAGGACTGTAACGTGATTTACAGCTTTTAATATGTTACGTTATACCTTTCTACCACTTTCTACTACATTTTTGAGAATATAGTTAAGATTAGTGTATTAATTATGTTCTATTCAAGTGAGAGGCAGTGTATACCATTGTTCGTCGCCAAATTCTAAAACTATCAAGCTATGTCCTTCCGTCTTGGTTTTGAAAGCACTCCACAATCTTTAACAAGTAAAAATGCATTAAATCCCGATCTTTGGGTACACACTTCCTCGTGTATGTGCAGGTGTATTTGTATGTATGAAAGAAAATGGAATATCGTATAACAAAAACGAAAACTACATACAATTCTAAGAAGATTTTTCCGAAGAAACCATGTGTCTAAAATAAAATCCTAATCTGCTCCTTAAATTTTTGTATGGCGATGAAACACCATCCTATAGCACTGTGAGAGAATGGGTTAATGAATTCAATAATAGACGACCCATAGTGGGAGAAAATCAAAAAAAAGACTACTAAAAATATGTCATTTGAGAAAGGATAGATATATCTCTGTGAAACTTTAAAAATTTAAAGGAAAGGTGTAATCGAGATCATGTGCAAATTTCCAAGGCTCGAGGTGGTTCGGGCGTCTTTCGGCAGGCCCCTCGGTATTTAGAACAATTGACCGGGCTGACAAATCTTCAATTGTGGTCAGATTTTCAATTTTTTTTTTGAATAGTGCCGTAAAAAAGTTCGCTTGATGTATACAAAATCTCCAATGGTTTCGGAGATATACGAGATTTTATTTTTATTTATTTTGCTTCGAATTTTGTAATTTACGAAGGCAGTTATGTTTCAATTTTAATTGTTATACATGATTTAGATTTGTGAAAAAATGTACAACGACTTTGCCGCAAAAAGTGTACACATCTGATTATTCTGTTAATAGTAATAAAATTTGGAATTTAAAAAAAAAATCAACAAAATTATTTTTATTGATTAGTCTTTATTAAAAAAGGTTGCTTAAAACATTAATTTTTTCGTTTATATTTGTGAAAAGGACATATTGAAGATGCGATTCAAGTAAAACTTGAACAAGATATGCCAACAAAAACGAGTGCTACATGTACTTCAAAGTAGGCCACTTTTTATTAAAAAATTGAAAAAACCTTAAAAGCCAAAGCTCAGATCTCCCATTTGGGCACATGTTTTTTTCCTCCATTTGTCCCCAAAATCCATTCAATAAATTATTTGCACCTAACAATATTTGTAGCCTCCACAGAAAGTTTACTAAAAAATGCCGATTTTGTATTTTAAGGGTTTTCGAAGAAAAATTCGGGGAGAATTTCATATTTGACTAAAAAATTCACAAATACGCTTTTTCAAAATATTTTTTTTTATCTGCAAAGTATATTACTTTTAACGGAATAATACACTGTGGACTCTTTTTGCAGGAGAGTCGTTGTAAATTTTGTCACGAATCCAAATCTTGCATAAAACTGTAAATCGGACCACAAATGTTTTGGTAAACTACAAGATACGAAGCCAATCTTAGCCACAATTTTAACAAATTAAAATTTAAACAAAACAAACGAAACAAGAGGAGATATTGTACATCACAAGCGATTTTTTGTAAGGAATTTTGAGCACTATCCAGAAAAGAGAGAATTTTGAAAATCTTACCACAAATGAAAATTTGACAGCACGAACAATTTTTCGAAATGCGGAGGTGACCATCTTTAGGGACCTGCCAAAAGGCACCCGGGCTGCCTATAGCTTCGAAATCTTGCACACGATCTTCATAACACCGCAAAATTAGACATTTCAAATTTAGAAAAGTCATCTCCAACCATTCTCAAATGATATATTTTTATACCCACCACCATAGGATAGGGGTCTACTAATCTAGTCATTTCGTTTGTAACAAATCGAAATATTACTCTAAGACCCCATAAAGTATATATTTTCTTGATCGTCTCGACGTTCTGACTCGATCTTATCATGTCCGTCCGGTGTTCTGTTGCGATTTCCAAGAACTGTGCTAAGTACGGTCCGAATCAGTATATAACCTGATATTGCTCCCATGTTAAACGGTCACTCGATCATCCTTATTCGGTTAACAGAAGCTATAATTTTTGCTGGTTTGACAGAAGTTCGGTATGTAGAATAAAATTATGCCCTTCGACTTAAATTATTTTGTATATACATTTGGCCAGGCCTAACTTAGCACGCTTTTACTTGTTTACTAGTTTTTTCGATTTTCATCCACGGTTTAAGCATATGCAAATGTGTATTATTCATGTTGGACGGTACTTTAAAAAATTATAAACCCGCTTTTGATGATAAAAAAAGTTTTAATGATTTGACCCTCGTACCCGATAAATAGATTCCTTGTACATTTCCATTGCTTACTGGTCACCATCTGTCACAAAACTTCCTTAAATCTGCCTGTGCCAACATTAATACCATTTTTGAGCTACCTACATGAACATGTTTTCCTTATTTTTGGAATACGAGTCATAGATAAATGAACTTAATTTAGAGGTGATCAATTTTCCCTCTTTTTAAGGAAACATTTCCTTTTCTGAAAGATATTTTCCTCGATATTAAGGATTTTTGATCTTAAATGGTAGGTTAATAGATCCTTAACTGTTACTAAACACAAACATTTTTTAATGAAAGTTAAAATGTCCTCGAATGTTAGGTCTTGCTTGGATTGTCGAGACCAGGAGTCAATTTCGATCGTCTTTTTAAGGAGGTCAAGGCTGAGATTTATGTAATGAATATTGTTTTAGTTCGGTTGTAAAAAACTTCGACAGGTTTGAGAAAATTGTTGATAGATTTGAATTCTCTGATGATTCCCCTAAGGAAATAAAATTAGCCGGTGTTGTAAACAATTTGCTTTCGACTAGTTGACAATGACTTAAAAGTCTTTAAATTTAACTCCTCTCAATCTGGCGATATTTCTTTTTTTAAAATTATAGTTACGAACAGGTAGTTGGGCACAACAGTTGATAGATCATTTTGGCCCAATGGTATCTTCGTAAAGGAGTTTGTTTGTGGAAATCTTACCGGTTCCAAAAAATTAAGTGACGTCTTCCCCATTCTTTATCAGAATGTTAGAGATCTTTATACTCAATTCCTTGAGAGCTTTAACTGTGATTACAAAATAATTGTCTTTACTGAAACATGGTTGCAACCTGGTATTTTGTAAACGAGATGTTTACTGATGATTATCAGGTCCTTAGAAAGGATAGACTGCATAAGAAAGGGAGTGGAGTGTTAATAGCAGTTTATGATTCCATTCCATTCCATGTTTCATCTGACTTGGATATTGAATTTGTTTATGTGAAATTTATTGGATTTAGTCTTCTCATCTTCGTTGGATATTTCGCTTTGTAGATGCCATCCGTTTATGGACCCTAAGGATATCTATAGCACTACATTCCTGGTAAATCTTGAATTGAGGCATACCTTGCCCAATACTAGTTTCAATAGGACTTTAATTGGTAGACTTAACTATACGAAGACTAATTGACTAGTTTAGTTTACCTTTTGTCCTGTTCTGCATGGTGTCTTTGTAGTGACATCGATATCTTTGTCTTGGGATTTAATGGGCAACTGAACTCTACTTTGGCTGACTCTGTACCTATCGTGAGTCAGTTTGCAGATCAGGGTCTTGCTTAGTTTACACCTGCACTTAGGCGTTTACGCAATATTAGAACTAGATTGTTCCGGAATTTTAAAAATCGAATACTGCGGAAGTTTGGCGGCTGTATGAAACTTGGGAGCGAAGAGTGGTCGGATATCACTAAAATTGCAAATTTGTTGCCGACATTTTCAGGTTCTCGTATACCCAGGACACTTTTAATGACCATTTGATTTTTATCTGAACTCTACTTTGGAGGTTTTATCAAGGCAAAGGACATTAAGCTCCACCTTCGACGAAGGACCTAATAGTGTTTTGTGCTAGTACTTTATTTGCCACTCACTATATTATTTAATAACTCACTGGATAAGACATATTTCATGCGTCCGCTTATAGATGTTTTGTAGATAATTATAGGTGTATTCAAAAAATTAATGCCATTCTTAAGCTTTTCAAACTTCTGGTTTCTAGAAGAATATCACACTTTCTAAAGGGTGTTCTTTAATCTTTTCAGCATGATATTATAAAAGGTAGATTCACATCTTCTAACTTCATGGAATTTGTCCATAAGGGTTTTGTAAACAGACAGACGTTATATATACCGATTTTTGCCAGGATTTTGATACTGCGATAACTAGGCTTCTGCTTTTTAAACTCGATGTTATAGGTTTTCCGACGGCTTTTCTAAATTGAATATTATCCTACTTAGAGGGCCGTACTGAGAGAGTACTCTTCATGGATCTTTTTCGAAGCATATCATTGTTTCTTCTGGTGTACCACAGGGAAGTCACTTGGGCCCATAAATTTTTGGTCTTTATCTTAATGATCTTCCTGACGTTATTCGTTTTACTAAAATACTAATGTATGCTGATGATTTGAAGCATTTTATTCATACGAACTCACTTGTGAATTAAACTTACTTGTAGTACGATCTACACTCTCTCGTCAATTGAGGCAGTGCAAATGGAATGTCCCTTAATTTGAGTTAATGTAAGAAATTGTTTTTGTTTAGATCCTAGCCAATACTTTAGGATTTCTCCAATGGATCGTACAAACTGGTTAATGTTGATTGGTTTGCTGATCTAGGCGTTATCTTAGATCCTTAATTACGGCTTCATCTACTCATCGATCCTTGCGTTAATAAAGCTTAGTATTTATTAGATTACGTTAAACGTTGGGCTAATGAGTTCAATGACCCTCATGTCCTACGATCATACAAATGTATACTTAGTGCGTCCTGTATTGGAATATGGGTGCGTCATATGGTTTAGTCCGTTTTATAATTGTTACTCTGATAGAATCGAATCAGTTCAGATTCAATTTCTGATGTTCGCTTTACGTGGCCTCTATTGGACCATCAGAATTACTTCCGCCATATAGAAGTCGTTTACTGTTGATTGATCTTCCGACACTTGAAAAAGACGTTTTATGTTATGATAACTATTTATTTGTTTCATTGTCTTTCAAGTCGAGCTTAATGACCACGCGAATGCAACATCCAAAAGAGAGATTAATAATTGAGTTTTGAAGAAAAGAAATTGCCAGTTCCATTGTTCGTAGTACTTATAGTTGAGATCATAAGCACAGATCCTATGTGAAATCTCAACTACTACTACCAGACTGTTCGCTGTAAGCCTTTTCACTGAGCAATATCTCTTCAAACAAACTCCTACTACCCTCTATGTCTTTTGCATTCACCTCATTCCCTTGTCAACGTGGCGAGCTCCGCCTGCCGACGTCAACATGACCACCACACATGTGGTAGATTTTGTTTTGTTTTGGATACGAGCTTTTCGTCGTCCACTTAGAAACAACAATATTGAAAGCTGTTTTTCTAAGTTCCCCGTGCTCAGGGTGTACTATCATATTTTTCATCTGTTTGTCTTTTAACGGTCGGTCATGCGAGTCAATTATCAATCTCTCCTTTGGATGCTGCATTCGCTTGGTCATTAAGCTCGACTTGACAAGATAAGACGTTTTGGAAGTTGAAACCATCCATTTCGTTATATCCCCATTTACTGCCAGACCCATTTTCACCGACTCTCTTCCGATTCTTTCAAAGGCTGCAGTTACTACTTCCGGTGACCGACCTATGATGTCGATGTCGTCGGCATAGGCGAGTAGCATGTGTTCTCTTGTGATTAGTGTGCCATATCTATTCACATCTGCATCTCGTAAATCTCTTCTAACGAGCAACGCTTGCAAATCATTGAATTTTATTACCAAAATCAGTGTTCGGTTCGAAATGTGTTCATTCACCGTAACGTTGCGTCCAACAGCATCTTTGAAAAAATACGGTCCAATGATTCCACCAGCGTACAAACCACACCAAACAGTGCATTTTTCGGGATGCATGGGCAGTTCTTGAACGGCTTCTGGTTGCTCTTCACTCCAAATGCGGCAATTTTGCTTATTTACGTAGCCATTCAACCAGAAATGAGTCTCATCGCTGAACAAAATTTGTCAAAATTTGAACACATTTCGAACCGAACACTGATTTTGGTAATAAAATTCAATGATTTGCAAGCGTAGCTCGTTAGTAAGTCTATTCATGATGAAATGTCAAAGCATACTGAGCATCTTTCTCTTTGACACCATGTCTGAAATCCCACGTGATCTGTCAAATACTAATGCATGAAAATCCTAACCTCAAAAAAATCACCCTTTATAATCTTCTCCAGCAGGATATTTAAGAGAGCACACGATGTGCTGTCTCCTTGTCTGAAACCTCGTTTGGTAATAAATGGAAATGGTTCGGAAAGATTCTTTCCTATTCTTACTGAGGAACGCGTATCAGCAAGTGTCATCCTGCAGAGCCTTACTAATTTTGCAGGGATACCAAACGCAGACCTGGCTTGAAATAACTTTGAACGTAAGGGGGTATCGAAGGCGTCTTTGTAGTCAACAGAGATGCTAGGTGACTATTTGTGCTTCTCGGGTCTTTTTTAGGATTTGGCGCAGTGTGAATATCTGACCCAGGGTGAATTTACCAGGTCTAAAGCCGCATTGAAAGGACTCAATTATCTCATTGACTTTAGGTTTTAATCTTTCACACATTACGCTCGAGAGTATCTTGTATGTGATGGGTAGGAGACTTATTCCTCTGTAGTTGGCACATTCCGTCGTTCACTAGCATCTCGATACTCTTGGTCGTACCATGCGTTTCTTGGAGGAGGCTTCTGGTACCCAAGTACGGATTTCGCTACATTTTCCATGGAGTGGCCAATAGTTTGCCACTGCGCCATTATATCATCTCAACAAGGAGTGCTTTCAACAAGCAGTTGGGTCAGTCGAATGGAGTATGCCGCTGCCATCTGATGTGTTCGCAGCTTTTCAATGTCTAGTTTCCGTGCAGTGTCCGAACGTACTTTCCTCGCCATGTTCAAACGGGTGCGAACCTTTGCTGAAACAAGGTAATGATCAGAATATATATTCGTTCCACGGATCGATCGTACATTTAACACGCTGGATGAATGCCTTCCATCTATCACAACGTGATCAATTTGATTCCTCGTGTTTTGATCGGGTGACCGCCATGTGGCTTTGTGAATATTTTTATGTTGAAATATGGTGCTACTTTTTTTACCGCGGCGAAATCTATCAGCCTCAACCCATTACTGGACATTATCTAGCGGATAACGTCCTCCCTATCTTTGCATTAAAACCTCCAGAACGATTTTAATATCATGGGCGGGGCATCGATCATATTCTCTTTCTGGGCGCTAGTAGAAAATATACTTGGTCTGCTCTTCCTTGTCTTTCGTCGGGGCATGGGCACAAATAAGTTTAATGTTGAAGAATTTGGCCTTTATGCGGATTGTGGCTAGCCTCTCATCCACCGGAAAAAGCTGGAGACAATGTGTTTCAGTCTTCGACTAACCACAAATCCACAGCCAAATTCATGCCTCGTGTTTTGGCAGCTATAATAGAGTGCGGATATTGAAGGTGCAGATCCGCAAATCATGGTAATTTTTTCGTTTGCGTGGGTTGTCAACTTTGGGGGATCCGTTTTTACTGTTTCTCATAGTAGTTCTCATAGTTTTCCGGGGGCGGGTTACTGGCCCAGCGTCCCAACCGCATGGGTTTTGTGGAATGGCACATGTATCCCTCGTTGTGGCGGGCCGCTTGCTCCAAGATCAGAAGCTTGCCTCCAGCCGCCCCTAACTTGGGAAAAGACGCTGATGTTAGCCATAAGTTATTTAAAGGAGCCAATAACTCACCTTGTCATCTCGAGTATCATTGGCACTCAGTATTTAATTAAGAGCCAGTGCCACCTGACTCTTCACTGACACTCTTCCCTCGAAAATCGCTGACTGCACGTTTGCTTATACTCCGCATAAAATTGGAGCTTTCCACCATCCGCAACCTGTGGACGCGCTTGGTAGCTTTCAGCTAAGCTTCCCGCTGAAACGATAGACACCACACAATTCGGAGTCAAAGTTGCAGACTGTGTAGTGCTCATAGTTATCCCGTGTCGTCCGGAGCTGGCATTAAATTGCAAACATTTTACTATGACAGCAATAATACTTTTGTAATAGCAGCAAAATAAACTACTAACAATCAGTAGACAGCGTCTACTATTATCAGTAGACTTTAATCTATGAGTGCATATAAACCTGTCCCTCCTTTTTTGGTCTGTTAAACCCCTAGACGTCACTGACAAATTTGGTTCAAATCGGACCATCTTTCGATATAGCTGTTAAGTTTTCGTAAATGGTGTACTTTTCACCGGACTTGACGTATGAGGTATATATGCATATCCGAGGTGAGGTATATATGCATATCCGAGGTGATAGGTTTCCAAATTTCGGTCCGGCTGATCTTATAATTATTTTCAATGGTTTTTTTATTTTCGTTAGGTGGTGGAATATTCAACTGATTACGAGATTGATATTAAAGCGAATTTGATTTGATACTAAAACCAATAACAGTTTGGTTCAGGTTTAAATGGTTCTAATCATTTTATATATCTTCCATTGCATCCGGCATTGCTTTGATACCATACGGTCTTGCTTTATTATCAATACCGTATGATACAGAAATGAGCAATTTTGGTATTAATTTTTCTGGGTTTAAGATCTTCACAAATTTGTGACGAAATCTTCGATATCGTATTAAGGTGTAATGGTGATTTATGACGCCAAGGGTTTTGTAGCGGTGATTTTGTGGCACATATTACGGCCAAAGGCTAAATGGATTTTAATGAATGTGCTTCGATCGAAAGATATTTTTCCTGAGAAGCGACGAACAGGTCGAACATCACACAGACTTTCGGTTCCTATGGCTTTTCGCGAAAAAATTCGTGATTACTTTTTTAGATAATAGATACTTACTGATTTCATTCAGTAGGACATTCCCCCATAACTTTTGAAACTATTTTAATAAAAGTATTATGTTATCACTGAGATTTTTTTGTGTTTCAAAAAAGTAATCGCGAAAAACTTGTCAAACATAGTACCAACCACCACGGGATCCGCTAAAAATTTATACAAAATAAATTAAGTTGTTTATTCTACATACCAAACTTCTGTCAAACCAGCAAAAATTAAAGCTTAAAAAATGATCGAGAGACCGGTTTACATGACAGCTATATAAGGTTATAGACTGATTTTGGCCGTACTTAGCACAGTTCTTGGAAGTCATAACAAAACACTACATGGAAAATTTCAACCAAATTGGACAAAATTGCGGCTTGTAACACCTCTAAAAGTCAAACTGGAAGATGGGTTCATTTGGGTGCTATCTGAGGTTATATACCGATTTGGGCCGTACTTAACACAGTTGTTGAAAGTCATTACAGAACACTACACACAAAATTTCGGCCAAATCGGACAAAAATTGCGGCTTGTAAGGCCTCAAGAAGTCAAATCGGGTGATCGGTTTATATGGGAGATATATCAGGTTATAGACCGATTTGAACCATACTTGACACAGTTTTTGGAAGTCATAACAGAACACAACATGCAAAATTTCGGCCAGATCTGAAAAAAATTGCTGCTTCCAGGGGCTCAAGAAGTCAAATCATGAGATCGGTTTATAAGGGAGCTATATCAGGTTATAGACCGATTTGGATGTTGGAAATCATAACAAAATACTATGTGCAAAATTTCAGCCAAATCGGACAAAAATTGCGGCTTCCATTTTCTCAAAAGTCAAATCTGGATTCGGTGTATATGGGAGTTATATCTAAATCTAAACCGATATGGCCCAAGCGGCTGCTTTACGCGTTCGACCTCTATCGTGATTTCTACAGCCGCACGGGCGGACATGGCTAGATCGATTCACAACGACGAGACAATCAAGAATATATATACTTTGTGGGGTCGTAGACGAATATTTCGAAGTGTTACAAACGGAATAACTAGATTAGTATACCCCCATGCTATGGTGGAGGGTATAAAAATTTGGGGGAATTTTTGTACTGTGTATTGTAAAAACAATTCACAGCGAAGGGTGCTTGAGTGGGCTAGCAAATATTATTTGTTGAGTTGAAATGATTCGACACCAGCCACTTTCCTTGATGCAGAGTAATATATGGTAGTTTGGTTTATAGTAACAACTTTATTTATATTACATTTCTCACCTGTTAGACTACTTAAATATATATAAACTTTAAAAAATTTTAAATTTCTTAAAACCTTTTCTCCTTTTGTACTTTTTTATAGCTCTGCGTAGGTTAATTTTCCAAACAGAGGAAAAAATAAGCCACCCTGAGCTATGTCGTAAAACACCTTTAGTCTAAACACAGAATCGGTATAACGTCCTTTGCTGCAGCATGCTGAAAAGCCCATCTAAATCTCAGGTGTTGTTTCCTTTTTCCCAATTCATCGCGTCCCCATTGCTAAGGTGGCTATTACAATACACATGTGTCGCATTGTAATGTGGTTGTAAATCTTTTGAATCCCATGAATGTATGTGTCTTGTATTACCATGAATATCGGGACCACATTTATATGGAGACTCCTTTGCATGTGTGGTTTACTACAGCGATCCTTTTCTACTTCTCCTCCAATGCTCGAATCGCGTTGAAATTTCTATTAAAATTGTTGTCGTTAAATTCTTTTTCTCAGCTGATTCCCCCCATTTCATCCGCATTTTCTAAGTTGGTTTTTTGGTGTTATCTTAAACTTTGAAATACTCCCTGCGGGAGTGTCGCAAAAATACTCGCGTTACTCTGCGTTCACTTGGTGTACATGTGTTACTACGTGTGTGAGTGCGAGTATGTGGATGAGTATGGAAAATGCATTTCCTATTCCCCAAAGGAGGTTAAGAAGTCACTTTATGGCTAATGGAATTTCTATTGTGTATGCTTGCGAAAACAGCATATGGAAAAAGAGAAATATGTATGTCACTTGTTTATTTAACAATACTCATTTTATAGTTTGGCAAACTAAATTGAAAAAATCTAAATAGCGAAATCTATACGATATGTCTGATATTGCAGGGGATGATTTTTTAGATTTAATAAAGCATATATGAATTTGAATTTTTTTTTACTAAAATTTATCTTTCTGTTTTTGTTGCAGGTAATGTATTTAGTGGACTTGAGATAGTAAGTACAAGTTTTGGCTAAGACTTTCGAATATCACTTAAAACCTATGAAACATAAATTAAGTAATTAGTTTGAAGTCACTAAAGGGGGAGAAGTCACTGTAGTAACACTTGTTAATATATTCAGCCAGTGAAAGTACTCAGACGACCAATCGCCCTATGATCAGATGTACATTACACAAGACAACACTAGTGTGCTGCGGAATCTTTTTTATACCCACCACAGTTGGATAGAGGGTATATTCATTTAGTCATTCCGTTTACAACACATCGAAATATCAATTTCCGACCCTTCACAATATATATTTTTTTGGATCGTCGTAAAATTCTAAGACGATTTATCGATGTCCGTGTGTCTGTCCGTCTATCCGTCCGTCTGTTAAAATCACTCTAGAGACTTCAAAAACTGAGATATTGAGCTGAAATTTGGGAAAGATACGTCTTTTTGATGTACGCTGGTTAAGTTCTTGAACGGGTCAAATCGGACTATATTTGGATATAGCTGCTTCATAGACCAATTTTCCGGTGAAGGGTCTAATGACCATAAATGCTTTATTTATTACCCGATCGCTGAAATTTGAATCAGAGGGTTATCTTAAGCCTCCTGATATCTGACCTAAATATGGTTCAGATCGGGCTATATTTAGATATAGCTGCCATATAGACCGATCTCCTGATAAAGGTTCTGAAGCCCATAAAAGCTTTATTTTTTAACCGATTTCGCTGAAATTTGAAACAGTAAGTAGTTTTATACCTCCTAACACAGGACCCAAATATGGTTCAGATCGGACCATATTTAGATATAGCTGTCATATAGACCGATCTTCCGATAAAGGGACTGAAGGCCGTAAAAGCTTTATTTATCACCCGATTTCGCTGAAATTTAAAAGAGTGCGTTATTTTAAGCCTTCCGAAATCTGATCTAAATATGGTTCAAATCGGACTATATTTAGATAAAGCTGCCATATAGACCGATCTCCCGATAAAGGGACTGAAGGCCGTAAAAGCTTTATTTATTACCCGATTTCGCCGAAATTTAAAACAGTGGGTCATTTTAAGCCTCCCGAAATCTGACCTGAATATGGTTCAGATCGGACTATATTTAGATAAAGCTGCCATATTGACCGATCTCCCAATAAAGGGTCTGAATGCCATAAAAGCTTTTTTTATCCGATTTCGCTGAAATTATGAATAGTGCGCAGTTTGAAGCCTCCCGAAATCTGACCCAAATATGGTACAGATCGGACTATATTTAGATATAGCTGTCATATAGACCGATCTGCCGGTAGAGGGTTTGTAGCCCATAAGAGCTTTATTTTTTAACCGATTTCGCTAAAATTCAAAACAGTGAGTTATTTTTAGCCTCCTGACACTCGACCTAAATATGGTTCAGATCGGATTATATTTAGATTTAGCTGCCATATAGACCGATCTGCCGAAAAAGGGTCTGAAGCCAATAAAAGCTTTATTTATTACCCGATTTCGCTAAAATTTTAAACAGTGTGTAGGTTAAGACCTCCCAACATACGACCTTAATATGGTTCAGATCGGTTTGTAATTGTATATCTGCCGAAGAGACCAATATTTTGTGTGAACAGTGACATATATATTAGACCACTCAATGTCCGTGCCGAATTTGGGTGCTTAAGTTATCCAATTTTCACCAGATTGTGACGAAATGGGGTTTACATACACATATATTCGGCCCGGCCGAACTTAATGCCTTTTTACTTGTTTTATCTGATTTCACTGAAATTCGAAGCAGTAAGTAGTTTTAGGCCACCCGCCATCCGCCCCAAATATGGTAAAGATCGGACTGTATTTAAATATAGCTGTCATATAGACCGATGTGCCGATTAAGGGTCTGAAACCCATAAAAGCTTTATTTATAAACAGATTTTGTTGTCATTTGAAATAAAAAATTTAACAGTGATTTATACTTATTAGACCACTCAATTCGGTGTTGAATTTGGGTGCATAAGTTATGCATTTTTCACCGGATTGTGACGAAAGGGAGTTTTCATATATACCCGGGTGGTGGGTATCCAAAGTTCGGCCCGGCCGAGCTTAATGCCTTTTTACTTGTTTATTTTGTTGCTTGCTTTGTCGCTCGAATTTCATTCATAAATATTGTGTGTGATTTGAGTGCAAAGACGTAAGACGTGTGTGTGAGTGTGATATTGTCAAATAGTCGACAAGACAAGCAATTAATTGTGCGAGTTAAACCATACTGCACACAGTGTTTAAGAAAAGGCAAGTGTGGTGGATAAAAACACAAGAGAAAATACAATTGTTGTACACCACTGCTTGAGGGCACACAAAGCTCACTTATTATTCGATTTTAATGAAATTTTAAAATATGAGTTACATAAACTCCTGGTACCCCGTTTTAGGGCGCAAATGATTGCGATTAAATAAAAATAAAAACTTAAATTACTTTGATCGAATAGACTCTTTTTAACCCAAAAGCACTACTCAAAAATATAACTCATATGATAGGTATTCGCGACTAAAGTTGGAATATAGACCGCTCATTTCAGTATGGAACTCAATTGAAAGGTATTTAAAAAAAGTACAAATCTGATATTAAACTGGCCCAGAAGACGTCGCACAGTGGGAGAAAATCGAAAAAACTAGTAAAATATAAGCAGTGTGAGAACGGGTAGAGTATCTCTTGAAATTTGGAAAGGTTATAACTAAGGTGTAGGTGATATCGTGTGCATACCTGCAAGGACCTAGTTGGTCCGGGCGCTTCTTAACAGGACCCTAGAATTGATCTTCATTTGCGATCCGATTTTCAAAATTGCTGGATAGTGCTTAAAAATCCCTACAAAAAAGTTCGCTTGAGGTCTACAATATCTCCACTGCTTTCGGGAATATAAAAGTTTTTATACCCACCACCGAAGGATGGGGGTATATTCATTTTGTCATTCCGTTTGCAACACATCGAAATATCCATTTCCGACCCTATAAAGTATATATATTCTTGATCAGCGTAAAAATCTAAGACGATCTAGACACGTCCGTCCGTCTGTCTGTTGAAACCACGCTACAGTCTTTAAAAATAGAGATATTGAGCTGAAATTTTGCACTGGTTCTTTTTTGGTCCATAAGCAGGTTAAGTTCGAAGATGGGCTATATCGGACTATATCTTGATATAGCCCCCATATAGACCGATCGGCCGATTTAGGGTCCTAGGCCCATAAAAGAAACATTAATTATCCGATTTTGCTGAAAGACAGTGAGTTGTGTAAGGCCCTTCGACATCCTTCGTCAATTTGGCTCAGATTGGTCCAGATTTGGATATAGCTGCCATATAGACCGATCCTCCGATTTAGGGTCTTAGGCCCTTAAAAGCCACACTTATTATCCGATTTTGCTGAAATTTGGGCCAGTGAGTTGTATTGGGCTCTTCGACATCCTTCGTTATTTGGGCTCAGATCGGTCCAGATTTGGGTATAGCGGCCATATAGACCGATCCTCCGATTTAGGGTCTTAGGCCCATAAAAGCCACATTTATTATCCGATTTTGCTGAAATTTAAAACAGTGAGTTGTGTTAGGCCCTTCGACATCCTTCGTCAATTTGGCCCAGATCGGTCCAGATTTGGATATAGCTGCCATAGAGACCGATCCTCCGATTTAGGGTCTTAGGCCCATAAAAGCCACACTTATTATCCGATTTTGCTGAAATTTGGGACAGTGAGTTGTGTTGGGCTCTTCGAAATTATTCTTCAATTTGACCCTGATTGGTTCAGATTTGGATATAGCTGTAATATATAGACCGAACTCTCGATTTAAGTTTTTGGGCCCATGAAAGGCGCATTTATTGCCCGATGTCGCCGAAACTTGGGACAGTGAGTTAAGTTAAGCCCCTTGACATACTTCTGCAATATGGCACAGATCAGTCCAGATTTGGATATAGCTGCTATATAGACTGATCTCTCGGTTTTGGGTTTTAAGGCCATAAAAGGCGCATTTATTGTCCGATTTCGCTGATATTTGGGAGAGTGCGTTGTGTAAGACTCTTCGACATTTTTCTGCAACTTAACTCAAATCGGTGCAGATTTTGATATAGCAGCCATGTAGACCGATCTCTCGCTTTAAAGTCTTGGCCCCATAAAAGCGCATTTATAATCCGATTTCACTGAAATTTGACACAGTGACTTATGTTAAGCTTTTCGACATCTGTGTCGTATATGGTTCAGATCGGTTTAAGTTTAGATATAGCTACTAAAAAGACCAATATTTTGTTATACACAATTGAACAATAACTTGTGCTTATTAGTATTTGGTCCAAATCGGAACATATTTCGTTATAACTGCTATGGGATATAAGGTATGCAATTTTCACCGGATTTTGATGGAAGGTGGTTTACATGTATACCCGAGGTGGTGGGTATCCAAAGTTCGGCCCGGCCGAACTTAACGCCTTTTTACTTGTTTTTTTTTTTATTTGTTGAAATTTTGGCCTAGATTGGCTTCGTACTTTGCAATTAACGAAGACATTTGGGTTTGATTTTCAGTTTCATAATTTAGATTTGTGACAAAATTTACAACGACTTTGCCGCAACAATTGTCGTCATTTGATTATTCAGTTTAAAATTTTGAAGTGGAAAAAATTGAAGCAAGTGTATTTTTTGGTCAAAAAACGTATTTTTATTGATTATTTAGTTAGTCTTTACTAAAAAAAATATTTCAGTACGCACATTTTTAATTGTTTTTTTTTTATAATGAGGTCATATTGTTGACGTATTTTGAGTGAAATTTCTTAGAATTTTTTCAATTTGAATTTTCGTAATCAGAAAAATACAAATTTTTTTCCCTATATTTGGAATGAATGTCAGATGCACAAATGTGGAAAATTAATTATGTGTAAAAACAACAAATACGGAAAAACCTGCAAATTTCCGGAAAAGATTAATTAAAATATCTTAGTAATACCTTCCGAATTTTGCAATTAAAGTATCCTTAATAAACCACAAATAAATTCTGCAAATTTTTTTTACAGAAGTCCCCAAATTACCCCGTTCGGGCAAATTGTTTACATAGGTTTAGGGATCATATAGAGTAAAAAAAGACATGTGGCCAATTTGGGAATCTGGTCTTTGAAATTTTTGAACTCGAGGGTTTTTTTTCAAATTTTTAATAAACAAGTAAAAAGGAGTTAAATTCGGCCGGATCGAACTTTGGATACCCACCACCTCGTATATAAATGTAAACCACCTATCGTCATAATACGGTAAAAAATGCATAGTTTATTCCCCCTTAGTAGCTATATCAAAATATGGTCCGATATAGACCAAATTCGGCACGGACATTGTGGTCTAATAAGTTCAAGTCATTATTCAATTGTGTAGAACAAAAGTATTGGTCTTTATAGTAGCTACATCCAAATATAGACCGATCTGAACCATATAAGTTACTGGGCGCGAAATCAGACTATAAATGCGCCTTTTATGGGTCCAAAACTTTAAATCGAGAGATCGGTCTATAAGGCAGCTAATTACAAATCTGAACCGATCTGGGCCAAATTCAAGTGGGATGTCGGAGGGCCTAACACAACTCACAGACCCAAATTTTTGGCAAATCGGTCAATAAATGCGTCTTTTATGGGCCGAAAACCTTAAATCGAGAAATCGGTCTATATGGCAGCTATAACCAAATCTTAACCTATCTGTTCCATATTGCAGAAAGATATCGTGTGGCCTAACGTAACTCACTGTCCCAAATTTTGGCAAAATCGGACAAAAAATACGCCTTTATAGGCCTAAGACCTTAAATCGGCGGATCGGTCTATATGGGGGCTGTATCTGCAACTTCGCCCAAATCGGTCCAGATTTGGATATAGCTGCTATAGAGACAGATCTCCCGATTTTAAGTTTTGGGGCCATAAAAGGCGCATTTATTGTCCAATTTCGCCGAAATTTGGGACAGTTAGTTGTGTAAGGCTCTTCGATAGTTTTCTGCAACTTGGGCCAAATCGGTCCGGATTTGGATATACAATAGCTTCTATATAGACCGATATCTTGATTTAAATTCTTGGCCCCATAAATGGCGCATTTATAATCCGATTTCACAGAAATTTGACACATTGACTTATAATAGGCTTTTCGACATCCGTATCATATATGGTTCAGATCGGTTTATATTTGGATATAGCTGCCAAAAAGACCAATATATTGTTATACACAATTCAACAATGACTTGTACTTATTAGTATTTGGTCCAAATGGGAACATATTTCGTATAGCTGCTATAGGGCATAAGGTATGCATTTTTCACCGGATTTTGACGAAAGGTGGTTTATATATTCCCGAGGTGGTGGGTATTCAAAGTTCGGCCTAGCAGATGGCTACTGTTGCCATCTGCTGGTATGGGTATTAAATGAAACGTTTTAGGAAGAAGATTACGAATCTAAAATTAATGTCAGTGAGCAAGTAACGGGGGCCGTCTTACCCCATAAAACCAGTTAACAGGACATATTTCCTGTTCGGGATAATATGGATGTCAATGGAAAGGTTTTTAAAAGTAGAGTGCGATCCTGACGACATCCAATCCTTAAAACAAAAACCCCAACAGGACATGCTTACCGATTAGGGCAATGTGGGTATCAAATGAAATGTATTTGGAAGAGTATATATAACTCCCAAAAAACCTTTAACGTATGGTATAGTTTGGTCGGAGCAATATAACCGTCATGGGGGTTAACCGGCATGCTTTTTATGAATAACTATGTGTACTATAATGTAAGAGTTGTGCCCACACTGAAAGGCCACCGTAACGCAGGGGTTACCATGTCCGCCTAAGAGACAGATCGCCTGGGCTCGAATTCTGGCAGAAGCATCAGAACAATTTTCAGCGGTGGTTATACTCTCCGAATGCCGGCGACTTTTGTGAGATGCTTAGCCATGTAAAAACTTCTCCTCAAAGAGGTTTCGCTTTGCGGAGGAATGGAGGACCCTTATCAGTGAGTTTAAAATTAAATCGGACAGCACTAATTGATATGTGATCAGTGATATGAAGTTTGTCCCTGTTCCTTAATGTAATGTTCAGGGACGCATTAGCATTTGTCTACACTGAAACATTTGTTATCGTAATTTTAGAGATTCAAGCCAAATATTAGATTTAACTAAAAAAATTTTTACATCTTTTTAAGGGAACATTCCCTTTGGTGGAAAATATTATCTTTTATATTACCGATTTTTTATTTTAAATGGTTGGTTAATAAATCCACAACTTTGCGTTGAAAGTAAGAAAATTGACCTTGGGACAAGACAACAGTGAATAGTAGTTAAAGATGTGCTAAGTTTAATAAAAAAATTTTCATAGAACTGTAATTGGACAGTCATCTATGAAGTATAATAAGAATCAATCAGCGATCAATATTTAAAACGGATCTTCATGGAAATTAAATTTAAATATAGAATATTTATTTTAAATTTTTGGGTCGATTTCATTGCTAAAGCCCTACAAATAAGGAATAATATTAAATTTTGTTCCAACTTTTTTTTCAGTGTACTAATTTTTATGTTATTTAGACTCACATTTTTATTTTAGAACAAAACAAGCAAAGAATATTGAATAAGAACTGTTATGCTATTGGAACTATATCAAGTTATAGTCCGATTCGGACCAAAAATTAATTCTGAACAATGAAGAAATCATTATGTAATATTTCAGTTCATTCCGATAAGAATTGAGCCTTGTAGTGGCTCAAGAAGTAAAATCGGGAGATAGGTTTATATGGTAGCTGTATCATATTAGAGACGTATGTTGAAGCTCATGCCGTTGTACAAAATTTCTGCCAAATTGGATGAGAATTGCGCCCTGTAGAAGCTCAGTAAGGCAAGATCCCAGATCGGTTTATATGGCAGTTATATCAGTTTATGTACCGATTTGCGCCATACTTAGCACAGTTATTGGAAGTCACAACAAAACATCTCTTGCAAAATTAGGATGAGAATTGAATAGGCGTTTTAAAATTTGCACAAATATTTTCTATTAAAAAAGGTCAGTTGGGATTGTAAAAAGGTCAGACCAGTCCTTGTTTTGATAAAGCTGACATATAAACCGATCTTCCGAAAATTAGCTTCTAGAGAGCGCAACTTAGCTAAAAGTTTGATCATTCCGTTTTGGTTTGACTTCCAAAAACTGTTCAAAGGAACTCAATATTGGTGTAGGTTGATAAAGAGCCCATATAAACGGATATCCCGATTTGAAGTCTTAAGCCCCTGAGAGCTACAATTTTTGTCTGATTTGGCATGTATTTTTCTGTTATGACTTCCAATAACTGTGCCAAATATGGTCCAAATCGGACTAAAACATGATAAAACTCACATATAAGCCGATGAAGACATGAAAGCCGCAATTTTTGTCCGATTTGGCTCAAATTTTGCAGATAGTATTCTGTTATTATTTGAAACAACTGTGCCAAGTACGGTCCAATTTGGTCTGTATCGTGATAAAGCTCCCATATAAACCGATCGGCCGATTTAATTTCTTGATCCCTTACAAGCCGCAATTTTTGTCCGATTTGGCTGGAATTTTGCATGAAATGTTTTATTTAGACTTTCAACAACTGTGCCAAGTACGGCCAAATCGGTCTATAACTTGATACAGATACTATATAATTGTTGTCCGATTTGGCTGAAATTTTGCATGTGGTGTTCTATTATGACTTATTATCCAACGACTGTGTCAAGTACGGTCCAAATCAGTCTATAACCCATTATAGCTCCTATGTAAACAGTTCTCTCATACTTGTTCGATTCCTATAAGCTTTAAATTTTGCGGGTTTGACAGAAGTTTGGTATATAGAATAAAATTATGCTCTACAACAAAATTTATTTTGTATAAATTTTTAGCAGAATCCATGGTGGTGGGATCCCAAGATTCGGCCCGGTCGAACTTAGCACGCTTTAACTTGTTTAAGTTAATTTAGTTGTTATTAATTCAAGCTCGAGGTCTCTTTGTTTTTATACCCACCACCATAGAATGGGGGTATACTAGCTAGTCGGGCCGTATATATCACCTCGAAATATTCGTCTACGACCTAGCCATTTCCATCTGTCCGTGTGTCGAAACCACGATAGAGATCGAATGCGTAAACTAGCCGCTTGAAATTTGCACAAATACTTAACATCTATGTAGGTCGTTGGGATTGTAAATGGGCCATATTGGTTCAAATCTAGATATAGCTCCCACATAAAACCGATCTCCCGATTTGACTTCTTCAGCACCTGGAAGTCGCAAATTTTTCCGAGTTGGCGGAAATTTTGCATGTAGTATTCTGTTATGACTTTAAACAACTGTGCCAAGTACGGTCTAAATCGGCCTATAACCTGATAGAGCTCCCATGTAAACCGATCTCTCGATCATACTTGTTCGGCTCCTGAAAGCTTTCATTTGTGCTGGTTTGGCAACAGTTTGGTATAGTAAAACTATGCAAGTCATGTACACATTAGTATTTACTTATCTTTAATTGGCTATGACAGAATATTTCTTCCACTAGCCGAACGTAGAATAGCGTTCCAAGCGCCTCGATCTTCTGCGCTCATTCTAAAATCTCTGACACCAAGTTTCGAGGTGTCTCCCACAACTTGATCTTTCCATCGGGCTTTTGGTCTTCCTGGTTTGTGTATACCACCGTGTTTGCCTTCAAGAGACTTCTTTGCTGGAGCTTCTTCATCCATTCTGACAACATGACCTAGCCAACGCAGCCGTTGTATATTGATGCGTGTTACTATGCTATCGTCGTCATACAGCTCGTGGTTCATATGTCGCCTATATTCTCCATTAACGCAAACTGGTCCATATATTTTACGAAGAATCTTTCTCTCAAATACTCCAAGCACTGCCTTATCTGCTTTCACAAGTACCAATGCTTCAGAAACATATTGCAGCACGGGTAGTATCAGTGTCTTGTATTGTGTAATCTTCGTCTGTCGAGAGGTGCCCTTGTTTCTAAACTCATTACTTAGTCCAAAGTATCATCTGTTTGCCAGTATGATTCTTCGCTTAATCTCAAAACTAGTGTCATTCGTTTCGGTAACGGCCGTGCCGAGGTAGATAAAGTTACTGACTGTCTCAAAGTTGTGGTTCCCAACTTTCTCCATTTTCTTTAACTGCTCGGTTGTGCAGAGTTGAGACCATCCATATCGTCTTATCTCCATTTACCGCCAGACCCATTTTCACTGACTCTCTTTCGATTCTTTCAAAGGCAGCAGTTACTACTTCCGGTGACCGACCTATGATATCGATGTCGTCGGCATAGGCGAGTAGCGTGTGTTCTCTTGTGATTAGTGTGCCATATCTATTCAAATCTGCATCTCGTATAATCTTCTCTAGCGGGATATTAAAGAGATCTCACATTAGGCTGTCTTCTTATCTGAAACCTCCTTTGGTATTAAATGGTGCGGAGAGATTCTTTCCTATTCTTACTGAGGAACGTGTATCAGCAAGTGTCATCCTGCGGAGTCTTATTAATTTTGCAGGGATACCAAACTCAGACATGGCTTGGAATACCTTTGAACGTAAAGGAGTATCGAAGGAGGCTTTGTAGTCAATAAAAAGATGGTAGGTGTTGATTTGTCCTTTTCGGGTCTTTTCCAGGATTTGGCGCAGGATTTACCAAGTCTAAAGCCGCATTGATAAGGCCCAATAATCAATTGACTTTAGGTTTTAATCTTTCACACAGTACGCTCGAGAGTATCTTGTATGCGATGGGAAGGAGACTTATTCCTCTGTAGTTGGCACATTCCGTCGTTCACTAGCATCTCGACACTCTTGGTCGCACCATGCGTTTCTTGGAGGAGGCTTCTGGTACTCAAGTACGGATTTTGCGACATTTTCCATGGAGTGGGCAATAGTTTGCCACTGCGCCATTATATCATCGGAGCAAGGAGTGCTTTCATCAAGCAGTTGGGTCAATCGAGTGGATTATGCCGCTGCCATTTGTTGTGTTTGCAGCTTTTCAATGTCTAGTTTCAGTGCAGTATCAGATAGTACTTTCCTCGCCATGTTCAAACGGGTTTGAACCCTTGCTGCAACAAGGTAATGATCCGAATCTATATTCGCTCCACGGATCGATCGTACATTCAACACGCTGGATGAGTGCCTTCCATCTATCACAACGTGATCAATTTGGTTTCTCGTGTTTTGATCGGGTGACAGCCATGTGGCTTTGTGAATATTTTTATGTTGAAATCTGGTGCTACTAACTACCATGTTTTTTGCCGCGGCGAAATCTATCAACCTCAACCCATTACTGGACGTTATCTCGTGGAGGTTAAACTTTCCGACTGTTGGACCAAATATGACTTCCTTCCCTATCTTCGCATTAAAATCTCCCAGAACGATTTAAATTTCATGGGCGGGGTAGCGATCATATTCTCTCTCTAGGCGCTCGTAGAAAATATCGTTGGTCTGCTCGTCTTTGTCTTCCGTCGGGGCATAGGCACAAATAAGGCTGATGTCGAAGAATATGGCTTGTATGCGGATTGTAGCTAGCCTTTCATCCACCGGAGTAAAGCTGGAGACAAGGTGTTTCAGTCCCCGACTAACCACAAATCCACAGCCAAATTCATGCCTCGTGTTATGACAGCTATAGTAAAGTTCGTCACTATTTGCTGTTGTAGTGACGCCATTCCCAGCCCATCGCACTTCCTGTAAGGCGGTAATATCTGCCTGTACTTCTCTAATATTGTACATCCGCCAGCGCCTATACTGCACCTTCTATATAAAGAGTGCGGACATTCCAGGTGCAGATCCGCAAATCATGGTCCTTTTCTCGTTTGCGTGGGTCGTCAACGTTGGGGGGTCTGTTTTTACTATTCCTTTGTTTCTCATAGCAGTTCTCAGTTTTCCAGGGGCGGGTTGCTGGCCCAGCGCCCCAATCGCATGGGTTTTGTGGGATTGCGCACGTATCCCTCGTTGTGGCCAACCGCTTGCTCCAGGATCCGACGCTCGCCGCCAGCCGCCCCTAACCTGGGAACAGACGCTGATGTTGGTCATTGGTTATTTGAAGGCGCCAATAACTCGCCTTGTCATCTCGAGTATCATTGGCACTCAGTATTTAATTAAGAGCCAGTGCCAATTGACTCCTCACTGAGACTCTCCTCTCGAAAATCGCTAACTGCGTGCGGCCGAATTTGCAGCTACTCCGCATAAAAACGGAGCTTTCCACCATCCGCAACCTGTGGACGCGCCCGGTAGCTTTCAGCTAAGCTTCCCGTGATAACGATGGACACCACACAATTCGGAGCTCAAAGTTCTAGCCTGTGTGGTGCACATAGTTATCCCGTAGAGCAATCAAAAAAAATGCGAACAAGCCCAGCCACATTTAGAAATGTGGACCAATAGCTGGATCAGGTAGCTTCATTTACAGTAATGTTCCACAAATTAAAATCATCTCTTCCAACAAAATTTCAAAAAAAAAAAATAATCTAAAGAAAATACCTAAAGTAATCAAAACAAGTAACATGCAAATATAAAAAATAGGATAACATTTTTTCTGCAGATTTTTGTACTTAAAACAGCAGATTTTGTTTGCTTATTTATCTAACCAAAATGTTTGCTAATATAGCAGCCCTATGTTTGCTAAAATAGAAGTAATGTCTGCTCTCCCATTTTGAGCTGACTTAAACTGTTGTTTTAGCAAAACAGCTAAAGTCAACCCCTAAATTTACCATCTCTTCGTTGACTGTAAAGTCAAGAGCTAACAAATATAGAAATGTTGCGACTCGCAGATTTAGTTATGCGATAGACTCGAAAAGTAAATGGAAAGTTAAAAAGATATCGGAATTAGAAAATCGAGGTCTTTTACTTACTACCAGGGTGATATAGATGAATTAATTTAGACTTTTGTCAACACAACACAATGGACAAGCGAAAGACATTGATAGTGTATTTGAGTTCAGATGTGTTACACCTGATGAAGTACTAAATAGTTTTTCACTTGGAAAATGTATGCCATCGGCTTTGGTGATATTGACCCTAATTTTATAAGGATTGTTATATCTCACCTTCTTCTTTTTTTCACACACCTCCTCAATTCTATTCTGAGATCAAGCATATATCCCACCATATGGAAACACGCTAAAATTATACCAATTCCGAAATCGAAAAATGATATTCATCCTATTTCAATTTTGTTATATATCTCGAAAAATTTCTACATAGACAAATGTTTTCATCTTCACAGTGGGTCCTTGTTGACTGATAGACAAGCAGAGATTTCGTGCTAATCACAGCTGTATTAGTGCATTGGTTGAGGCTTCTGAATCAATAAGATATGTCATTGATGACAATGAGTTTAGTCTTCTTGCTCTGCTTGATCATTCTTAAGCATTTGATACTATTGAATATCTAAATCTTCGCATGAAATTACGGAACTTTTATTCCCACCACCATAGGATGGTGGTATACTAATCTAGTCATTCCGTTTGTAACACCTCGAAATATTCATCTAAGACCTCATAAAGAATATATTTTCGTCATCGTCTGGACGTTCTGACTCGATCTAGCTATGTCCGACCATCCGTCTATCGAAATCACGGTAGAGGTCTATCTATACTTATAGATACCGTTATAATTTCTATAAGGCTGATCACAGTTCGGTCTATACGGCAGCTGTAAAAAAAGCTGGACCATATTCGGTCCGGATGTCACGAGGTTTTATATAATTCACTGTTCCAAAATTCAGAGAAATCGGATAATAAATGAGCTTCTGACCCTAATCGATCGGTCAATATGGTAGCTATTTCCAAATATGGTCTGATACGAAGGAAATTGAGCACAAATATGTAGGTGTATAATATGACCAAATTGCATTCAAATCGGACTCAAATTGGGACTTCTAACTTTTTTTTTAACAATGGTATTAATTACACTTACCCCGAAATTACTTAAAAGTAGGTCATTCATATGACAGCGAAAAAGATGTAAGTGTCAAAAATCTTTTTAAATGCATAAAATTTTGCCACCACTAAATACATCAGCCAAAAAAGTGATACATATATAACAAGTAAGGAAGGGCTAGAGTCAGGCAAAACCGACCTTCTGATAGCCTACACCACATTGGATATGCAGGCTAAGTCGTTTGAATTTAAAATTTGATTACATTTGATATGTAAAATATCAAATATTGTAGGAGCCAAAGAGTAAATCGATGTGTCAATTTTTGAGAAGATCGATTGATAAATGGTTTAGCAAAGGCCTTAAAAGTGAAAATCGGGAGATGCATATATATGGAAGCTATATCTAAATCTGGGAGTCATAGGGAATCCTTCGTGCCGATTTTCGTGTGAATCCGGTAACAAATTACCAAATTATTGCAATACTAGTCCAAATCGGACGAACATATATATGGGAGCTACGGGAGCTCTATATCTGAACCAATTTCTTTGAAATTAATGACGAGACTTATAAGTGAATCACTAGTGCAAAACTTCGTGAGAATCGGTTTACATATGACGATATAATTGTATTTTTAGTCAAAATCTGACGAACATACATATGGGTGATATATCTAAATCTGAGCCGATTTCTATGCAATTTACCAATAATGTCCAGACTTATAAGAGAACCCCTCGTGCAAAATTTTGTGAGAATCGGTTAACAAATATAATTTCCTTTTTAGTCCAAATCGATCTGACATATATATGGGAGCTTTATCCAAATCTGTACCGATTTTTTTCCAATTTCAATAGGCTTTGTCTTCAGATACAAGAAAATGCTTGCGCCAAATGTGAAGACGATCAGATGAAAATTGCGGTCTGAGCTTTGTACACAAATTAACATGGATAGACAGACGAACACAACTAAATCGAATCAGAAAGTGATATTGAGTCGATCGGTATACTTATCAATGGGTCTATCTCTCTTCCATCTGGGTATTACAAACAAATTTACTAAGTTATAATACTCTGTACCACAGTAGTGGTGGAGGGTATAAAAATCTTATTTCAATGTAAGTTATGCTGTGATTTATAAAATAATAAAAACCTTCCCCTGTAAAGTTTCAATTTTCGCACGTACATCTTTTTGGCGGTTAGGGGACGATATGTTCACAGTAACAAAGCAGACACCGACTGTTGAAGACGGTCGCACAACTATTTAGTTTTTGTTTCTTATAAAGATATATCGTATCTTGAAAATACATTGAAATTCGAAATATCTATACATAATTATTAGAGGAAAAATCAAGGAGACCTCAAGCTGAAATTAAAAACAACTAAATTGTTTAAATTTAAATCAAACAAAATTTACATTTAAAGTACAACAACAGTACAGGAGGAGGAGTACCTTGTTACCCTACTTGACTCCACTCATCATAAATGTTGTGTCAACATACTCATCTGTCTCAATACCTTCATCAAGGCCATAATCTCAATTATATTAAAAACAAAATCTTGTTACATGACACAATGGCGAGGCAACCGCCTGCATTGGCCTGAGTTACAAGTGTTCATTGTTTCGTATTCGACTGGTAGCAGACACCAGTAGAAAGGATCTCCTGTTCCACAGCTATGCTTATCTAAATAAGCATAATTATGTCGTTGAATCTTTTGAACAAAACATGCACTTATCAAATGTTTATAAGCTGAAATTGAAGAAGATGATTACATAGAATTATGCTGGAAAAAATAATAAAAAAAAGGCTGACTGTTAAAAAAGATTGAAAAAGAACTGACAACGTCAGCATTGGCGCAGACCCAGCAAAAATGTGAAAGTGTAATACCCACTAATTCATAATGTGAAGTGCTTGTGTGCGTCAGGGTTGCCATTGCATGAAATTTAAGAAAACATCAAAATTGAAAATCAACAAAATTTGTTAAGTTCTAAATATGAGTTGAGCATTTCAATAGCAGAGTTAGAAAGAGCTCGATTGACTATTACGGGGTTCATGGGATCGATTCTCTCTGTTGCTAACTGTGGTATCCCAGTTTAGAGTATCATTATTACCTAGCATAATTGAAGAATGAATTCTCGTTTGAAGAAATAGAAAATATGGTAAACGGTAATATTATCTGGGCTTTCCCCAGTATCCATGTCTTAACAAGTAAACAGAACCAGTCTATAATTTTGAAGTTACTTTAAAGATTGCACCCAACGACAACGATTTACTCTGCATAACCATGACCGTCACATAAGGACCAAGCTGTGCGGTCTCGTACGCTACTGTTTCCGAAGTTCCAGATATGTTCCTCTAATTGATCTTTTCTTGTTTAATACTTCCTGTCTGCTTGAACCATAAACTGCGACTTCAAATGACTTTCTAAAAAAAAACATTCTTTTCCATTCTCAGGACATTACCATACCAACATAATATGGTTATTACAAACAAGTAAAACATTTATCAATTTTCTAACAAGCGGCAGCACTGGTTGGTAAGGTTACTTATGATTTTAAAAGAAAAATATTCATAATAACATACACACATATCCTGGCACATAACCCATCATTATTTTTATGTAGACATAACGCTAACGAACATTCCTGAAACGGTGAGATGGTGAATCTGCTCCTGTGTCAGTCGATATGCATAACACCAGCACCGCAACGGCAACACCTTTTGCCAACACTCTCTCTCCGCCGAACTCTCGTATGAATTGTGTTATCGTATAACAGCCAAGCGGAAACTAGCAGCAATGAATGTTTCCTGCAGCAAGAGTAAAAACAAAAGGCTGTTAGAGAGCGGGGAATACAGCTCAAGTGTCTTGTTCACTTGTGTACTTCATTTCCGGTTAGAGAGCACACATTCATAATCATGCAATTCACTCACTCGGTTATTGCTACTGAGGCATGGTACTTGGGAACATTCGTGCGTTTGTAGGTTTTTCTTATGAAGATGTACGTATTACTTCCGTATTGTTGAATATCTAAGCTTTTTTCTCATGATGGCACCAGTCATGTGTTTTATTTTGTGGTATTGTTTGAATTAAATGTTTTCTTATTGTAATCTCTAAGATATGAATGATAGATGCCAAAAAAAACCCATATATGCGAAATGTGATCATGTTTATTTTATTATTTCGTTCAGTAACGTACGCATAGAATTCAAGGAAAGTTCTTCTATAAAAAAGGGATTTTCATATGATTGGATTTTTTCACCATTTTAGTTATTGCTTCGAAAAAAACATCTTGGGCTATACATTTTACTTAACATTAACTATATATAACGTTCATACAATGTGGGACTTAACATTTGCTGTGTTTTATTTACCAGTCTATCGGATTCGCTAGCTTATGGATAAATAAAACGCTCTTCCCACTAACTTTACTTTAACGATGACAGCCCTGACATCACCTGTGAAATAATTAAATATTAACAAAATAAGTTATTTAAACTTTAAATAAATGTTTCTCGGAGTTCATAAATGTGATTTTATAAAATCCTAAGCAGTTTTACCACTTTAGAACGTTTAATCAGTGAATAAGTATGTTGCGTTCTTCCTCTTTTAGTTTTGTCTTTTAAATTAAACGATTACACCACATTATTTAATAAACGGCGATAAGATTATCCGCTCAGCTAAACGGGGATAGCATTTTTCTCTATAGAAACTAAGCGAGAAAATCCGCTTAATGTATATATGAAACACCCCTATTGTTCTGATCGGTCGATAGCTCAAAGAAATTTGAGTCCTCCTTCGCACAGTCTTATATCACATCATTGCACAATATGTCACCATTGGTACTGCAGGGTATGTGGTGTTTAAGATGGATAAAATAAGGGAAGCTATATCCAAATCGGCACCGATTTTCACACAGAACTTTTTACTATTTTTAATTCAGTTTCTTTACTTTCATATAAATTTACAAAAGTCATTATAATCTAGAGTATAGCAATACTATATTAAAAAATAATGTCACAGCCAGCGTTACCGATGTGCCACTTTAGTATCAAATTTAACACTTTTTTTCGACGATAATACTAGTGTGCCACTTTTTTATTGTGTTACTAAATACCATACTTTTTGAGGTTTTGGGCCACTTTTCCACTGCTCTGTGGCACCTTTCAAAAATCATTCTTCTATTGTTGCTTATCACTTAAATAACCGTGGTACATAGTTCGAATCTTGACATATATATCTGAAGTTATTTCCAGAGGTGGTACTCCTATCACCATTGATGGCGACACTTCTTCAAAAAAAGGATTTTTACCAGGAGGTGTCGCTTAGCGGCATGTAGTTCAGACTTGACTATATATTGAAGATCCCCTTCTATTGGGTTAAACCCACCTATTGGGGTAATTTTCACTTTTAGCTAATCGAAATAGTGATCGTGTATATATTATGTCGATTGTTCTGAGTAAGGCTGCTCGAGAATTTGGGAATTGCAACTGGACTATATCGTTTCAGATTTGGATATAGCCTACATATAAACCGATCTCCCGATTTGAATTCTTGAGCCCTTAGAAGCCTCAATTTTCATCGATTTGAAATTTGGAACAAAGACTTGTGTTATGACTTTCAACATTCGTGCCAAGTATGATCCGAATAAGTCTATAAACAGATTTAGCTCCCATTTAAACCGATCCCCGGATTTGATTTCTTGAGCCCTTAGAAGCCTCAATTTTCATCTGTTTTGGATGAAATTTGGAACAAAGATTTGAGTTATAACTTTCAATTTCCATGCCAAGTATCATTAGAATCGGTTTATAAACAGATATAGCCCCGATATAAACCGATCCCCGGATTTGACTTCTTGAACCCTTAGAAGCCACAATTTGAATCCGATTTAACTGAAATGTGGACCAAATCCCTATCTTATGACTAACAATATCAGTGCCAAGTTTTATCCGAATCGGTCAATATGGTGATATGGTACCGATATCCCAAAATGACTTCTTGAGAACAACACAATTCAAATACAAACTCAGTTAACAAGGGTAAATTTTTAGCGGAATCTATGGTGGTGGGTACTCAAGATTCGGCCCGGCCGAACTTAGCATTCTTTTTTTTTGTTCTCTTTCAAATGCATCTTATTAATTTAAATCCATCTTCGGCTTAAGTCTTGAGACCCTAGAGAGCAAATTCTTATTTAATTTGGCTGAAATTGTCCATATGGTGTACTATTGTATTATGCCATTAAATAATCATGCCATGGTCTCCAGAGTGAAAGAAATCGTCCAGAAACCTTGTAATATATAGTCGAAAACACATACGAATCAACTGAACCGAACTTTATGCCTATATAAAGTGTGCCACCTTTTTAGAAAAATTGTGCTACTTTTTCCAACGAATGCAACTTTTTGTGGCCCTTTTTGAAATTTTCCATCGGTAACGCTGGTCACGTGGTTATTATATAAACCATCTGCTGGAAGAATGAGTTTAATAATTTTGATTAATAACTGAATTCCTTTATTAAAGTTTTTCTATAAGCAATCGCTTTCTTCAAATAATCGCATAGCTTACATTATTTGAAGAAAGCGATTGCTTATAGAAAAACTTTTATAGGAGAATTCAGTTATGCAACAATCTTAACATCCGTTCAAAATACATATATATTAAATCCTTCCGTTGTAATGATGATTGGTTGAAATATTTTATTCGTATCCCTTTAGTACTAGGCATCTCCACATAAAGTGTTCGAATGTTTCAACTTCTCCTGAATTACAAATGAACATCGTTGGTCAACATCCGGCCCATATTTATTTCCATTTTGAGGGAAAAAATCACCTCTTGCTTTCATTATAAGTGAAATTTGTTCTAAGGTAAATTTTTCGTTGCAGTAGTAAACCCCTATATTTATATCAAGGTATTTGTATTCCCGTGATTCGATTTCTTGAGCTTTTTGGATGTAAGAATTATAGGCATTTCCTGAAATTTTGTATAGGAGTTCCTGATATGTCTGGCCAAGCATAATGTTTCTATTATCAATATTATAGTATCAAAATTGAGCTTTATATTCTTTAAACGAGGCTAGGTTTTTTCGGATAGTTTTAATGCAAGGATGTGTGGGAGTCTGTAATCTTCAAGTTTAAATAGCAACTTTGATAAATATGATAAATGTAAGGAATATGTGTGTATGTATACGGTTTTCAAAGCTACAATATAATTCGGTGTACATTTCGGTAGTCTCAATACACGTTAAATAAAATAACGATAAAGTTTGTCCATGTCCTCAAAGTATGAATTTCCCCAGACTTCTGCTCCATGAGTATGAATGCAGCGGCAAACCGGTGGAAAGATTTTCCATTTTGTTTCAAAGATACGGTTGGTTTTGAAATAAAATGTTTCCATGTTGAGCTAATCGACACTTTAGCTGATAATTCTTTTTGAGATAAGAGTAAAACCAAGGTATTTATTTATATTCGTTTACAACTCGTATTGTCTCACCATTGTACAACCATTTTGCGCTTGCGGCAAGACACCCTCCATTCCTAAAAACCATAATATCCGATTTGACTTAGTTAACTTCCGTACCCCATTTTTATAGTTCATTTCCAGCCTTTTTATCATCATTTGCATCGTGTTTGTATCATCAGCCAATATAACAATATCGTCCGCGTACATTAGTTCACGCAAATTTGGATCGTCCATAAAGATGCCTCCATCAAGATATTCGTGCAGATCATTTAGGTATATTGAGAAGAGGCGACAGTAAACACCCTCGTTTTACTCCATTGGTAGGGTAGTGTTAAGGTAGTCTGATAATCCCGTACCAGTCCACACAGTTAACTTAGTTTTGTTAAACTTCACTATTTTCGAAGTCCAATCTCATGTAATTTGAATATCAGAAGTTGCCTCGGCACTCTATCAAAGGCTGCTTTAAAGTCGACGAAAAAGGCGTAGACTTTCCTGTTCTCGCTGAACTCTATGTTTATTATTGCCATCATATTAAAAATATTGTCTATGGTGGATTAGCCTCTTTAAAGCCAGCCTGATACACATTTAATACTTTATGTCTGTTTGCCCATTCTGTGATTCTATTGTTTATCATTCCTATCATTAGCTTCTCAACACAGTTCATAAATGTGATGCATCTATAATTTCTTACATCATTGATAACCCCCTTTGTTTTTTTTTTTGTCGTCGTAGCCATTTAAAATTTTGGAAAGAGCACTGCATAGTGCACCTAAAAGCTCATCTGGTGTGTAAAAAATCGTAAGGAACTCGATTCTCCCGTGGTGCATTATTTAGTTTTGAGGTTCTTCAATAAGTCTTTGATTTCTTGAAGAGTAAAATCTCTATCCAAGTCTCTATCAAAAATAAAATTGAGGGAGTAACATATGGGTCGATGCTCGATTTCATTGTCGCGCTGTCTTATTTCTTTGGATAATCTCCACCAAGATTTACTTTCGGACACCACGTCAAGCTTGAGGTCCATTTTGTTGTTATATTCAAGTTTTTTCCGCCTGTCCCATGGACATTGTATGCTACGATTTTTAATATAAAATCATTTTTCACCTCAGAATTTTTATTCTTAATATTAATGTTGTTACTATCATTATTATTGTTGTTGGAAAAGTATTTTATTTTAGTAGTTTTTGAAAACAAAATTTCAACAAAGTGTTCATAACTTGAATCTACATTTTCAATATTGATTCTAAAAATGCTTTGCAATATTTTCATACCATTGTTTTGACCACTCATTATTTCATTTTAATGTTCCAACAAAAGCTTCTTCCATCAATTACGAGCTGCTCTCCCCGGACTCCGTTATGTTTCTGCAATTCTTTTTTAGAAGCAACATAATCTTCTTTCTCTGCAGCCTAACACCACACAATTCACGTTCAATAAATATGGATGAGCCAGCTAACAATTTAGTATTTCTAAAGACATCAGTCACTGTTTTGGTTAACTTGAATTCCACTAAAACGGTCATTTTCTCATTTGTCTCCCGCAATTTCTTTATAAACTCGATTTCCGGTTCAATACTCATCTTAAGGTTGCCATTGAAAAGTTTCTTGACTGCCACATGCAACGCACAAATAAAACATTTATCAATTTTATACAAGCGGCAGCACTGGTTGCTATGGTTATGTACGAAGCAAGGAATGAATACAGTTTGTACATATTTGCTCGAAATTTAATACGGATTGTTTAATAACCATCTGAAAACATCCGTTGAGGTCTATCAAAATTGGTGCAGAACTAGATATAGATCCCACTTTGTACTTAAATCGGCACCACCCGACATTACAAATTTCCCCATGAACATTCCATAAAGGAACAGAGGCAAACTTCTCATACATTATTAAGTGCTGCCCGATTCAAGTTTAAGCTCAACGATAGGGGGCCTCCTTTTCATGCACATATATAATCTGTTGTTTTCGCTAATTTCAATACCTTCTTGGGATAGATATTTCTTTATCGCGTAAATGTTACCAAACAATGTAAGTGCCTCTAAATTTGTTTGGATTTTCTTTTGTACCTGGCAGCCATTTGTGTGTTTCCCTAATGATTTTTGTCATTGGACATAACATAATTCTTTGACTTAAGCAGACATTTTTACTATCCGAGTTTATCATCAGCACTGGACCGAGCAACTCAATATACAGACTGTTCTTTGCTCAGTCAAAACAAGAAAAAGAAAATTATGTGTGTGAGAATGAGTCTATACCAGTGACGAGCACTGAATTACAATTATTTCCGAGCCCATGGGTATGCTTGGGATTTTTTTGTATACGTACAATGTTGTGAGCAATAGTGTGAGTATTTTTGCCAATCACTTATCTATACGCTCAAATACTCGCTCTTTCTTTCTAGTAGGAGAGACACAAGAGAATAATTATTGAACCATTACACAAGAAATCGTTTGGGGCTATCAAAGCAGTTTTGCAATTAAGAATTTATTTGTTTTACTTCAAATGAAATGTCAAAAGCTAGTTGCGTTCAATTATGCTACGTCTGATATGTTGAAGCGAAACGTTACTCGGTTACAACAAAAGAAAAACTTCGCGGTAAAAGTATTCTGTTTGTGGTAAAAAAGTCCTAAACGCTTAATTTTTTGCGTGCAGCAATCAGTATTGGTATAGAAGCATTTGTTTAAAGAAAGATACACCCATTGAGAAGTATACGGATCGAATCAGAACCACATACTGAATAGATTTAGCTAGGTCAGTCTTTCTGCCTGCCCATGTTTATTTAAGTACAAAGTGCGGAACGCAATTTTCATCCAATCATCTTCAAATTTGGCACATTTATTGTAAAAATCTTGCAAGTCACAATTTTCTTTTTTTTTACAAATGAATTTAACTTGTCGAAAATTTCGTTTATGGCAAATAAGTTTTTTTTTGCGTGTAGAATTAAATGCTGTTAAAATTTTCTATAGATAAGACACATATTTTTAGCGTGTTGTAAGTTCAAGCGCCGTGAAGCGGGCAGTGCTCAACTATATATAAATATATCTTCTTATATATAAAAATCAATTTGTGTTTGTTTGTAGGTTTGTTTGATTGTTTGTATGTTTGTGTGTTCCATATAGACTCAGAAACGGCTGAACCGATTTTCTTGTAATTTTCACAGATGGTGCATAATAACCCTGTGGTGGGGGCGGACCCTCCCCCTTACCCTAATTTTCAGAAACGCCAGATCTCGGAGATGGGTGGTGCGATTTAAGCGAAATGTTGTGTGCTCTACCCTAAAAATCTAAATTTGGTATCCAAATTTCGGGTGGGGTACCAAGGGGGGCCGCCCTACCCTAAAACCTACCACCCCAACCCCCAAAACACCCCTAAATCGGACATATTTACCGACCAATATGGGACTCAAATGAAAGGTATTTGCGAGTAGAATACGAATCTGATATCCAAATGTAGGACCACGTTTCCGGGGGTCCACCCCTTCCCCAAAACACCCCCAAACAGGACTTATTTACTGACCATGGGAATATGGGGCTTAAATAAAAGGTATTTGATTGTAGAATTAGAATCTGATATCCAACTATGAGACCAAGTGTTTGGGGGCCGTCTCTCCCCAAAAACCTCCCCCAAAGGGACACATTTACGACCATAGCAATATGGGGGCTCAAATGAAAGGTCTTTGGGAATAAAGCATAAATCTGATATCAATATTCCGGAAAAGTGTCTATGGGGCCACCTAACCCCACAACACCACCCAAATAGTAAGTATTTGCTGACTTTTGTAATATGAGGCTCAAATCCCCAAAACACCCCTAAATCGGCCATATTTACAGACCATGTCAATGTAGAGCTTAAATTAAAGGTATTGGGGGATAGAGCAAGAATCGATACTCACTTTCGGGACCAATTTTCTGGGGGTCAACCCCTTTCCCAAAATACCCCACAAACAGCAATTTTTTAGTCACCATCGCAAAATACGCTCAAATAAAGGTATTTGGGAGTAGAATACGAATTTGACATCCACATTTAGGACCATGTATTTAGGGCATCACCCCTTCCCCAAAACACCCCGCAAAGGTTAAACATTTTTCGACCATGCCAATATGTGGTATTTAAGATTAGAAAACGAATTTGAAAACTTATTTTGGGCCATGTGTTTGGGGGACGCCTCATCGTGTAAACTCCCTTAAACCAATGGCAATATAGATAGTTTGGGGGACGCCTCATCGTGTAAACTACCCTAAACCAATGGCAATATAGGGTTTAAATAAATGGTTTTTGAAAGAAGAACATGATGCTGATATTTTTCAGGGCCAAGTGCCTTGGGGACCACCTAACCCCCTAAAATACCCCTAAATCAGATATCATGAGAGTATGGGGCTGAAATAGTTTTTTAAGAATGGAGTACACCTTAGATCCAAACTTAAATTCGTAGACCAATAACGATCATATGGGTTTCGGACAAAGTCACAAAGTTGTAGTATTGTACGTGCAAGCAAAAATAAAACGTTTAGGACGTATTTACGACAAACGAAACACTTTTGTCACGAAGTTTTATTTTAATGGTAACTATGGATGTTTCGCTCCAACATATCGAACGTTATTCATGAAAATAGAATTCAACTTAAGTAACTTTGTTTATTGTTAGCCTTTGAGCAACTTCATCTACGGTAAAGGAATCTTTCTTTTAATTCTTTAATGGCATACGTGTTTTAATAGCCCCAAACGAATATTCGTTTATTTATTTATTTCAGTCTTTAGAATAATTCCTTATAGACTATGATTTATATATAAATTAAAAAATATTTTCCACTTCATAAATCTATGAGAATTAAGTAATGAAATATAGTTTGAATTCTTCTTTAGAAATGCAAAACTCTTTATGTTTTTTGTATTGCTTTTGAAATTTAATGCTGATTAAATTTATAAATCAAAATTCTGTCATTAACGGACTGTGATAAGCATAATTGACGCGATGTATAGGACATTAAAGACATCACTATATCTCATGGGTCTAGGTATACGTGAAAGCAATCCAGGGGAATCAATTTCACGATTCATTGAATCAAAAACAAAAAGTAAAAGCATGCTAAGTTCGACCGGGCCGAATCTTGGGAACCCACCCCTATAGATTCTGCTAACAATTTATACACAATTAATTTAGTTGAAGAATAATTTTATTATCACATACTAATCTTCTGTCAAATCACCAAAAATTAAAGCCTCTGGGAACCGAACAAGGATGATCGAGCGACCGGTTTACATAGGAGCTATATCATGTTATAGACTGATTTGAACAGTATTTGGCACAGTTGTTGCAAGTCGAAACAGAACACTACATGCAAAATTTCAGCCAAATCGGACAAAAAAGGCGGCTTCCAGGGGCTCAAGAAGTCAAATTGGGAGATCGGTTTATATGGGAGCTATATCAAAATCTGAACCGATTTGGCCCATTTCCAATCCCCAACTACCTACATCAATATTATGTATCTGTGCAAAATTTCAATCGGCTAGCCTAAAAGTAAACATTTTAATTTATAATATCGTTGGTTCGAAAAAGATATTTAACAAATAAATGTTGCAATCTTTGAACGCGTGGTATATGACCTTGACAACGTGGGTCCCAAATAACTAACGCATTTTCAACCTTGGACCTAACAAAAGCCGTTAAAATAATTTTTTGAGTGTAAGGATCTGAAAATCCTCGCAATTTCTTTTAGTAGCAATAATCAATATGAGACAAGAATGACATGCCTGAATCAAAAATTACCCCAAGATCCCTTATCGTAGATACTGCTTTCAAAACTTGATCACCTAACTTGAAATAGCACTGAATTGGATGATTTATTTTGTGAAAAGAAATGTTGAAATATTTTGCAAAATTCAAATAAATTTTGTTTAAACGACACCATATCAAAAGATTATCTACACATGCATAATTTCAGTCAAATTGGACAAAAATTGTGGCTTGTAAGGGCTCAAGAAGTCAAATCGAGAGATCGGTTTATATGAGAGTTATATCAGGTTTTAGACCTATGGCACAGCTGTTGGAAGTCACATTACGTGCAAAATTTCAGCCAAATCGGACAAAAATTTCGGCTTCCAGAGGCTAAAGAAGTCAAATCGGGAGATCGGTTTAAATAGGAGATATATCTATATCTGAACCGATATGGCCCATTTGCAATCCCCAACGACCAACATTAATATTAATTATCTGCGCAAAATTTCAAGCGGCTAGCTCTACGCGTTCGACCGCTATCGTGATTTCGACAGACGGTGTCCGTCCGTCTGTCTAGATCGACTCAGAACGTTGAGACGATCAAAAATATATATATATATATACATTATTTAGTCTTAGATGAATATTTCGAGGTGTTACCAACGGAATTACTAGATTAGTATACCACCATCCTGTGGTAGTGGGTTTAAAAAAAAACTTCGCAGCAGCACTTTAAGGACTTATCCTACAGTTTATTAATTTAATAAAATCGGTCTCTATGGCATTGTTTTATGTTCTTTTATTTAAAAGTATTAACTTTGCTGCTATTGTTCGAAATTTCTAGGAGATCCTTGAATAGATTTTCATTGCGGCATATTTGCTTTGCCTGTTATTTTTGCCAAATATTTTCTTTATTTATTTTGGCAATTTTCCTTTCATTATGTTACGCTTCACGCCCACCTTTTGTTATCTTCCGTTTTTTTCTTCTTTTGTGTTGTACTCTCTGCTAATTTCTTGTTTTCACTTTGATCCCATGATTTTCGGGTTTCCTGTATGTCGTTGGTTTGTGTTTGTAAGACCCTGGCAAAAAAAAACCAAAAAAGGAAATGAAATTGTTAAAATATTTACCCAATTGATTGACATTTCTATTAACTAAATTCTCCTTCATTTGTTACTCTTCCTCTGTTTTCCTACTTCATTGCATCCAAGCACAAACACCCACTCACACATACATCCTTTGCCGGCATTCTATCCTGATAAGGAATTTCCGAACTTGAGTGGCTCAAGGGGAAAAAAATCGCAAACACACAAATCCACAAAACCTGAAAGAATGAAAGCCCTCTAAAAACATGATAAACTTAAATCCATGCCATAAAAAATGATTTGTAGCTTTTCTAAATCATAGAACAAACACACACACACACGCACACACGAAAGTCGCCCGTAGTCGACTACATGTTATCCTACAATACTTGTAATACAAAAGCGTTTTTCGCTAAATCCTTTTAACGGTCAACGACTTAAAACCAGCGAAATGGAAAGGATACTCTAACAGTCGAATGTCCAAATTCGCAAACAGTGTTTTCTAGAGAATATATTTTTAAAATTCCTGAATACAATTCTGCAATGATCAAGAACGTGATGGTTTATCAACAAGTTTCCCGAGGAAATTTTTCATTTTAGTTTCGTAAAACAAAAATTTCTTGTCAACCAGACACCCATATTAATATTGGGATTCGGATGAAGAAAATGGAAAGATGCTGGCGACGATATAAGACACATCGAATGTATATCTGAGGAGTTTTAACCTATAGGGACGAAAATGTAATGAAATTTGTGGGAGCAGAAGCAGAAAGGAGTTTCTTAATGTGCTATTAATTCAGCAGATTTATTTCCCCTCTTGTCACAGAGAGAGATCCACCAAACAGAGACTCATCTGTCCCAAATTTTTCTACAAAGACTAACCAATTCAGTCCAGTGCTGCAAATATCGATCTATCAGACTTATCAAAGATTCCATTTCCTTCTTGGTGTTGAATGAATTCCCTATATCAGAACACTCTCTATCGCTGTAAATCTGTAGGGTATAACAATACCAAAAATTGAAAAGCGAAATGAATAAAAATGGACGTCGAAAACAAACCCTTGACTTGTATAAACTATTTGCAATGTTTTTCAATGCCGTCGTCATGGGTTCAACCGATGGGAATCTGTTCTTGTTGTTCTTTAGACAAAACCTAAAGACACACACAGATACACATTAGGTAAATAAACAACCAATTGGTTAATAGAAAAAATGTTAACATCACAAAAACAAAACAAAACACAGCGACAAGGACAAACAATACAAATCTCCAAATTACAAACAAGTCTTGAGATATTCGACCATAGACATGGCCATGGCAACAAGATACTGAGCAGGAATAACGATGACAATATGAAGTAAAGCCACCCTGCCAACCAGGTAGGTGGACAACTTAATCAAGGTGTTCATACACTAAATCAAGGTTATCTAAAAGAGAAATATTTACCTTTTTGGAATTTCTTTTTTTTTGGGTTTTCGTTTTAAGTCTAAAACCAAACACAGATGTGAAAGATTATTGAAAGGGAAATTAAGAGGTCGCCTGAAAGTATACCAATTTATTTGACATAATTTAAGATGTTTTAAATTCGTATCACACAGAGAATTTAGTGGAAAATTTTCGTAGCTTGACCTAAGGCGCCTGTCTTTGTTAGTGTTTTTCGAGGGAGTCACGCTTGGTGCATTTAAAGGCTCTATTACACAGCATGTAGTTGTCTTATGACTTGTCAAATTAAGCACATGTTGAGTTATACATGTAGTGTGCTACAAACGAAAATAACATAAGAAAATCACTTTTCAAAATAGCACATGTATTTTTTTTGTGATTAGAGTTTGCTCTATTCCTTCTGACAAAAACATGAAGAAATCCGCTGTTTTTGTTGTCAGTCGTTTGAAAGCAACCCAAAAATAAATTGTTTTCACAAATTTATGATTTAACCACCTTCCTCAAAACTTTATGATTAACCACCTTCCTCACATTTTTAGGTTATGTCATACGAAAATAACATACAGGTACATGCCGTGTAATAACGCCTTAAGTAAACGCAAAAAATTTTTTTTTAACAAAGGTTTGAAAATTCATTAAATTTTGGTAAGTTTTTAACTTTATCAAATTAATTTTTCTTAGCCCCCAAACTTCGAAAGGACGGCTAATAATCTAGTCCGCACAGATCGGTATTTAAAACTCCAACTTTTGTGGCACTGACATTCATCTCGGACCTTATTTATGCACGCATATTTCCTCTGATCGGTTAATATTTTGTGTTAAACGATTACAAAAGTCATAACTCAAGATAGTTTGTAATTCAAATTAATTAAAAACTACATCAATAGACCTAGGAAGAAAGAAGCTTTTATACTCAAGCTGATATCATGCTATATGTTTTTCTTTTATGCCATGTCATCGCTCTATCCATTTGCAATTCATCATGTGTGTCAAAATTGTCAATTCCCATAAAACTGACAAAATGAAAAAAACTGATTTCATTTTGTTTTTCTTAGAAGAAAAAAAAAATACTTTCCAATGGAAAAAATAACCGGTGGTAATTTGAAATATAAATTTGGCGTGCCTCAAAACAAACAAAAACAGTATGATAGCAGCTGTAGAGATGATGAAAAAGAGACTTTAAAAAAAAAAAAGATGATAAGTTGACAGTACCATTGTTTATACCCTCCATTATTGGATGGGGTTCGAAATCGAAAAAATCTCAAAATCCTTCTGTAACTGTGAAATGGATAAAAATATTCCAAAATTTTTTTTAGGAAAATTGTAGTCGCTAGTTAACCGAGGAAAGGACCTATCGGCTATGAGATTTGGTCATAAAACAAGAGCTTAACTTGGTATTGCATGCCGATTAGATATTTTTTGTTTTATAGTAAGATTTGGCATTTCAATTATTTTGTCTAACATTTCGGAGAACTGGCTAATATTTCGATGACGATTTTTATACCCACCTAGTCATTCCGTTTGTGACACCTCGAAATATTCGTCTAAGACCCCTTAAAGTATATATATATATATATATATATATATATATATATATATATATATATATATATATATATATATTCTTGATCGTCTCGATGCCTTGAGTTGATCTAGCTATGTCCGTCTGTCGTAATCACGATTTCGGTCGAACGCATGAAGTTAGCTGATTGAAATTTTGCACAGATACTTACTGTTGGTGAAGGTCATTGAGGATTGCACATGGGCCATATCGGTTTAGATTGAGATATAGCTCCCATATAAATCGATCTCCCGATTTAACTTCTTGAGCCCCTGCAAGACACATTTTTTGTACGATTTGACCAAAATTGCATGTAGTGTTCTGTTGTGATTTAAAGCAACTGTATCAAGTACGGTCCAAATCGGTTTTCAACTTTCTATAGCTCTCATAAACCGATCTACCGAATTGACTTTTTTAGTCCTTACAAGCAGCAATTTTTGTCCGATTTGCCTGAAGTTTTGCATGCGGTGTTCTGTTACGACTTCCATCAACTGTGCCAAGTACGGTCGAAACTTAAACCGGTCCCTCGATTATCCTTGTTCGTATGTATGTAAAATAAAATTATGCCCTTCAACTAAATTTAATTTGCATAAATTTTTGGCAGAAATCATGAGGGTGGGTTCCCAAGATTCGGCCCGGCCGAACTTAGCACGCTTTTACTTTTTCATCCTAATTTTCGGCCAAAAGAGTTGGGCACACCTGAAAAGATAAAACAAAAACGTATTAATTTCGGCCGTGCCCAACTATGGATAGCCACCACCCTGGATATATTCATCTTCCTATTTTATTATAACTTCACTACCACATTCATAATTATATCTAAATATGGGCCGAGAACTCTCATTCAAGTCTTAGTTTCAGCGAAATCGGACAATATATTTGAACTTGATGAGGTTAAAACCCTAAATTGAAAAGTCGGTCTGCATAGCAGCTATATCTAATGTAGTCTGATCTGGACCATATTCTGGTTGGATGGCGGGAGGTTTGAAATAACTATTTCGATTTTCAACGAAGTCGGGAAATTAATATTTATTTTATAGGCTTGGGACCCAAAATCACTAAATCGGTAAATGTAGTCCGATCTGGACCATTTTAAGTTGAATCAACGTTTGTTCAACTTGCATTAAAACATTTCGGCGAAAACGGGTAATAAATGAGGCTTAAGACTCTAAATTGGCTGATAGGTCTATATGACGGCTATATCTAAATATGGTCCGGTCTAGACTATATTCCGGTCGAATTACAGAAAACTTGTGGTCTTAATACCCTAAATCGGAGGATCGGTCTCCATGGCAGAACTTAACCTACGTTTTGAAGAAATACGGATCTATGCCAAAATTCAGCTCAATATCTAAATCGTTTTGGAGCTTTGCGTCGATCAAGAATAAATATAAGTTACAATCTAATGACTAAATGATTATACCTCCTATCCTATGGTGGTGGGTATAAAAAGTGTACAAAAACGTTTCGTAGGACCGAAAAGTAAAGTTGAATGAGTTAACACTCTAAAGATTTCAAGCAAGAAAGCTGTGTTCAAATTCGGTATCGCGTTTGCTCATAGTTAATCAAAAACGACGTCGTGTATATGCTCAGAGGTCTGATTGTAACTCTTTTGGCTTCAGCGACTATTACCTCTGTGCACTGAAAAAAATGCTATAAGGAAAGAATTTTGTCTCCAACGACGAGCTGAAGTTTTGTAGTACGATTTATCTGTGATCCTTCAGCAAAACAGGTAATGAAATCTTAGAGAAACGCTTGAATGATTGGTTCGTCCTTGAAGGAAACTATTGGTTGGGTTGGGTTGCCCAAAAAGTAATTGCGGATTTTTTAAAAGAAAGTAAATGCATTTTTAATAAAGCTTAGAATGAACTTTAATCAAATATACTTTTTTTCACTTTTTTTCTAAAGCAAGCTAAAAGTAACAGCTGATAACTGACAGAAGAAAGAATGCAATTACAGAATCACAAGCTGTGAAAAAATTTTTCAACGCCGACTATATGAAAAATCCGCAATTTCTTTTTGGGCAACCCAACATGTTAATAAATAAAGTAAAATTTGGATCAAAACAATAATTTTTTTATTGGTTATGCTACGGTGGCCTCCTTGAGGTTAGCATGTAGCGCAGAGGTCAGCATGTCCGCCTATGACGCTGAAAGCCTGGGTTCGTATCCTGGCGAGACCATCAGAAAAAAATTTTCAGCGGTGGTTTTCCCCTCCTAATGCTGGCAACATTTGTGAGGTACAATGCCATATAAAACTGCCCTCCATAGAGGTGTCGCACTGCGGCACGCCGTTCGGACTCGGCTATAAAAAGGAGATTCCTTATCATTGAGTTTAAAACTTGAATCGGACTGCACTCATTGATATGTGAGAAGTTTGCCCCTGTTCCTTAGTGGAATGTTCATGGGCAAAATTTACAATTTGCAGACTTTTCAGCTCATGTTTTTTACCTCAATCTCAATTAAAATTACTTTTTATCTTAAACGGCTACTAGAAAACAAAATCTTCCAGGTCTCATAGAAGATATGAGTGCATTCCTAAAATGGATGCAAGATCTGTAATGGCGGTCACCCCTCTATTTGGAATGAGGACGTGTAAACGTTGAGGCAAGACACTGCGAAGATGGAGAGGACCTGAAATTGAGGTTAAATTTTTATACCCACCACCGAAGGATAGGAGCATATTCATTTTGTCATTCCGTTTGCAACACATCGAAATATCCATTTCCGACCCTATAAAGTATATATATTCTTGATCAGCGTAAAAATCTAAGACGATCTAGACATGTCCGTCCGTCTGTCCGTCTGTCTGTTGAAATCACGCTACAATCTTCATAAATAGAGATATTGAGCTGAAATTTTGCAAAGAATATTTTTTTGTCCATAAGCAGGTTAAGTTCGAAGATGAGCTATATCGGACTATACCTTGATATAGCCCCCATATAGACCGATCGGCCGATTTAGGGTCTTTGGCCCATAAAAGCCACATTTATTATTCGATTTTGCTGAGATTTGGGACAGTGACTTCTGTTAGGCCCTTCGACATCCTTCGTCAATTTGGTGCAGATCGGTCCAGATTTGGATATAGCTGTCATATAGACCGATCCTCCGATTGAGGGTCTTAGGCCCATACAAGGCGCATTTATTGTCCGATGTCGCCGGAATTTGGGACATTCAGTTAGGTTAAATTCCTTGACATAGTTCTATATTATGGCACAGATCGGTCAAGATTTGGATATAGCTGTCATATAGACCGATCTCTCGGTTTTAGGTTTTGGGGCCAGAAAAAGCGCATTTATTGTCCGATGTCCCCGCAATTTGGGACAGTGAGTTGTGTTGGGCCCTTCGACATCCTTTTTCAATTTCAATCAGATCGATCAATATTTGGATATAGCTGCCATATAGACCGATATCTCGATTTAAACTCTTGGTCCCAAAAAAGACGCATTTATAATCCGATTTAACCGAAATTTGACACATTGACTTATGTTAGGCTTTTCGACATCCATATTGTATATGGTTCAGATCAGTTTATTTTTAGATATAGCTACTGAAAAGACCAATATTTTGTTATACATAATTAAGCATTGACTTGTACTTATTAATATTTGGTCCAAATCGGATCATATTTCAATATAACTGCTATGGGACAAAAGGTATGCAAATTTCACTGGATTTTGATGAAAAGTGCTTTACATAGATACCCGAGGTGGTGGGTATCCAAAGTTCGGCCCGGCCGAACTTAACGCCTCTTTACTTGTTGAGCTTCTTTTTAGTTCTTGAATTATCGAAGTCGTTTTGTTTTACTACATTCAACAGTAACAACACAAAATTTTTCAGCAGCATCTTCAAATGAAATAATTTTCTTCAAGTCCAAGTTTTCACCTAGAAAGGAGAACGAATTGTAATGAATTCTTGCGCTCTCATAATTTGAACAAAATCTCCCATACGAATACGTTTTCAACTCCATCAATCCAAAAATTGGATTTCAAGATTTTCTTAGGCAACGTGATAAATTAATTTTAGCTATAGTTCCCTTACCAATCAGTCATTGAACTTCTTGTGTCCATTACATTAAACGACATTTCTATTATCCAACATTCGCAAGAAAATAATGACATTAAATTTCACCCACCGCACCCACTTGGCCACAATGAGTGGAATTCAATTTCAATAAGAATGGAGAAGAAACCAGAAAATAAAGCTGTAAACTTTTTCAAAGTTTAGCAAACCATATCAAAATACCAATTAAAAATTTTGGTAAATGTTTGTGTTGATGAAGCAAAAACTGGGAGCAAAAGAATCAAACGAAAAAAAAAATTGACAAACGGAAGAGAATAAAGGATGCAGCTCACGAAATGAAGGACATGACCAAGGATGACACAACACCACACCAAATTAAACAAGCAACCCTTAGAAGTTTTGTAATTTAAGCAACTCCTTGCGGGAGAACAACTCAAGATGAACAAAAATCGTTATGGAAGCAAACAAAACTTTATGGTATAGCTTTAAGTTATTTTTGTTTTGTTTTTGGAGAATATTTCAAATACATTAACTCTTGGCTATACAAAACAAATATAAATTATCTTCTCTTTCGCAGCCTTTTGCATTTGATTATTAATTTTTTTTATATCCCTAAAAATATGCTGCAGACAGCAATTAACGATTGTTTACCACTTTAGATTTCATTCAGAGATGGAAAATTTAGTATGAAAGTAGTACTTTTGAAAGTACGAAAATCATTTTCATAAACTAAGAACGTGTTTCAAATAAAAACAACTTTTCTCAAAAATGAGAAAAGAATTTGACTGCCAAAATGAATAACCACGATTTTTAAAATGTTCATTCCCATAGCCTTTAAATCTGTGAGTGAGAAAAAGCTCACAAAAAATCGTAGAATCATATGAAACCCCTACAAGTGTATTATAATTTTAGGAGTGCTGTACACACTGGTATTATGGTCGTTTTTCGCGTTGGATCAAGTTCAGGCTGCCAGGATTCGCGATCGTGTGAAGATGTAATCTCTGAAACTGAATATTTTTAAAAGGTTAGTTTTAGCGCGGTATGTTAATCACACCAAATTATCATTGGCGTAAGAATGCATTGATACATCCTAAACGAAATTTTCGGTGTGCCGTATGTTACATTGAAATAATTGAATATTTTTGTGGTTTCATTGCAAGAAAACTAAATGTTTGATCTTGTTTTGCACCACGAAAATAATGCTCAAATTTGATACATGATGTCTGTTAAAAAAACCATTATTTTAAATATTTTCAAAAGTATTTATGTATCCATCAATAACTATCGTGTCCCCTTCAAAGTAATACTAACATCATCCTTTCGTTTGTAACTCATCGAAGTAAATATCTGAGACCCAACAAAATATACGAAGTTTGATAAAAAAAAATAGCCATTATTTTAAAAATTTTTAAAAAGTATTCATTTATTCACCTAAGAATATAACTATATTGTCCACTTCTAGGCAATCCACCTCAAATAATTTTTCCGTTTTTCCAATCCTCGGAACCCTTCTGAAGTAGAATTCATAAAAGTGTTTTTAACGAAAATCGTTTAGTTTAAAAGCGATGGTGATTGGATAACAAATGCGACCTGCACACTGATTAACAAACAAGTAACAAGTAAAAAGGCATTAAGTTCGGCAGGGCCGAACTATATAGATTTGGAATATACCCCCATCCGTCAGTGGTGGGTATAAAAAGGTATTTAATCGAAGGGTACGAATCTGATATAAAAATAATTGGCCAAGCGATAGATGACCAGTCCCACGCAAAAAGCCCCCGAAACGAGGGAACTTAGTGACAGGAATTTAGAACCAAATGGAAAAGTACACGTTTTTCTTTCATATTTGTCCTGTTGTTGTGCTGGTCACCTTGAAAAAGTGCCGAGAAAACATCTATTGTACTAACTTTTCCATACCTAGTTCCGTTATGTACCGTTTATAAATTTTTGGGTTGGTTTCTTGAGAGTTCAACTTTAAATTACTTTATTTCCGTTTTCTCTTTGGACCTCCATGCTCTTTCAATTTCAGCCTGAATAAGTAACAATCATTCGTTGATTGTTATATTTCATTTGTTGTGTTGAGTTGTTGATGTTTCTTTTTTTCGTTTTGTTTTCTTTGTAATACGGTCTCAGCTTTTTCGGGTAGGGTTGTAGTTCTTTTAATTTGAAATGCTTAAGTTGCATAAAAATTATTTGCTTTGTAATTGGAAAGCTGTTTTGAGTGGGCGGTTAATGAGAAAGAAGATGACAAAACAAAAATAAACGAGCGAGCAGACTCAGTCCTATACTAAGGGCGGGGAATACAAAATTCTGTGTTAAAAGCAACAATTAATTTGGATGGAACTATACATGAAGGGGTAGGGTAGGGCAATTAAGTAAATCTTTTGCAAAGAGAATAGCAGAATCGAGCACTTTAATAGTTTATTTTGCAATTTGTTTGGATAAACTCAAATTAACTGGATCTTTTCAGGAATAAAGTATAAGAAATGTTTATCATCTGAATAGTGGGCACAATGTGAAGTTTAAATAATATGATGGTTTATATAAAAAATGACGATTTAGACCTAATTATAAGACTTTAAGGTAAAATCAGTAAAAAATCTTGGAATCACTTGAAAATCTATTTCATTCTTTTTAGGTATTACTAGAAAAACATGCTTGTTATATCTTCTGCAACGATGGACACACACAGAAAGCAGATTTGTTGCCTCAAACAATTTTTTTTTGCCAACCGCTACTTTGCTTTTGTGACAACCAACGTTGGTGTTAAGGTTATTGTCTAGTTTTTTCCTTAGCTCCCAAAAAAAATAATTTTTTTCGTGCTAAAAAGTAAAAATAAAAAAGTTTCTGTCAGCGCGCTTCTCCGTTTGGATGGGTCTTGTTGCTCTCAGTCGGGGTTTTCCCTCTTGAATTATGACCTTTTAAAATTAATTTTATTAGTTTCGTCGGTGGTCGAGGGGAGATTTTGACTCATGATGTCAAAATGTTTTATGGTCTTTAACGCATCTTCTAGCCTATCGACATCATTTTCTTAATGATGGAACATGGCAATAACTATTACTGCACATGCACAATATGTTGTGCATAAAATAGAAGAATTCTTCGATGCCAAAACGTACACACTGGCGGTATGCATTGACATCGAGGGGCGAACCGACACACTGATATAATCCTTTGACCAGTATCGGGTGGACCCGGTCCTTTGAGACTGGATAAACCATATGACATAAATATAAGGGAGGAAGTGGCACAAGGCACGCCACAGTGGGACATTTTATCGCCACTCCTTTGGGTGACCAACATAAATGACCTATTACGAATGCTGACTGAAGATGGATTTTAACCCGTCTGCTACTTGGAAAAAGAAAACAGACGATTTAGCAGTGAAGCCCAGAGAACTGCCGTTACTAAACTTGGTTAACCCGAAGCCTTTCGGGTCGAAGCAGTCCGAGTAAAGAGCTTGGGCGAATGCTTATTTTAGCTTGTGGAACAGCGAAACGGTCGGTACAACGGCGAAATTCCTATGGTTAGGTCCAGATCGTGAGAAGACGACGCTATTACTGAAAGGAAGTAAGAAGGAGGTCAGTATGGCTTTGTGTACCATAACGGGACATATAGGACTATGAGCTCACTTATGTAAAATCGGTGCGGCAAATGACAACATGTGTAGGACAAGCGGGGAAGATGATGGGACGTTGGAGCATTTCCTATGTCATCGCCCGGCTTTCGAGGCCAACTAATACCAGCACTTAGGTGGGGACACAATACCAGACATGAACCAACCTATGGGAGTGGCATGGAAAACAATTAAGGTTTTTGTAAGGAATTCCCTAACCTAGATTTTCCTTTTCGAGGTTACTTTTTTAGTATTTAGAGCTCACAACGAGCTTAGGTATATGTACATGTGGCATGGGCGGATAAATATGCGCACCCTCTTTTGAAAATAATTTAATATGTTCCTCAATTAAATTAAATTTACAATCAGTAAAGAAAGGCAAAAGTCGGGCGGTGCCGACTTTATAATACCCTACACCTACCCATTATATACAAAGTGAAAGCTATATCTAGTTCTGAACCAACTTTGATGGACCTCGGCGGATGTTTTATGTTTTAGATGGGTTATTCAAAACCCCGTATCAAATTTCAAACAAAGCAAATATATTCAAAATGAAATAAATACAGTTGCAAATGACAACAAATTACCCACAATCTGACAAACATGTATATGGGAGCTACATCTAAATCTAAAACGGTTTTAACCAAACTTCTTAGATATTGTGGTAGTAATCGAGGAAAGCATTGTGCACAATTTTGGCTTTAGAAGTAAATATCTGAAACAATTTCTATGGAATTCACCAGTAATATTAAGAGTCATAAGAATATTTTTCCTGCCAAATTGCGAGAGAATCGGTTAACAAATTAGCACTTCATTGCAATATTTCTTTAAACCGGACTAACATATATATGGGAGCTATATCTAAATCTGACCCGATTTCAACCAAACTTTACAGATATTGTGAAAGTCGTCGAGGAAAGCGTTGTACAATGTTTTGGCAAGTTTGGTCAATAAATGCACTTGCAGCGGTTCTAGAAATGAAAATCGGGCGATATACATAAATGGCAGCTATATCTAAATCTGAACCGATTCCTATGAAATTCACCGGTATTATTAGGAGTCAGAAGAAAATATTTTCTGGCAAATTTCTCAAATTCAGAAGAACATATGCATGGGAGCTATATCTAAATCTGAATCGATTTCGACCAAACTCTATGGATATCGTGGAAGTCGTCGAGGAAAGCGTTATACAAAATGTTTGGAAGATTGTTCAATAAATGCACTTGCAGCTGTTCTAGAAATGAAAATCGGGCAATATGCATAAATTGCAGCTATATATAAATCTGAACAGATTTCTATGAAATTCACAAGTAATATTAGGAGCCAGAAGTAAATTTTTTCTGTCAAATTTCGAAAAAATCGTTTAACTTCATTACAATATTTCTCAAAATCGGACGAACATATACATGGGAGCTATATCTAAATCTGAAAAGGTATCGACCAAACTCGTTGTACAAAATGTTTGAAAGATTTGTCACTAAATGCGCTTGCAGTGGCTCTTGGAGTGAAAATCGGGCAGTAAATATATATGAGAGCTGCATCTGAATCTGATCCGATTTCTATGAAATTCACCAGTAAAGTCGAGAGTCAAGAGAAAATCCTTCTTACCATATGTCAAGGGAATCAGTTAACAAATGACCATTTTATTGCACTATTACTGCAAATCGGACAAACATATATATGGGAGCTAAATCCAAATCTGAACCGATTTCTATGAAATTCACCAGTGATATAGGGAGCCATAAGAAAATTTTCTGTACCAATTTCGAAAGAATCGTTTAACAAATGGTTATTTTATTGCAGTATTACTGCAAATCGGACGAACCGAAATCTGATCCTATTTTCTCCAATTTCAATAGGCTTCGTCTCTTTGCCGAAAAACATGAGCGCACCAAATCTGAAAACGATTGGATGAAAATTGCAACCTCTAGTTTGTACACAAATTAACATGGACAGACGGACAGCCAGAGAGACACTTTACCACAGTAATGGTGTAGCGTATGAAAAGTGTATATACCACTTAAAAACAAGTAAAAAGGCGTTAAGTTCAAGTAAACAAGTAAAAAGGCGTTAAGTTCGGTCGGGCCGAACTTTGGATACCCACCACCTCGGGTATATATGTAAACCACCTTTCATCAAAATACGGGGAAAATTTCATACCTTATGTTCCATAGCAGTTGTATCGGAATATGTTCCGATTTGGACCAAATACTAATAAGTACAGAAGCTATATCTAAAAATAAACCGATCTGAACCATATACGACACGGATGTCGAAAAGCCTAACATAAGTCACTGTGCCAAATTTCAGTGAAATCGGATAATAAATGCGCCTCTTATGGTGCCAAGACTTTAAATCGAGATATCGGTCTACATGGCAGGAGATCGGTCTATACGGCAGCTACATGCAGATCGGTCTATATGGTAGCTATATTCAAATCTAGACCGATCTGGGCCAAACTGAAGAAAGTCGTCGAAGAGCCTAACTAAACTCACTTTCTCAAATTTCAGCGACATCGGACATTAAATGCGCCTTTTATGGGTCCAAAACCTTAAATCGAGAATTCGGTCTATTTGGCAGCTATATCCAAATCTAAACCCATTGGGGCCAAATTTCAGCAAAATTGGATAATAAATGTGGCTTTTATGGTTCTAAGACCCTAAATCGGAGGATCGGTCTATATGGCAGCTATAACCTAATCTGAAACGATCTGGGCCAAATTAACAAAGGAAGTCGAAGGGCCTAACGAAACTCACTGTCCCAAATGTCAGCAAAAACGGATAATAAATGTGGCTTTTATGGAGCTAAGACCCTAATTCGGAGGATCGGTCTATATGGCAGCTATATCCAAATCTGGACCGATCAAATTGACGAAGGATGTTAAAAGGCCTAAGACAATTCACTGTCCCAAATTTCAGCAAAATCGGATAATAAATGTGGCTTTTATGTGCCGAAGACCCTAAATCGGAGGATCGGTCTATATGGGGGCTACATCAAGATATAGTCCGATATTACCCATATTCGAATTTAACCTGCTTTTGGACAAAAAAAGAACCTGTGCAAAGTTTCACAGAAGATATAGGAAAAAAACATACTTAAGGGAAAAAAATTTGATTTTTTTGGACTTTTTTATATACGATGTCTACTGTATAATAACAACTAATTTCTCCTTGCTTGTCTTTCCAGGTACTTTTTTAACAATTTTATAAATATGCAAGGAAATAAGTAACCATGTAAGTAACATATTAGTAAAACTTTTTATCACACATTCTCTTTGTTTAACAATATGTATGTCTGTTTATACCCTTCATCAGCACTGTGGTGCAGGGTATTATAACTTTGTGCATTTTTTTGCAACACTAATAAGGAGACGAGGTAGACCCATTGATAAGTATACCGATCGGCTTAGAATCACTTCCCGATTCGATTTGGCTATGTCTGCCTGTCCGTTAGTCCATCTGTCTATCTGTCCATGTATTCTTGTAATCAAGGTACAGGTCGCATTTGTTGTCCGGCTTATTTCGTCCAAGAACTAACACTATTTTGATAAGAATCGGTCCAGATTTAGGTATAACACCCATATATATCTTTTATCCGATATGGCCTATTAAGGCTGTAGAAGCCACAATTTTGTTCCGATCTTTACAAAATTTTGCATGATAAGTTTTTTTTTTGACGTCCCAATACGTGTGCGAAATTTCATTAATTTGAGTTGAGATTTAGATATAGCTTCCATATATATCTCTCATCCGATATCCTTTTAAGTCTATAGAAGGCACAATTTTGGTTTGAGGTTTTAGTTCGTGTGCTAAATTTTATCAAAGTCCGTCCAGATTTTGATATATGTGGGTCCCAGCAGCAGCTTTAAGGTAGGTTTATTAGGCAGTTCTATAAAAAATAAAAAGTTAATTCGAATTTGAAACATATTCATTAAAAATTTTTATGTACAACATACCATCCCTTGAAGCCTCTACACCTAATATGGCTGATGCATAATTGTAACCATATTACGAAACGCGTCACATAGTGGTTGGTGTGTGTTGCGATCTCTGGCGTTCCTTTTTCATATTTCCGATCATTGAGCTCCTCTCGAAAGAGAAACAAACAAAAATTGTAAAATCTTTTTCCGCTGCATATGAACATGTTCGATTGAAATGTAAAAAGTGATAAACTTTGAAACTATTAAGCCGACATTTGCATAAAGTTGTACCGTATAAGTGTAACCTTGATTAGGTAGGGTAAGATTAGGTTGAAAAAATCCGTTAATAGTTTGTAATACATTTTTATTAGGCCAAAAAAGGTTTAGATCTTGAAAAAGGCCCCCCAGTAACCGAGCTTGTAGCGTGCTCGGATTGCCAGTGCGGAGTTCTGTTCCTACCAGAGGCTTTGGTCGTCGCTTCTGTGGCATCACAATAGACTTAAAACTCATTTTCCTTGTATCTGATAACTTTCAACACATATGTCCTAGTTTCTAAAAAGTTAAAGATTCTCTCGCTCATTTGCTTCTGTTGCTTCGAACCGGATCATTGTAGTGGATATTTATGCACCATTTCAAACCAAATCTTGTCACGACATGTAAAAATACAGTCCTTTTTTTACTTTTCAACTTCAAGCGAAAGAACATGCGCATGCGTACGCGTATGATTTCGGCAACTCACTTCTCGTACGAATAATACCAACCATCAAAGTGGTTTGTTGAACAATAAAAAAAATCAAAATGAGGTCACACCAAAATAAAGATTTCACTTTTGTAATGATGGAGTAGAGGTGTGTTTTAAATGCGGAAAGACAAAATTGGAAATATAATGTCGAAAACCAAACCATGAGCGAAAGCAACAGAAAAAAATATGTTGCGTTCAGTGGTGGCGTTAACTCGGGCAACGATGTTGCCAAGCGGAATTGAGTCCGACGCAGCTTGACTGCTATGAACTCCAGCAAAATAATATTTATTCAGAGAAGAGAAATCTTTTTTTTTTTGCTTTTTTGTTTTCTTTAAACCATAGTTTTCACAACAACCGTGTGCATATTGTCGTCCATCTGAATAATATGGTCTCCCATTAACGATTCATCGAGTTTCCTAGAAATTGAAAGCGATAGTGAATTTTGGTGCATCCAATGTCAGGGTCAACTCTATCATTGCGGTCATTGAACGCCTAGTCTTCGTTCAGTTCGAAAAAGGTCTGTTTGCATTTTGTTGGGTATTGTCGATGAACTTTAAGGAAATATTGAAGGAAAATATTATCAGGCGTTCAGTAAAAGTCACATACTGAAACTACCTTTAGGTTATTGAACTTGTCGAATGTCATTTTGCTTGCTTAAAGTCACAAAAGTTTAAACTTAAAAGTCCATTGAACTTGCTGAAGAAAAGCAAAAGAAAACAGAATTTAAATTAAGATAGTTAAAAAACCCAAGTTGTTGGTTAAGTCGACAACAGAAAGCAGAGAGAAATTTAAGGCATACGCTAGCTTAAAAATTTTAAGAGTTTTCTGATAGTCGAGAAAGGGACATCATATAGAAAGAAAAATGATTTGGGATTACATGCATGATATGCGTCCTGGTATGGATCATTAAATACAATGCTTATATTCAAAGAATAGCATAGCAAACAACTTTTTAAATGTAAAAAAAATGTGTCAAGTTGTGAAAGCATTTGGATGGGTTCTGGTCCACTAAGGACTTTTATCAACGGGATTTGTCAAGTAGATACGGTATTCGTCACAACGGGTAAGTCTCTTCTTCTTCGGGGTGTTACCAACAAATTCACAATGTTATAATACCCTCCTCAATTTGTATCCTATTTTGTAGCACAACGTAAACATAAGGGGCTAAAATAATCAATAATTACCGATAAATCTCATACATCAACAAGTAAAAAGGCGGCCGGGTATATATGTAAACCACTTTTCGTCAAAATCCGATGAAAAATGCATACCTATACCCCGTAGCAGCTATATCGAAATATATTCCGATTTGGAAAAAAACTAATACAAGTCATTGTTCAATTGTGTATAACAAAATATTAGACTTTTTAGTAGCTATATCTAAAAAAAAACCGATTTGAACCATATACGATGCGGATGTCGAAAAGCCAAACAAAAGTCACTGTATCAAATTTCAGTGAAATCGGAATATAAATGCCCATTTTATTAGCCCAAAACCTTAAATCGAGAGATCGGTCAATATGGCAGCTATATACAAATCTTTACTGACTTTTTCATATTGCAGGAGTATGTCGAGGGGCTTAACTTAACTCACTGTCCCAAATTTCGGCGACATCGGACAATAAATGCGCCTTTATGGTCGCAGGACATTAAATCGAGAGATCGGTCTATTTGGCAGTTATATCCAAATCTGTACCGATCTGGGCCAAATTGTTGAAGGATGTCGAAGGGCCTAACACAACTCACTGTCCCAAATTTCGGCTAATAAATGTGCCTTTTATGGGCGCAAGACTTTTAATCGGTATATATTACAGCTATATTTAAATCTGGACCGATCTGAGCCAAATTGGAGAAGAATATCGAAGGGCCTAACACAACTCACTGTCCCAAATTTCGGCGACATAGGATAATAAATGCGCCTTTTATGAGCGCAAGACCTTAAATCGAGAAATCGGTCTATATGGCAGCTATATCCAAATCTGGACCGATCTGAGCCATATTGAAGAAAGATGTAGAGGGGCCTAACACAACTCAATGTCCCAAATTTCAGCAAAATCGGATAATTAATGTGGCTCTTACCCTAAATCGGCGGATCGTTCTATATGAGGACTATATCAAGATATGGTCCGATGGCAGCTATTTATCGGTCCATATGGCAGCTATGTCCAAATCTGGACCGACCTGGGCCAAATTAACGAAGGATGTCGTAGGGCCTAACACAATTCACTGTCCCAAATTTCGGCGACATCGGGTAATAAATACGCCTTTTATGGGCACAAGACCTTAAATCGAGAGATCGGTATATATTTATTACAGCTATATTTAAATCTGGACCGATCTGAGCCAAATTAGAGAAGAATATCGAAGGGCCTAACACAACTCACTGTCCCAAATTTCGGCGACATAGGATAATAAATGCGCCTTTTATGAGCGCAAGAGCTTAAATCGAGAAATCGGTCTATATGGCAGCTATATCCAAATCTGGACCGATCTGAGCCATATTGAAGAAAGATGTAGAGGGGCCTAACACAACTCAATGTCCCAAATTTCAGCAAAATCGGATAATTAATGTGGCTCTTACCATAAATCGGCATATCGTTCTATATGAGGACTATATCAAGATATGGTCCGATAGAGCCCTTCTTTGAACTTAACCTGCTTATGTACAAAAAATTAATCTGTGCAAAGTTTCAGCACAATATCTCTATTTTTAAAGATTGTAGCGTGATTTCAACAGACGGACGGACAGATGGACGGACATGTCTAAATCGTCTTAGATTTTTACGCCGATCAAGAATTTATATACTTTGTAGGGTAGAAAATGGATATTTCTATGTGTTGTTGAATGACAAAATGAATATACCCCCATCCTTCGGTGGTGTGTATAAAAAAGAGCTATTGGTATAAGTTGGAGTCGGATCATGCTTTACCTTCATACTGCTGTTGTATATGGGGTAGCGGTGTAAAGTGTAAAGCTCTTTAAAAATCCACCTCCGATCAAATTTGTAACGAGTTTAAAATTTTTTGTGATCATCTGAATAAAACCATAAAATCCTGACACCATTCGAATAATTTTTATAAAAAAATGCATTTAAATGTTTTATCACTGTTTAATCGTTTTCAATTTCTGTAAATAGCCACCTTCTTTCCACTCCTTTTGCTTATCTTGAATATTTTTTTCCGTTTCCTTTATGACCTTGTTTGTACTGAAACATGCTCAAAACCTCAATACCCATAAAGTATACTCAATAAAACACATCATTTCAAGTTCCTGTATAAACGTCGTACATTGATAGCTTTTTGGTTGCCTGCCTTGTTGCCACAATTATTGATGCCATTCATTTGGGAAATTTCTGTTTCGTTTCGTTTTTTCAGATTTCGTGCTTACATTTTAAATGCTTCTTAAGTACAGTTTTGCTTTCAGTTTCATTGCCAAAGCTGTTTAAAAGGCAATCAAGCCGAAGACTGGAAAAAACCTTCGAGCTAAATGTGCAGCAATAAATCCATTTAAAACAATACCAATGAATTTTTATTGCAGTTATACATTTGGCCCATACAACTTAAACGACTAAGCGTGTTAAGGTAAACCGTAGTGTATAGATACCAAGAAAAGGAAATAAGGAAATTGTAACAAAAACAGACAAATTTTTGGTTCAAGCAATTCTTTGAATGAAATATTGTGTGAGGTAAGAATATTTGTCAGACAGTGATAACAGACGGACGGAAGTTCAAGGAAGCATAGTCGCACTCAGAACGTTTGGACGTATGACCATCACTAGTGGTGTTTACAGTGGCTTGAAAAATTAATTAGACAAAAATATAGAACTAATTCGTGAACATTTTTGTGCGGCCATTTTTCACAACTTTTGACATGGATTATCACAAAAAGAGCGCATTGATGAACTTACATCTTTATATGAGGATGAAGCATCACCCTATAGCACTGTAAAAAACTGGTTTAACGAATTCAAAAAAAGTTTAAAAGATTGTCACAGGTGGCGAGTCGTAGATTTATACGTGTGAACCCGAAAGAAAATCACAATCGACCGTGTGGGTCTTCAAACTCAACCCAAATGCAACGAAAGTTGTTCGTGGAAAAAGGACTTCGAAACAAATGGTCACCTGTTTCTTCGGCAAAACTGTTCATGTGGTGAATGCTCCGTTGAGCAACGTAGTGCGGTGAATTCTAAGTGGTACATCACAATTTATTTATCTGAAGTCTTCGAAAAAATTCCAGAAACGTAGTGCGGTGAACGTAGTGCGGTGAATTCTAAGTGGTACATCACAATTTATTTATCTGAAGTCTTCGAAAAAATTCCAGAAAAGAATAAGAGAAGACGAATCAATGTTCACCGTGACAATACGCGCTCTTGCATATCGGCTCAAACCAGCTACTTTTTAATCGGCCAAAACGTCGAATTGATGGATCATCCGCCGTGCAGCCCTTATTGACACCCAATGAATTACTTTTATTCCCACACATTTAGATCAAAATGAGTGGTCATTTTCGTCAATCAGAGTGCAAAAAGTGCTTTGACAATTGCTTGCTGATTGATAAACAATAAAACCAGATTTGATGATAAAGATTTGCATTTTCATTGCTAGGCCAAAAATATATATAGCAGCCCTCGTATTTAAAATTACTGTTCAATTTGAGTTCAATATCAACAACTTTATTTTTATATCCGAGACCCAAAGCGTACTGCTGCGCGACAGGAACTTGGTTGAAAAGAACTTTCGATTAAGTGTAGCAAAATGCAAATTTTTCCCATGAACATTCCACTAAGGAGCTGGGACATACTTCTCACATATCAATGAG